>NC_137970.1:25239169-25839169 GCF_963924665.1 Micromys minutus | reverse complement strand
CTCATAATCTAGAAGCTGGCCATCCTAATGGTCATGTTAATTGACTCCACGTTACCCCATGGTCTCCAATAATTTGAGCCAAAATCCATGTGCCTTACTAGTGATTCATATAGAAAAATTTTATCACAACCTAAGAGTTTTATATGCCCTTCAGCAAATTAATTAAATTGGTTCATTGCCAGAATTTATAATATGCCATAGTCACTAACATTAGGGCTTAAATCCAAAGTCCCAACATGTAACAGATTTGAGTTTTGGCATTGCTTTATATATATACACAAATCAAAACAATAATTTTTGGAAAATGTTAATAACCCACTCTATTGATTATAAAAAGAAAAATTTAGTATTTAAACCTAAGAAAAGTTTAGCTGCTTTTACTATTCTGTTGGCATTATTCTGAGGTTTCTAGCCTGTGTGTTTGAACAAAAAACTAAGTTCGATGTATGAATATCAAAAACTAATGGATTTTGAAGTTAATATCATCATTTACCCAGAAAAATCTAAATTAATCAATTCTAACCCTAAACAAACATTAAAATTAAATAAGTAAGCTAAACGTGATAAACATACACAAATTAATCATTCTCCCACCCAGCTATAACCATTTAGATAATGTAGTAATTAACAAGAACAGAATTCAAAGAGCTTATTCATAACACTTGGAAACTTTGAATGAAAATACAATTTGTTTTCTTTACAAATGATTTCTTTACATTATTTAAAGATTACCTGTATGTGTTGTGTCTCTGTGTGGGTCTCCAGACAGCATGCAGATACTCACAAAGGCCAGAAGAGGGTATCAGATCACTTAGAGCTGGACTTATAGATGGTTGACCATTGCCCAATGTGGGTGCTGGGAACTGAAACTGGGCATTTCTGAAGTAAATTCTTTAGAACTTATTTAGTCTCTGGGGTTGCTGAAAAGCTTCAAGCTATTTTTTCTTCAACTCTATCATCACATTTATTTAAAAATATAAGTATATTACCTATCCAATGGAGTAGTAAACATGCCATGAACCAAATTCTAGACATGACTGGTTTTGTCACTAATGTTTCAGTAAACCCTAAGCACATTCCCTTATTTATAGATGTATTACATGCGGCTACATTTGTACTAGAGTATCAGAGTTGAGTGGATGCAACACAGACTGTAGTTCACAAAGTTGAAAATACTATAACATCTTGACAGAAAATACTTGTTTACTTCTGATCTGTAAAATCACATTGTTAGTGAGCTCAACATGCTTGTTTTCATGTCTCTAATTAAACTGGTTCCTGATATGATGCTATTTGGCTTTCAGTATGCTGGCAGATAACACTACTATGTCTAGAATGAGTTTACTTCCAAGTGGGAATCATCTTTCTGTCATATTGCATTCTTTAATGACATGGACAAAATGTATATCTAACACATTCATCCAATTTACATGTAAAGCACATTCATAGAAAATACTTGGTTTTGTAAGTCATTTAGTGAGCTAAATGTGGTTTGGTATAATCAAACCAACTCAACACATTTATAGGAGAAAGAGAAATATACAGAAGACTTAGGGAAAAAAAGAATTGATTTTGCTCAATTATCTTCCAGCATATGTTTGTAGCAAATGTTATATAGTGCACCATTTAAATAATTCTTGGGGAAGACTTGGATCATTGAATGTCTTTCTCTAGCATAAGCAGAGAAAACTCATGTTTTAATGGTAAAAACCCATTATTCTCCATTATCAGACAAGATGTGAGTATTTTATTTTCTGTACTTTCCAGCAGAAAATTTTGAATAACTGAAACTGTGCACATACAAGGAACAATTATTATTATTTATTATTATGTTTAAAATACCATGTTTGATTTTATTAATTTATTGGATTAAAATGCTGGAGAACTGAGGCCGGTGAGAGATGGCTCAGCAGTTAAGAGCCCTGGCTATTGTTAACCAAAAGACCCAGGTTCAATTTCCAGCACCCATGTGGCAGCTCACAACTGTCTCTAATTCCAGTTTTAGGGGATCTGACACCCTCACACAGAGATACATGCAAGCAGAATACCAATGTACTTAAAATTTAAAAAAAAAAATATTTTTTAAAATGCTATAGAACCAAAGAGTACAGACAGGTTTGAAAAGAATTAACTGCGATGATAACAATAGGGATTCTAGGCATGGCCCACAAACAAAATAAAATGAAATACATAGTAAATTAAGGTCATGGTTATCAGCAGCATACCATTAATGCCTCAGTTCACCTCTACACAATAAAACGTGCTTTAGCGACTTTCTATTATACGTTTACTTAATGTTGTTCAATTATGCTTTATTTTCTCCCAGCAGTTTGGATCGAATTTGTAAAGCTTATTCCTCTTTTCTAATTATAGAAAGTCCAAATGTATAAATAGTTTACTTTCAGTATAATTTTATTTAAATATGTTCAAATAGAAAACAGAGTACAATTCCTTTTCTGGATGTATATTAACTTCATAAAAAACAATGAATTGCAAAAAAAACCCAAAAAAACAAAAAAACAAATGAATATACGTGAATACATCATTACTATGCTCCTCACTGACAAAACTTAAAAGTATGATGCATGGAGAAGGAGAAAGAGAAAGCAAACTCACTCTTTCATGCCTTTTGTGAGAGTGAAGCTTCACAACACTTGTATGAACAGCTTCAATTAAAAGGAATGAAGTTAAGAGATTGATTATAGGAACAGCTTATATTTGAATACTTTTATAATTTTCACATTTTTGGCTTATAAAATAAGAATTTCTCAGGGTTGCTTAAAGTAGAAGATAAAACTCTAGGATGCCCAGTGAAATTTGAATTACATGTGAATAGGATTTTTTTAAGTATAATTACACCCCAAGAGTTATTTAGGACTTACTTGTAATGAAAAATTTGTGATTTTTTTACCTTTCAGATTCAACTGGGTATTCTCTATAGACATGGAAAACTTTCTCAAAATATATTGAGTTATAAAGACAAGTGTATGAAATGAAAAACATCTGCATCTCAACCATTCTCTGTTGGAACATGGGTTGTGTGTTAAGGATAGGTTTGACTATCTAGAATGCACAAAGCCTTCTCTTCCAGCATAGGAAGAGAAAAATCAGCTATTATCAATGTAGGCAGGGTTTTTCCATGTGGCTGGTGCGGGTATATATTATATGGCCTCACATATATTAGGCAAGTATTTCTTTTTTATTTTATTTATTTTATAAAATATTATTATAGCTCACGAAAGTTGTTGCTTAATAATATATGATGAATACACATTTTTTTTCTTTTTCTTTTCTTTTTTTTTCTAAGAAGGACCAAGATTTCCACATTTTGGCCTTACTTCTTTTTGAGCATCATAAGGCAAGTACTTCTGCACTCAGCTATTCTCTCAGCTCTGCATACCTAGCTATTCAAGTAACCATCATTTACAATAAGTTCTCTCCCCATTGCCCAGCACCACTTGCAACAGTCTATACAGTTAAGGAGGGAAAAGATGTAAGGAGGTGAGGAGAGAAGTCAAATGCTATTTATTGGGCAATTTTCCTAGTCTTTACCTAAGAAGACTTGTTAGGCATAGTTGGCTTAATATTAGAATTTTTGGATAGAAATGATATGCTAAGCACTATGAATTCAAGAACAAAAGGAATATAAAGAAAAAAAGTTTATTCAAGTCCAACCTATGAACTAAATGTAGTTTACCATCTGTTTTTGGCAGCAAGAGTTTTATTTGAATGACACATCATTATAGATTTGGGGGTACATGAACATTCTTCTATAACAGCAGAATTGAATATCTGTGAGAGAAACCATATACTCCCCAAAAGCCTAAAACTATTTATTATCTGTCCTGGCAAGATTTGCATGGCATTCCATAGGATATATCTATGTTATGATATCCAGAAGTAATTTTAGTTAATTTGAAAAGGAGTCTTTGAAGATATAATTAAATCAAGGATCACAAGATGAAATCATTCTGAATTATCAAGGTGTACCCTAAACCCAAAGGAAAGAATCCTGTAAGGAATAGAACAGAAGTACCCCCCAACACAAACACACACACGTAGAAAAGCCATGTAAAAGGTAAAAACAAAGATTATAATGATGTGACCACAAGCCAAAGAGCATCAGGCATCACCACAAGGTAGACAAAGAAATGTTACATAAAGAAGTGTAAGAGACAAGACCAGACTAAGGCCTTATTTGAGACTTATCACCTGCAGAACCATGTGAGAAAAAATTTCAGAAATTTCTATTCTTTCAAGATAGGAAGATTTTATTTCTAATGACAACCACAGGAAACTAATACACACTTCTTTACTCAAAATGTTTGCAGAGTCCTAGTTTATGAAATTATTTTGGTACAATAAAGTTCATAGTGTCTTAATCACCATTTATCATGATCTATAATATTAGAATCATCTTAAAAGTTTTTTCTGGTTCATGGTTTATCGTTCTCACTAACACATCACAGACAACATGTACAGCAAACACAACCACACTTACACACATGCTAATAGGATAGCCATTACCCCATGAAGTCATTCCTGTGTCAGACTCAAGATAGCTGCTAGTATGAATATCAATCATCCCAAAGACCATCACACACACACACGTTAAATGCAAAAAGAAACAGAAGTTAAGTAACGAATCTCTGAATTATTTTAAAAAAACAGTACCATAGTATAGTGATAACAATTTGATGTAGTTTTTTGGTGTGCAGTTTTTTTAAAGTCTACTTTGCAAAAATCAATGAGGTACATGAAGACAAATCATCCACTGTCAGTTAAAGCAATGGCTCAAGAAAACCCTCAAAGCTCTCACTGGGTTATTGCATCTGTATAATTTTCTTTTAATGACTGTTTCACAGGTTAAAAAAATAGAGAGGTTGGAGCTTCTAGAATAGCATTCTCAAGGATTCCCTTAATAGATGACTATTACAAATAAAGCTGTAGGCAGCTTTAGCCAACATGAAACTGTAATGTTAGCAGATAAAATTAGTTACCATAGTTACCTTTCTCCCACTAGGGAGAAGACATCAACTGCCTACAGCAGTTCCTTGTAGGGGTTTGGTAATAATGCACATAGACACTGTTTCATTTGTTAACATCTGGATGCTGTGACTTCAGTGAGAATTAGGTCGGCGTTATTAAGATACACTGTGAGGTTGATGTTGCTAATATTCCTATCCCTATCATTTTTTTTTCTTAAAAAAATGAAGACTGCTTCTTAAAGCCTGTAAGCATTTGGTGACAACTGGTGGGGTGGGGGTTGTAAATGACAGTTCATGGTTGTAATTTTTGATTCCAGCAAGGCTGTATTTTATAAAAATGTGGAAAAGAAATTTTCCCTTTAGTTTAATCAACTACTTGGAGGTAAAAAAAAAAGCAATTAGGTTAACCTTGTTTTAAAATTGTGTCCTTATCAATTTTTATCTCCATCAGTAATTTCAGTAGGTGGGGTGACAACTGGAAGATAGGGGATGCTTGCCAAGTGTTTCCTTCAAGGTTTTTGTAATGGAGAACCACTGACACCAGGCTACACATTCATTATTGCAAATTGCCAAGGGCATGCCACTGTGAGGTCGCTCAGGGTGTACTCGCTGGCTTCAGAGTGCTTCAGTTCACCCATTTGACATTAAGCTGATGTATTTACATGTGGTTGCCGACAGTGATGTGATTTGTTTCTGTTAAAAAACCATCCGCATTTTTATATTGCTTGAAGCCTACACACTTGAAAAACCAGAACACTTTTTAATTTTGTTTTTTAATGATTTATTTTCATTGTGGAAAACATATGAAAGATGCTTAAAAACTCAAAGATGCAAATAAAGTTATCCATATTTAATGTGTAAGTGAATGCATGTCCAGGGTTTTGGGCATATTTTAAAGGCATGTTTGTGATATGTACATTTGTATTTTATATATGTGTACTTGGTATAAATTCCCAGACTAGAAAAATTAACACAAATTTTAACTTCACTTGATGGCCACTTTCCCCTTAGTGTCACAAGTGCTGGGATTACAGGCACATGCCACTGTTTTGCCTACAAGTCAACCTTCATTCCTATTTAGCCACTCATGATATGACTAAACCACAATTTTCCAAAACCAAGTTCCCCTTTTCAGAACACTTAAGTTGTTTTACATTACTTCCAGTGACAAACTAGGTTTTACACACAGCTAAATCTCAGCGCATATTCATGGTTGTTTATTCCTGACAAATATGTTCAAGTGGATTCATGGTCAATAGGTTACACATATTTTGATTTTAACTCAAAAATCTTTTAGGTATTTATTTTAGGGCAATAAATGATTTTTATAATGTGCTTGTTTTCAATGGTGTTTCGAGACCAAGTCAAATAACATTCTTAGGCTAAAAAGAGACAAAGTCTTCCTTTCTTTTTTTTTTTTTGTTTTTGTTTTGTTTTTTTTTGTTTTTTTTTTTAAGCTTTTCATACAGGTTTATATATTCAACTCTTAATCCACAAACCCTCTACACAACAAGATTGCATCAAATAGACAAAGATAGAAACTGCCCTTCTATATGAGATACGAGACCTATAAACTCTGTAATGTTCATAGCTATTTAACGCCAATGAATTCCACCTGGGTCTACTTGGTCTTTATGTAATTTCAGGTTGTATCGACCTCTCATCCTCTCACCTCTCCAACCTTTCCTCTCTCCTTCCTTTGCGTTTTTTAAACAGTGTGTACATATTCCATATTTATTCCAAGGGTAACTAGCATTCTAATTTCTATTACTATGCATGGGTTTATCTGTGCCTTGATTTAACAGAAACAGAACTGTACAGCATGTGCTGTGTACATATCCGTATGTCTAAGAGATTCACTCCTGCCATGTCTGCATCAGTACTGTGTTCTCTGCAATTACTATGCAGTAGTTTAATGAATGAGTCTGAATAGAACAGCATTGATACCTCCACTCCCTTGTTGATAGATGTTTCCATTGTGTATGAGAGGGTCATAAAACTAAAATTTTCATGACCATACCCACATGTTTCCCCCTCAGCATTTACATACATTTCTCAGAACTGATGGATCTATCCTCTTTAAAAATGTTTTTTTTTTTTTTTTTTTTTTTTGGATCTGTCTTTTTGAATGAAGGAAAGGAAACAGTAAGTTAAGCTCAGGAATCAGTGAAGAGGGAGGGAGAACTGGTCTCAAATGTCTATTGTTGTTGTTGTTATTATTGTTATTGTTCCGGGTGCTTCATGAAGCAGCATGGGGAATCTATAAAGAAACAAAAAAGTCACAAAGTGGAAAGTAGCTGTTTTCCAAAGTGGATGCTTCCTCAGAAGGCATGAAGAAGAATGTTTAACATCATCAGCAAATGATAAAATTTGGAATAGATTCTCTAGGGTAGTAGCTGAGGTCCTGTGAGCTACTCCCGGACAAACCTAAGTTCATTTTGCTACCTCTCTTCACAGATGTGAGTGCAGAAAAGCCACTCAGTAACTGAGGGTCTATAATTTTTCACATGGTGTCACATAAAGAACTGATTTATGACCAGATAAGAAGTAAATCAATGCAGTTTGCCTTCTTGGGAAAACCTTGATACCTGAAAGGTTAGGTGATTCAATCAACAAGTTTACTGACACAGCTGATTTATATTTTGGTACGAGCTCTTTACATTACCAAAAAACTAGTTCATTAATAGAACATCTGCATACCACACGGATGTCAGAGTCACATTATCTGAGTTCAAATATGTACTGAACTACTTCAATATGTGACTCCTGTCACACAGACATTCTGTAACCAGTTTAGAATTAAATGTCCTCATTTGGGAATGAATGCATTTAGGGTTCCAGTTATTGACACAAAGTAAGGGCTACTGTTGGAGTAGGCACCCATAATCTATGAAGTATGATGGCTGCAGATACACCTCAGGATTTTAGCTGTGAATGTTCACTATGCAGTAAGAAACACTGTTGATAGGCGATTGTGTTAAAAACTGCATGGTACTGGTACAGAGATAGGCACACCGATCAATGGAATGGAATAGAAGAACTAGAAATGAGCCCTCACATATGTGGTCACTTGATTTTTGGCAAAGGAGCTATGAACATTCAATGGAAAAAGGACAGCCTCTTCAACAAATGGTGTTGGTGCAACTGGTACTCAACATGCAGAAGAATGAAAATAGACCCTTTCTTATCTCCCCATACAAAGCTCAAGTGCAAGTGGATCAAAGATCTCCACATTAAATCAGGTACACT
Organism: Micromys minutus; assembly: GCF_963924665.1. NCBI lineage: Eukaryota > Metazoa > Chordata > Mammalia > Rodentia > Muridae > Micromys > Micromys minutus. The sequence goes on along the minus strand of NC_137970.1, from coordinate 25,830,932 downwards.
GAAACTATCAGAAGAGAAAGTAGGGAAAACCTTAGAACATATAAGCACAGGAAAAAATTTCCTGAACAGAACAGCAATGGCTTGTGCTCTAAGGTCAAATATTAGCAAATAGGACTTAATGAGATTGTAAAGTTTCTGTAAGGCTAAGGACACTGTCAAGAAAACAAAAGAGCAGCCAACAGGTTGGGAAAAGATCTTTACCAACCCCACATCTGATCGAGGCCTAATATCTAAGGTATACAAAGAACTCAAGAACTTAGACATCAGGGAATCAAGCAACCCTATTAAAAAATGGGGTACAGAGCTAAACAAAATGTTCTCAATTGAGGAATATCGAATGGTGGAGAAGCACATAAGGAAGTGCTCAACGTCATTAGCCATCAAGGAAATGCAAATCAAAACAACCCTGAGATTCCACCTCACACCATTCAGAATGTCTAGGATCAAAAATTTAGATGACAGCAGATGCTGGTGAGGATGCAGAGAAAGAGGAACACGTCTCCACTGTTGGTGGGGTTGTAAACTGGTACAACCACTCTGGAAATCAGTCTGGCGATTCCTCAGAAAATTGGACATAGTACTACCTGAAGACCCAGTTATACCTCTTCTGGGAATATACCCCAGAGAAGCTCCAATATACAACAAAGACACATGCACCACAATGTTCATTGCAGCCCTATTTATAATAACCAGAAGCTGGAAAGAACCCAGATGTCCTTCAGTAGATGAATGGATACAAAAAATTGTGGTATATTTACACAATGGAGTACTACTCAGCTATCAGAAACAATGCCTTTATGAAATTCTTAAGAAAATGGATGCACCTAGAGAATATCATCCTGAGTGAGGTAACCCAGTCACAAAAGAACAGACATAATATGCAGTCACTGATAATTGGATACTAACCCCAGAAAGCTCTGAAAACCCCAGAGGCAACTCACAGATTATATGAAGTTCAAGAGAAAACAAAGGCCAAAAAGAAAAATCATTATGCTTAATCTTTACAAACCAAGAAAACTTTGACTATTTTCAGGTTACATCTTATTTTACATGTACTTTATGCTCATTGTAATTAGTAATATTTTAATGCATAGTATCAAACCTTTATAAAAATCAAGTACTGACAAAAAATGTATTCATATACTTTTATGCAAAAATGCTTTTAAAATCTATACATTCTTCTTTGTTTTTTTAAAATAAAGGTGTTCAATTAAAAAAAAAGAAACCGTGTAGATGCAAAGAGCACTTCTGAAATTACTAAGCATTCAGAGTACCTTCCTACAAAATAAATTGCATGTTCTGTGTGGGCCACTAAATATTATATTGTCATCTCATTAGAGAAAATATGCCATCAAATTACCACATATTTTCTCCTTATCTCCTGCATTAAGTATACTTATTTTCATGTTTTTTCCCTCCATTTGACTCAAAATCCCTAAAGGTAAATGCTTGGGCTAATTTTCTTAATATTTTGCATGCTTAGCACATGGTAGAGTCAACACATTTTTTTTTTTTATTGACTGTGTGAAATGGCAGCTACTTGACATTAACTAGAAACATAAGAGTGTACGAGCCTTTATCTACTATAATTGGGCTGACCTTTCCAGATGAATAATTTCTCTGCATTGTTTGGCCTTCCATGAATTATAATTGTTAGTATTTGACAATTAATTAGGGTATGCTAATGTGAAAATGCAAGTACCCTCAGGTGTTTGTCAACGAGTAGATAGATGGACAGTCAGAAATGTAAGGGGCATGTCACATCCAATTATACAAGGTTACTCAACAATTAGAGTCTCTTCTTTTCCACTGACCAAGCAGAATCTTGATCATCTATTTTTTGCATTATTTAAAGACATCATGAAGTTGGTAAAGAACCTTGCCTGAAACGTATTCCCCCATGAAAAGTTGATTTGTCTCATTTGAAAAATTTTCATCTCTTTCCATTTTCTTGATCCTTTCAGCATTTCTGGTCCTTAGCTGAGGGCTTCAGCACAAGGTCATTTATGGCTAGGTATGCCCTGTTTCTCAACCCTTGTCCCTCTCATTCTTGGTCAGGACTAAACATTGGATCAGGTTCCCAAAACACCCATAGAACAACTTCAGTTGCCAAAGAGACTGATTAAAAAGCAGAGATTCCGTCTACCGCTTCAGAATCCAACTGTACTTTGAATGGGGTATCAGACCTATGAGAATTAATGCTCTCTGTATGGTAAACATTATGACTGTCAAATATCATGCATTGGACAAACATCTTTATCATGCAGTTGTTTCTTACAGATTAAAATGTTTCCTCCTAGAGAAAAGAGAGGAAGGTTTGTTTACAAGACTCTGCAAGCCAGTGGAAATCATGGAGGCCCCTTTGTGAGATTATGCAAGTAGGAAAACATTGCCAGTGGAGCAAAGAATTCTGTAGACCTGCTTGCAAATTGTACAGAAAGTCCAGGTGGGAGAGCTCTGACATGTGTCATTGTCCATGATGGGGTTGTTAATTTCTCTAATGCAAATGTTTGAATCATCCATATTGTAGTACCTCCTTAGCTATGGTCCTATAAATGGCTTCAATAAGCCCATTGGTTTGCCAGGCTGAATGTGGTGGGATAATTTATTTAATCTGTCACTAGTGACTTATCTAGTGCTAATAAATATTTAGTCACAGGTTTCAAGGAAAAGTCAGTCACTCAGCACCCCCCTCCAAGGCAGATATGGTAGCAGCTTGTTCCATACCTAGAAGATGGCACTGCTATGAGGTCATGGGAACTTTTTAAAGGTGGGACCCAGTGGAAAGTTTGGGTTGTTATGGAAGGCGATTTGTGGAGCCAGGTGGCTTCTTTTTATTCTCTCTTCGAAGTCACCCATGAGGTAAAAAGGCCCCTTTGTATAAAATCTTAGCACTTCTTCCCAGTATGTATATTTGAGACAGTCTCATCTCTTTCAGGAAGGCCTCAAACTTACTATATAGCAAAGACTCACCTTAAACTCCTAATCCAACTGCCTCCATCTTACAAGTCTTGACATTACAGATGCATATCACCATTCCAAACTGTGTTGGTTTGGATATGCTTGGCTCAGGGACTGGCACTATTAGGAGGTGTGGCTTTGTTGGAATAGGTGTGTCACTGTAGGCTTGAGCTTAAGACCTTCACCCTAGCTTTCTGGAAGTCAGTCTTTCACTGGCAGCCTTTAGATGAAGATGTAGAGATCTCAGCTTTTCCTGTACCATGCCTGCCTGAATGTCACCCCGTTCCTGCCTTGATGATAATGGACTGAACCTGTGAACTTGTGAGCAAACCCAATTAAATGTTGTCCTTTATAAGAGTAGCCCTGGTCATCGTGTCTGTTCACAGCAGTAAAACTGTCTCAATATTTGTGACAGTAATGCAAAACTGATTAACTCAAGAAGCAGTATGTTTCCATTCATCTCAACCAGATGGCTCAATTCAATCTATTTAGTGAATAGAGCAACTTAGTTTTCTTGTGAAGCTGGGACCAGCTTCATCAGTGTTACACTAGTTAAATATTTATAAACTAACTCTCCAGTCAAAATCCCCATATTTGTTTGTTATAGCATCGGTTCTTTTTTAAAAATAATTATTTATTTTATTGTATATGAGTACACTGTTGCCCATCTTCAGACACACCAAAAGAGGGCATCAGATTACTTTACATATGGTTGTGAGTCACCATGTTGTTGTTGGGAATTGAACTTAGGACCTCTGGAAGAACAGTCAGAGCTCTTAACTGCTGAGCCATCTCTCCAGCCTCAGTATCAATGCTTGTATTACAGATCATTTAAAGCAATCAAAGTGAGACCCCTTGACATAAAGTTGGAAGTTGATGCCTATAATTGGCTCAGCCACACACTAGAAGGCTAACATCTCATTCTTTTTATATCTTCTCATTTCCTATTTTATTTACTTTATCCATAATTCTTGATGCCCTGATATTATAGGTTATATGTGGTTTATGGCATACAAAACAAAGATTCTTCTTTCAGGATTCCTTGAGGCAAAGTAGGTTTTCATTACTACTTCTGGATTATATTGCTGGATGTAATTTTCTCCTCAATGCAAAAATTTTCAAGGTGAAAACATTTGACCAAAGATACATAGAAATATCTCTTGAAATTAGGTCAAATCATATGATTTTTATATTATTCAAATTTAATTGACAATGAGAAACTGTGGATTACAAGGGATAAAATTATTACTAAGAAGAAAATTCTCAACAAATACTATTTTCTAACCTAGAGCCTATCTTCCTGTGGTTTTCAATTTTGATTTATTAAGTACTTTATTAATGTAATAGTCCCTTTCTATGTGATGAAATAAAATTTGAATAAAGACTTTGTACTGAGTTTTTCCCATATTTTAAGTGTCAGAGCAAGAGAAAAGTCGAAACAAAAGATAAAATAGATTGCTAGAAGCTCATAATATTGAAGAAAATAGAACATTTGCTGGTGTTATGAGGAAGAGGTATTTTCAGTATTTTATCTAGATTTACTTTACAAATGAGTATAGTCAATCTACAGCTGTTTTTAGTATTGGGTTCCTATCTTTCAAAACTTCTTTCATTTCCAGAGTGTTGTACTTTCATAAGTGGCCACCTTACTGTAGTGGTTATGTTTAACCCTCAGGATTAGAAGGTAGTGACTGAATAGCATGGAGTGTATGTTGCCATTTGTCTTGTCCCAATGTAGACACAAACCTGTGGTACAGTCCATGCCTCATTATTTTTCATGGGGGGATCATGTCAAAGTCAATATCCAGCCAAGATCACATCATTGTGTAGCTTCCTATCATAATGCCTATTACTTCCATCATTTCCTGTCTCCCAAGAGCCCTTCTTCAATCAGTGCCATTCACAGGAGTACCTGCCTTAAGTTCCACTACCAGAAAACCCAGCATAGAACATTCTATATCTCTGGTCCCTTTCCTGGAAGACCTCATTGATTATACAGTCTCTATTTAGCAGAGTATATCAATGGGGAGAAAGCTAAAGATAACTTGAGAATGTGTCTCGGTGAAACAGTCTCCTCAGTCTTCAGAGTGGACTCAGCAGTGATGCTACTCATTTGTTCTTTGTGCCAGCCTTTCAAGGATATGTAGCTTCATCTGTCTTATCTTCTCAATCAGTTTCTATAATTGGATATTCTGGAATTCAATCCTTACTGGGTCCATTAGGCTGTGACTCTGATCTCTTGATTATCTTTACCAGCCCTATATAGGCTCTTGCTGCTTATTCTCTACTCCCTACAGTCACTAAAGTCCCCTGCTTGCATTATCTCAAAATGCTATAGACTGAAAGATCTTCCAAATGAAAGGATCTGTTGATCTTTTAAAGATGCTTCTGGAAAAACGGACCAGATTATACAAATCGTTCCTGCAGCTACCAACAGCAAGGATAGGTAGCAGCTGAAATATGCCTGCAGGACCTAAGAGCTTGTCAGCAATAAAAGTATTTTTATAATGAAGATTTGAGGAATATATAAATTATTTTCCACAAAATTACATTCTGTAAAGCTAAAAGGAATTCACTAAAGTAGAATAGAGAAGTTTTAGGATAGGAAAACATTCATATGCTAGTCCATGTGAAGAAGTATTTGTTGCATCAATATTGGTGGAGTTAATTACCAGGGTAATTAAGTAATCAAGGTTTGGTGGTGAGAATGTATTTACATAAAGGTGTCAATATACATTTACGAATGTGGGGGTCTTTTGTTGCTTTGGCCTGCAGCTAATAACAAACTAACTTGCCTTATGTCTCCTCTCTGTCATCTTCAAGTAACCATAACCATGCCTTGAAAAGCTCAGCAATCTCATTTAACAGAGGACAATTAAAGGCATAAAAAAGGCTGATGACAAAACCAAGTCATCTCCTGGAAAGTGGCTCAAAAATTAATTAATAACTCATTGGGCATTTCTCTTTATGTGTTTATAAAAATCTAGCAAGAAGATGTGGCCTGAACATGTAATCTTGACTTTGAGTGATTTTTGACCTGTCATCACTACATCTGCATCATCATCATCATCATCATCATCATCATCATCATCATCATCATCATCATCATCATCATTATCAGCAGCAGCAGCAGCAGCAGCAGGATCAGCATACTTGCCTTTTGTTGTTGTTGAGACAGGTTCTCATTCTGAAACCTAGACTGGCCTTCACTGTGAAGTCCAGGTTGGTCTTCAATTCACAGCAGTGCTGTCAATCTTCTTGGGTGCTGTGTTTACAAGCATACATCAACCTCCTGGCTTCCTTGTCTTTTAGATTACACAGTGAGTTTAATTATCAAAAGCAATATAGTATAGTGAATAAAGTTGAGAAAATGTTTGCTCAGAGATTAGAGAAGGCTTGGAGACAAGCTAGGAAAGGGAATAAACTACCATAAAGTCACAGGAAAAGGGCAAATCCTTGTTAGCCGCAACTTGGTGAGCAAGTTGATCTTAGAGGTGGAACTATTATGAAGAAATCTGCTATAAAGAATGGCTGAGAAGTCAATAGCCTGAGGTTACAAATTTATAGTATCAAACAAAATAAAAAAAAGAAATTCAGCTTTAACAAGACTTATTCAGAAAGATTATTCTAAGAGAGAAGGTTGCTTGGGCTAGAAAACCTGTGTTCTGAGCACAGGTTTCAAACGTTTGAAAGATCAGTTTTATAGAATTTTCTTTTTATAGGAAAAAATAAAAAAGGCTAGGAAAAGTCTATCCGGGTATAGCAGTGTACACTTGTAGTCACAGCAATTGAGAGGTGGAGACAGGAAAATCAGTTCAAGATAATCCTTGAATATATAAGGAGTTTAAGGCCAGCCTGGGTATCACAATTTCAAACCTAAGGGGGAAAACATATGCCATCATAAGTCATTTTATTACACTGTATATTTAGCATGATAATCGGATTGAATTCTCTATTAGGGCTAATGACATATCTAGCTTTAGGTGCTTGGGCCCTTTACAATTGATAGGTATGGGTTCAATCTGATGTAGTGGGTCTTACATCCAATCAGAAAGTGGTTGGTTATTCCCAGAACATTTGTGCCATTATTACTCCAGCGAACATATCTTGTCAAGCCAGACATTGTTGTAGCTTTCTGCATTCAAAGATGGGTGGGACTGATGATTACTTTTCTCCTCAAATATTATGTATAGCAACTTACTAGCACCACAAAAGCTGGCCAATAGTAATAGAATTTTCAAGTGTTCATCAAATTAATTTTATCTTCAACAGTAGGTTCTTATCACTGAAGAATAAACAGTGGTATTGCCAATAGATTGTGGTGCTTGAGGATATATATATATATATATATATATATATATATATATATATATATATATATATATATATATATATATATATATATATATATATGTAACTCAGCCAACAACTCAAAAGTAGGTTACTCATGTTTTATACTAAATGACTTATTTCTATAGGCCAGTGCATTTCTGAAACATCATCAGAGAAGCATTTCCTTGTAGTAGATGACAACTAACACAGATATCTTCAACCAGACAATATGTGACAAATAAGAGATTGTTGTGTATTTGAAGGTCTGTATTTTACCACTCTCCTGAAACCTTAGAGATCTTACAGGAGAGGGAACAGAAAAAAAATTAAGAGCCAGAGTTGATGAATAACAACAAGGAAGCAGTGTTTCCGGATACAACAAAGCAAATGCACTTATGAACTCACAGTGATTATGACTGAGTGGATAAGATCTGAGAAAGCTCCAACAAGACAAAATCCCAGCAAGGGGGAAAGAATTCCCACTAATATCTGAGGAGCTGTTGGCATTTCTTATTTTCTAAGAGAGAGAGAGTCATTTTTGTTTAATGTTGTCACTCCTTAGGTCAGCCACACTTCAGAGCAGTTCTTACTACTTGGAGTAACTGGGCAATATAGCTTGATTTGTTTCAAAGGAAGAGGAGGAGGAGATGATAGAGGAGGTGGAGAAAGTGAAGGAGGTAGAGGAGGAAGTTCAAAGTTGGATGGATGGAAGGTGGAAATGTGTTTATTGGGTAAGAATTGGGGTTTGGATATCAAAATTCGCTGTATGAAATTCTAAAACAAAAACTAATAAAATGTTATTTAAAAGAAAGGACAAAAAAGTAGGGAGATAGAAATGAAGGAAGAGGGGAGATAGTAAAGAGAGGGAGGTAGAGAAAAAGGAAGAGGTAGAGAAAGAAAGAGAAAAGGAAAAAAGAAAAGGATATGTTAGATATTACTAAATGGGCAGGAGAGTTTGCAGAAGATTTAATGCTAAAGCTAACCTGTTGACAGGAACTTGGCACTTCATACTCATCTAATACATAAACCTTGCCCCTTATTTTCACATACAATGGTTACTTTTCTACTGAAGTGACAAAAGCCATGACCGAGACAACTTATAAAACAGAATATTTACTTGGGGACTTGCTTACATTTTCAGAAGATGACTCCATGACCATAATGGCAGAGATCATGGTGGCAAGGAGGCAGGTATGATGCTGTACTAATACTTGGTGAGAGCTAACATATGATCCACAATCACAAGGCAAAGGGGGGAGGGAGGAAGGGAGGGAGAGAAAGGTTTAGATTTTAAATCTCAGTGCCCATCCCCCAGTGCCATACATACATCTTTCAATAAATCCACACTTTTTAATCCTTCCCAGACAGATCCATTAAGTGTAGAACAAGCATTAAAATATATGAGCCTATGGCAACATCTTTATTCAAACCACTACACCTTGGATCTTGCTTTTCCACCCCTTGGCCCAGCCACATACACTAGCTGAATTGCTGTCACATTTGCTCTGCAGGAAGATATTTTGTTAGCTCTCTGTCACCTACAAATTGGTATATACACTGATACCATATTTCTGAAAACCTCACAAGATGAGTCAGATGCTTCTAAGCCTTTAATTACCATTAAACTGCCCCACTACCTGCCTGTGTCTGAGCATGTCATAAACTTGCCTGCTCTGAAGCCATTGCCTTCCTTATTCAGTCTGAGATGACTTCCTGCTCATTATTTTCTCCAATTCTTGGCCCCCACATGTCCTTGAACTTTTAAAAGTCAATCTTTTGGGCTAAAGAAATTGCCCATCAGTTTATGGGCACGTGTCACATTTTCAGAGGACTGATGTGGTTTTGTTTCCAGCACTTACATAGGAGGGTTTGAGGGTTTGTGTTTTTAGTGATGAGCAAACATGCATCTCTGTTACAATGTCTATGTCTCTTCACCAAAGTTAAAGTGATCTTGTTCGTACTTCAGTGAAACTCTCCCAGAGCTTTCAAATGGCCCAACTCGAAGCATTACAGCTCAGATTGTAAGATAACTTGGCAGTTGGGAGCCAAGAAATTCCATAAAGTCACCCTGCACAATAAACCTCTATCAAGAGATTTATTGGGATGGAAAAACACAGGAGTCTGGTTGTCTCTAATTAGGCAAGAAGTAATAGATAAGAAACTAGTGTCTTAGTCAGGGTTTCTATTCCTGCACAAAACAACATGACCAAGAAGCAAGTTGGGGAGGAAAGGGTTTATTCATCTTATACTTCCATATTTCTGTTCATCACTAGAGGAAGTCAGGACAGGAACTCAAGCAGGTCAGGAAGCAGGAGCTAATGCAGAGGCCATGGAGGGATGTTACTTTCTGGCTTGCTTCCCCTGGTTTGCTCAGCTTGCTTTCTTACAGAACCGAGGTCTACCAGCCCAGGGATGGCACCACCCACAATGGGCTGGGCCCTCCCCCCTTGATCACTAGTTGAGAAAATGCCTTACAGATGGATCTCATGGAGGCATTTCCTCAACTGAGGCTCCTTTCTCTGTGATAAGATAACTCCAGCTTGTTTCAAGTTGACACAAAAGCATCCAGTCCAACTAGATAGAACAGGATTTTTATTAGGGGTTCTTGGAAGGGATTGGGGTGATGCTTCCTAGATTGGCCTGGGATTGGAGGGATTATGTGGCCTGACTTTATGGCAAGCTCAGGAATTGGTAAAAAAAAAAAAAAAAAAGTCCCCTATATAGAGGGGGCAGGGTCTAGACCCTCTGCTGACTTAAGGCTGAGAACTACCAATAAGGCCCTCTATACTGTAAAGGAAGTCTGGGGTGATGAGAGCCTAGGCCATTTTCTTGCCCTGAGGGTTTACAATGTTTACAAATTATACAAAGTTAACACAGGGAGTATTTGCCAGTGACAGGAAAGGCATTAATTTGAGTTGCCTTGAATAGCCAATATCAACTCTATGTAAATGTTTTTGTGCTGTATATTCAGGGCTCACACAACAAAGCCATTTTGCTAAAAGCATCTCAATGCTAATGAAAGTTCATGATCTCTTTGGTAAGAGTTAACAAATTTAATTCTTGTAAACTGCAGCTTCTTAATAAAATGCAGCATATACAGCTGCCCGTGACTTAGTTTTGATAAAAGAGCATACAGAAAATTTTAAAAAAGGTCTTTATAGTGTTAGTTGAATAATTTCCTTATTTCTCTGGTACATTCAAGTACTCAAGACATACTGCTTAAAAAACACACAGACACGGACTGTGTGTATGTGTGTGTGTGTGTGTGTGTGTGTGTGTGTGTGTGTGTGTGTGTGTGTGTGTGTGCATGCGCACTCGTGCACGCATGCACACTCACTTGCAACTCACACAAATGCGAATGTGTGTTTGCATCCTACTGGAGTAACTGTGATTGAGAAAATGCTGTCCTGACAAAATGTTTTACCATTAAACATAAGATCGTTATTGAAGTCAGTTTCAGGACAGTGCCTACTTTCAGCTTGGAGCTTGGATTATTGTTCAGAAAAAAGAAGCTGGAGGTTGTGTTGACATAAAAGAAATGTCATTTGTGAAATCCATGCATTAACTGGGCTCTTCTGGGAAGTGACTTATGCTCAGATTTTAGAGCCAAGTATCTATCTTGCACATTTATATTATATCAGACAGTCCCTGAACAGTAAGTGGTTGAGGATGTCTTCAAGTAATATTTTATAAAGGAATTACCACAGAATAAAAACACAAGGAGCAGAAAGGTATCTTTGTGACTAATAATGACCAAGATAGCAAATGAAGTCATCTACATGTGCATCAAACACTGAGAATCAGTATATAGGATTGAATTTGATATAATAAAAATTCTACATTTAGAGATTCATGACTTTGAATGTTGCTTGTATATAGATTGTCAAGAAGTGAATCTCATAGAAACAGAATATAAAAGTGGTTACCAGGGGCCCAGGGGCATGGAACAATGGAAAAAGAAAAGATTTTGAGCAAAGCATACACATTTTCTGTTAAAAGGCCTGAGAAGCTAACTTGGCAGTTCAAGAGCTTGCCTTGCAAACAAGAGAGCTAGAGTTTAAATGTGCAGAACCTAGAGCCTATACAATTACCCCATGTGCATGGCAGCTCACCTGTAATACAAGCCTCAAAAGGGGATCATTGCTGTATATGTGATCTAGGTTTAATGAGACCATGCCATAAATAAAAGAGTGGAAGAATGACTGAAGATTGCAGACATTAGCCTTGGGCCTCCACACTCAGGCACACACATGAGCCCATACACATTTGAGTATATATACAAATCCAAGTATACAACCCAGATGTATGAAAAGCAGAAAAAGAGAACAATACTCAGTTAGATGAGAAGAGAACATTTTAGATATTCTGTTACCATAGTTCCTATAGCCATAATAATAAAAATAATAAGGAATTTTATATTTTAAATATGAGGAAATATGTCTTTTAATTTTCTTATTACAAAAAGTAAAGTGATGGATATGCTAATTAACTTGATTAACTCTTTCTATAATATATACATATGTCAAGAGATTACATTATAACCCATAAGTGCATACACTTTTATCTGACATTTTTAAATTGCAAAATAAAATGTCAAGTATTCTCTTAATATTTTAGAACACATTTTTTAGGATTATTGTCTCTATGTTAATCCATACTTCACAAAGAAAAATAAGTTTATATCTTCAGTTTTGTTAGCTTTTCCCCCCAATGGTTTACTTCTCTTACTGTGATGATTTTTCTACCCTTCCCACATATTAGAATCCCTGAAGGGTTTGCAGAATATGGAAGCAATAGGTGGGAGGTGGATACAGCAAGAGGAGTCCTGTTTTGACTGTCTTTTTAAAATGTTGACTGCATATTAGAATCCCCTGGGGGAGATTTATAAACGTTTTCCCCAAGGACTAATTTTATCAGAGTTCTCAATGGAATAAGAGTCACAGAATTTTTTTCAAAATCCCCAGATGATCCCAGTGAGTGGTCATAGTTAGGAAACTCTGCTTTAGCACTTAAAGTACAAAGTAGGCTTTATTATAAGTCCCCCAGGTGATTATATCATTTATGTAACCTATACTTAGGTCATAAAAGTCACTTGGTACCATCTAAGATATGGCTACCTGAACCTGGGCAGGTTGTCATGTGACTGTTCTACTTTTGGCCTAGTACAATCCTTGGGTCCATTGTCCTAAAGTACCAAGACCATTAAGGGGATGAAGCAGCAGATACATACACAAAAGTTCTGCCTGGCCTACTATGCCTATAGTATAATACAACTGCCAATACATTAGTTTTAAAAAATTATATGGATCCTGAATGTATGCTATTCTTCTTGGGCATTGTTGTGGCTAGACTTTTAATGGGGTTTTTGTTCTGTTCTGTTCTATTTGTTTGTTTGTTTTGTATATTTTGGTCAAATTGACATGCCTTAGAGTTATCTGGGGAAAGCAAACTCAGTTGGAAAAATGCTCCTGTAGATTGCCTGTAAGACTTGGGCTTATGAGCCACGTGTCTCTCAGACTAGCTAAGAGCATGGGACAGCCCAACACATTTGGGGATGACTACATCATGTCAAAATGTTGGACTCCCCTGAAAGAGTTGTTAATGTTCATGTTTGAGAGCCACTGCTTTGGTGTTCCAGCCATATGCTCTTCAAGTTTGCTCTATTCTTGTCAAGTATATAGGTACAAATTTATCACACTTCTCAGCTTATCTCACATTATCATCTGTAATGTGTTCTATAATTGTTTTCTCATGTTTAACTCTACTTACTTTTGTCAACAAGCTCAAAGCAGAGGTACAGTCATGTCCTTTCCTTTCCATGGACTATAAAAACTGAAGCTTAGGAAAAATGATTTCTAAAGTGACTCTTAATCATGAGTCTTGGATCTCTCAGCTTCTCTCTATACCCTCAAAATGATCATTGATGGGAAGGACATGCAACCCAGAAGGACTACATGAGCCTAGCATCTTTAGTGCCTTCCTCTGCGTTCCCATTGAATGGTGGAGGGAGATAAACAATGAAAATATAAATGACCAGAGTCTAGGCAAAAGCTCCAGCTGTGAGAAGCCAGTTATGGGAATTAACCACTGTCACCCATGAAAGCAGGAGGCAAGACATAAGAGGCTGAGAGGCAGGAGCAAGGGTTAACTGAAATGGAGATGATGGGGTGAGCCTATGGTGCTTCCGCCACCAAGGAAGCACAATGATAAAAAGCATGGTGTAGGCACCAATGAAAACTAAGATGACTCTGGGTCAAAATCAATGTCAAGTTTATATCTGGTGAAGGCAGTTGCTGTTCTGGACAGTCTCAGACTCTTGGGTACTGATCCCCAGGCAAATCAGTACAGTATGTTCTCTGAGATAAGCTGGATCTATCTAAAGAATCTTTTGGGAACATACTTAGGAGATTTGTAGTAAATTCTGTGAAAATAATCATGGTTAGGCCATGGTGTCATAAACAGAGCTTAAAGCTTAAGTGATATTTTATCAGGTGTAGCATATGAAACACACACACAGACACACACACACACACACATACACACACGCACACACACACACACACACACACACACACACATACATGAACACACACATACTGATCAGTACTCTATGGAGGCAATGTTTTCCTTGGAAAAGGAATATTTGGCATATGCCACTAAACTCCTTGTTCCAAAATTTCATTAAAAGGATTGTGATTATGCTGTTCTCCTTTTTCTATGTTACATTCATGGATTAGTTATTAGTAAAAATAAAAGACAGCATTTCTCAAGTTGGAGTTTTAAAATGTTTGGGGTTATAGTATACTTTAAGGCAATGGTTCTCAACCTGTGGGTCATGGCCCCTTTGGAAGTTGAGTATCAGTTATCCTGAACATCAGATATTTACATTATGATTCATAACAGTAGCAAAATCACAGGTATGAAGTAGCAACAAGGTAATTTTAGGGTTTGGGGTCACCACAACTTGAAGAACTCAATTAAAGTGTCACAGCAGTAAGAAGGTCCAGAACAACTGCTTCAAGTGGAGTTACATCTTTAGTAATAAATTATTAAATTGCCTTTAATTGATGATTTTCATATTAATTTGGGTATGGTTAGATTATTAAGATGACATTTATGGTATACAGTTATCATTATTGTAGTGGTTGCCTCTATCATTTGAGGAGAAAACTGTTTTTATCTCTAAAGATAAATGAGGTTTTAGAATACATTCAACTCACCAGTTTTGAGTTAGTTAAAAGAAGAGAAACCATTAGTGACCTAAATCCTGCAACAGTGTCAGTGTCAGCTTCAATTGTTCCTAGGCAATGAGCCAAACAGAGACAGACTTAATAATGTAAATCATCAATTACACCTGAATAAAGGCCAATTACTTCCCTGCGTGCAGTATGAACAGATGTCACAGTAGTTCAAAGAGATATGTGTGTTGGAAATTTTAATGAATCCTAAGAGAAAACATTTTCCCAAGCAGACTTAAGCCAACTTGGTGTTCAATGGCTTTAATTGCTGGAGAAATCTGCTAATAGTTGCTTGGAAAAGACACAGAAACTGTGCCTACATGGGCTGAGTTTTGCCTGGCACGATTTGATGCCATTATGATAATTGCATCTTCATCAGGGAATAAAAACTTGTAAATCTAAATGACAGCCACACAGTTCTGGCTTACTCGTTACATGTCAGAACATAGCCAATGTGCATTGCCTGTAACTTCTCATTAAAGGTTGCTGTATAGACATTATATAAAATGCTTCTGAAGACTCTGTTAACACAAGCTGTTTGGTAAGGAAATGCCCAGTTTACCTTGGGAAGCAAATAAGCGCTTCCACTAAGTAACTGTGGTGCTTAATCTTTATTGTCAGCTTGGATGGACGTAGAATCACATAGAACATAAAGTTCTGAGAGTGCCTGTGATTGTACTTGAAGACAGATGAACAGAAAACAGAAGGCCTGTTTTATATATTGGAAGTACCATGTCTTTACCTGGAGTCCTGGACTGTGCGAAAATGACAAGGGAAGCTGAACACCAGCATTCACCTCTTCCTTTGTTTCCCACCAATGGGCTCAGTTGCTCATGGTCCTACAGCCACACCTTCCCTGGTCAGTTCATCTAATTCAATAGGTTTCTTATCTTCAGAAAGCTTAGGACCTGAGGATGCTAGGAAATGGATACAAATACATGAGGGAAATAAATGGGTTGACAGAAGAATAAAGAGAGCAATTCTAGAAGAGGATTCTACTTGGGATAAATTGACTGGCCACTTCTCAGACATATAGGTAAATGGTTGAATAAAGTAAGAGCAAGGGCCAAGAGAAGATATAAGAGAAGAATATTCCAGATAGAGTTACAAAAATAAGAAAAATGTGAGGACTGGAAGTGTAGCTCAGTGGTAGGCATTTGCTTAGCATATGCAAGAACCTCAGTTTGATCCAACAATCTACACACAAAAGAAAGTGTGTTTCAGTGGAATGCTGTACATTTTTTAGAGCAATGATTCTCAAGTGAGAGGAGGCAATTTTGTGCTCTAACCCCTTGCAAGACCTTGTGATATCTGAAGACAGTTAAGGTTGTTTCACAACTCCATGGGGGTGTTATTGGGATCAAATGAATAGAGGACAACGATATGACTCCACTACCTACAACACATAGGGCAGGCCCTTTTCCACAATCAAGAATTATGCATACTTTCAATAATACTGGTTTAAAGCTTTCATATAGGGGTCATTTGATAATGATTCTACAAGCAGGGATTCTGTATCTTTATTAGCCTTTATGTGATTGGGAGGTTCTGTTAGTTGTAAATAAGCAATGTGAATGTATCACATCAGACTGTATGCAATGAAATCTCTCTCTTAGAAGTTATGGTGACTTCCCTATCCCACCAAGATGGAGATTTATTTTATTATTACAATATCCCTGATCCAGAAATATGTCTATTTTTTCATTCACTTTTGAATTGTTAGCAATATCTTGCTGGATTTCTCACTGTTAATGAGGTAAAGTCTTTAATAAATGTTCATTTAACATCTGCATGAAGAGTCATGTTGCTACCTTAAAAAATTATCCTTGGACTGGGGAGATAGCTCATTATGTAACAGTGCTTAATCTGTAAGCTTGAGGGCCTGACTTATAACTTCCATAACTCATGTGAAAAAGTCAGATCATGGTTGTACATGCCAGCAACTTCAGTATTCAGGGAGGGAGACATGTTTCTCTTGAAGGTTGGCTAACCAACATACCTAGCCCAAATAGTGAGATTCTGATTCCGTGAGATGCCCCGTTTGAAGGCAATAAGACAGAAAGTGGCAAAGTTACCTGGATGTCCTTTTCCAGCATCTCCAAGTATATGCCCATAAACACACTGAATGAACTTCTATAGTCATATTTGTACAACAAACACTGATAACTGGATACTAGCCCCAGAAAGCTCTGAATACCCCAGAAACTACTCACAGGCCATGTGACCTCAAGAAAAACAGGCCAAAATGTGAAAGCCTCAGTCCTTAGGAAAAAAAAAATAACTGTATAGCACCTTTTCAGAGTGTGGTACACCTGGACCTTAAATCATTAATAATCCAAGAGCTAAGAATATAGCCTTGTGGCAAGTTTTGGTATTCAAAAATCATTATGATTCGTCTATACACACCAAGAAAACTCTGACTGTTTCCATGTTACTTTCTGTCCTACATGTACTTTATGCTTATGGTAACTAGTAAGATTTCAATGCATGCTATCAAACCTCTAAAAGAATTAAATATTGGTAAAAATATATTCATATAGTGTTATGACAAAATGCCTTTAAAAATCTGTACATGTATCTCTATTTTTTAAAATAAATGTGTAAGAGAGAGAAAGAGAGAGAGAGAGAGAGAGAGAGAGAGAGAGAGAGAGAGAGAGAGAGAGAGAGAGAGAGAGAGAGAGAAAGTTAAAAGTAACTTATCTGCTAGTGAAAATATGTGTATGAAGAGCCAAAAGTGCAAGAGAGCATAAAATTTGTTAGGAAAGTCAAGAAGAGAGACAAGAAAAGCCCCAAACACAGCAGTTAGAAATGACAAACACTCATGGATAGTAGAAGTTTTGGTACTTATTGAATCCATAATATCAGTCCACAAATGCCAAGTCTGAGGAATGTGAGTAGGCAGTGATCCAGGTGGAACTCTGGCCATGACTACTTAATTAAAAGAAGCAAAGATTTGGTTTAAATAGATACAGGAAAGGCTGAAGACAAATATTGAATTTCTAGACGGGAGGAATGACTAATACAGGGGCACAGCTGGTAAGGAAACATTTTCTTAATTGGAAAATCATGAGTTCTTTTTGCATGCATTCAGGAACCAGCTTCTTACAGCACCCCTGCTTTTTCCCCAACAATATTTTGGATATAGAGATCATATAAGCTCCATATTTTATAAATAAAAAAATGTATTCAGAGTTTATGGTGGAAGAAGATTTTGCATTGTTTGCTGCAGGCAGCTATGGTGCTGACTAAGCTGAGATCCATTTTCTGTTCAGAGGATGGAAGTGTTTTGAGCAACTAGTCCAAGCATCAAGAGGTAAGCCATAAGAACTTTCAGTGATTAGATCACAGAACGAATTTCCGACAGTTTTTTTGTCTCTTTTAAGTTACATAAGAGAAGCAGCAGAAGAAACAGGCTGTCTTAAAAACCTATTGTACAAGCTTCAGAACAGCAATTCTATTCCTAGCCTTACTGGGAGTCATCATGGACTCTTGAAGAAACTCCAAAGGCTAGGGACCAATCACAATCAATTGAAACTGCATCTTTGAGAGCAGGCATCCAAACTTTTGGTGTTCTGAGAAACTACCAAAGTAATTTTTAACATGAAGCCTATATGAAATTATTTTCTCTGTGATATATATGTATATACATGCATAAGAATATCCATGTTTTTTATTTTATTTTAACTCATGTTCCAATTTGATTTTACTATGCTTAATTATGAATATATAGATAAATGATTCTTAATTATGATGTGGATATAGCCTCATTGAACCCACTGAAGATAAAAAGAATATATCAGAAATGTAGCAAAGGGGCTGTAGAGAGAGCTCAATTGTTAAGTGTATAAGCTTGTTACTCTTGCTAGGAACCTGAGTTTGGTTTCTAACACCTATATTGAGGATCTAACAACAGACTCTAATTTTAGTTCGAGTATAGGATATCTTCTTTTATCCCCTGTCAGTTCTTACACAGGTGTGTACATATGTGTTCACAGACATACACATAAATAATAAAACTATATCTTTAAAAAAATAAATATACCAAATGCAGTCACCTGTATAACATCTGAGTTCAGTAAACACAACATATCCTGTGGCACCAACTGTTTCCCCTCAGTCATAGGGCAGACTATGAGCCAAAGCTCCTTGACATAATTCTTTTTTTTTTTTTGTTTTGTAAATATATTTTTTTGTTTTCTTTATTTCTTGGACTTCATACAGTCTGTGAGTTGTTTCTGGGGGAGTGCAAGCCTCTGGGGTTAGCATCCCACTATCAGTGACTGCATATTATGTCTGTTCTTTTGTGACTGGGTTATCTCACTCAGGATGATCTTCTCTAGATGCAGCCATTTTCTTAAGAATTTGGTTAAGTCATTGTTTCTGGTGGCTGAGTAGTATTCCATTGTGTATATGTACCACAAATTTTGTATCCGTTCATCTTCTGAAGGACATCTGGGTTCTCTCCAGGTTCTGGCTATTATAAATAGAGCTGCTATGAACATTGTGGTGCATATATCTTTGTTGTGTATTAAAGTGTCTCTGGGGTATATGCCCAGAAGTGGAATAGCTGGGTCTTCAGGTAGTACTATATCAAATTTTCTGAGGTATCGCCAGACTGATTTCCAGAGTGGTTGTATTAGCTTGCAACCCCACCAACAGTGGAGAAGTGTTCCTCTTTCTCCGCAGCCTCGCCAGCATCTGCTGTCATCTGAGTTTTGGATCTTGGCCAATCTGACTGGTGTGAGGTAGAATCTTAGGGTTGTTTTGATTTGCATTTCCCTGATGGCTAAGGATGTCGAGCACTTCCTCAGATGTTTCTCGGCCATTCGGTGTTCCTCAACTGAAAACGTTTTGTTTAGCTCTGTACCCCATTTTTTAATAGGGTTATTGGATTCTCTGGTGTCTAGCTTTTTGAGTTCCTTGTACACCTTGAATATTAGGCCTCTATCTGATGTGGTGTTGGTAAAGATCTTTTCCCATTCTGTTGGTTGCCGTTTTGTTTTCTTGACGATGTCCTTAGCCTTACAGAAACTTTGCAATCTCATTAAGTCCCATTTGTTAATCTTTGACCTTAGAGCTTGAGCCATTGGGGTTTTGTTCAGGAAATTTTCTCCTGTGCCTATGTGTTCTAAGGTTTTCCCTACTTTCTCATCTAATAGTTTCAGTGTATCTGGTTTAATGTGGAGATCTTTGATCCACTTACACTTGAGCTTTGTACAAGGAGATAAGGACGGGTCTATTTTCACTCTTTTGCATGCTGAGTGCCAGTTGGACCAGCACCATTTGTTGAATAGGCTGTCCTTTTTCCATTGAATGTTTACTGCTCCTTTGTCAAAAATCAGGTGACCATATACATGAGGGCTCATTTCCGGATCTTCTATTCTATTCCATTGATCCACATGCCTATTTCTGTACCAGTACCATGCAGTTTTCAGCACAATTGCCTTGTAATATAGCTTGAGGTCAGGGATAGTGATTCCCGCAGATGTTTTTTTGTTGTTGAGGATGGATTTCGCTATTCTAGGTCTTTTGTTATTCCATATGAAATTGCACATTGATCTTTCCAATTCCATGAAGAACTGGGTTGGAATTTTGATGGGGATTGCATTGAATCTGTAGATTGCTTTTGGTAGGATGGCCATTTTTAAGATGTTGATTTTTCCAATCCATGAGCATGGGAGATCTTTCCATTTTCTGAGATCCTCCTCAATTTCTTTCTTTAGAGGTTTGAAGTTCTTGTCATACAGGTCCTTCACTTGATTAGTTAGAGTCACACCAAGGTATTTCATAGTTTTTGTAATGATTGTGAAGGGTACGTTTTCCCGAATTTATTTCTCCAACTGTTTGTCCTTTGAGTATAGGAAGGCTACTGACTTGTTTGAGTTAATTTTGTATCCAGCCACTTTGCTGAACTTGTTTATCAGCTGTAGGAGTTCTCTGGTGGAATTTTTGGGGTCACTCAAGTACACTATCATGTCATCGGCAAAGAGTGATGTTTTTATCTCTTCCTTTCCGATTTGTATCCCCTTGATCTCCTTTTGCTGTCTAATTGCACCAGCCAGGACTTCTAGTACTATGTTGAATATATAGGGGGAGAGTGGGCAGCCTTGTCGAGTCCCTGATTTTAATGGGATTGCTTCAAGTTTCTCGCCATTAAGTTTGATGTTGGCTGTTGGTTTGCTGTATATTACTTTTATTATGTTTAAGTATGGGCCTTGGATTCCTGTTCTTTCCAGGACTTTTAACATGAAGGGGTGTTGCATTTTGTCGAATGCTTTCTCACCGTCTAGTGAGATGACCATGTGATTTTGGTCTTTGAGTTTGTTTATATGGTGGATTACGTTGATGGATTTCCTTATGTTAAACCATCCCTGCATCCCAGGGATGAAGCCTACTTGGTCATGATGAATGATCGTTTTGATGTGTTCTTGGATTCGGTTTGCAAGGATTTTGTTGAGTATTTTTGCATCAATGTTCATAAGTGAGATTGGTCTGAAGTTCTCTTTCCTTGTAGGGTCTTTGTGTGGCTTAGGTACGAGGGTTATTGTAGCCTCAAAAAATGAGTTGGGTAATATTCCATCTGATTCTATCTTTTGGAATAGTTTGGCGAATATTGGTGTTATATCCCCAATAAATGTCTGATAAAATTCTGCACTGAACCCGTCTGGACCTGGGCTTTTTTTGGTTGGGAGGCTTTTGATGACTTCTTCTATTTCTTTAGGTGTTATAGGGTTATTTAGATGGTTTACTTGGTCCTGGTTAAACTTTGGGACCTTGTATCTGTCTAGGAATTCGTCCATTTCCTCCAGATTTTCCAATTTTGTTTAGTATAAGTTTTTGTAGTAGGATCTGATGATTTCTTGAATTTCCTCAGTTTCAGTTGTTATGTCACCACTTTCCTTTCTGATTTTGTTAATTTGGATACTCTCTCTTTGCCCTTTAGTTAGTCTTGCTAGGGGTTTATCAATCTTGTTGATTTTCTCGAGTATAAGTTTTTGTAGTAGGATCTGATGATTTCTTGAATTTCCTCAGTTTCAGTTGTTATGTCGCCACTTTCCTTTCTGATTTTGTTAATTTGGATACTCTCTCTTTGCCCTCTAATTAGTCTGCCTAGGGGTTTATCAATCTTGTTAATTTTCTCAAAGAACCAACTCTTGGTTTTGTTGATTTTTTCAATGGTTCTTTTTGTTTCTATTTGGTCTATTTCTGCCCTAATTTTGATTATTTCTTGCCGTCTACTCTTTTTGGGTATATCTGCTTCCTTTTGTTCTAGGGCTTTTAGCTATGCTGTCAGGTTGCTGATGTGGCCTCTCTCAGTTACTTTTTGGAAGCACTTAGGGCTATGAGTTTTCCTCTCAATACTGCTTTCATTGCATCCCATAGGTTTGGGTATGTTGTGTTTTCGTTTTCGTTGAATTCTAGAAAATCCTTAATTTCTTTCGTTATTTCTTCTTTGACCCTGCTATCCTTTAACAGAGCATTGTTTAGTTTCCATGTGTATGTGAGCTTTTTGTTGTCTTTGTTGTTGTTAAAGACCAGCCGTAGACCATGGTGATCTGAGAGGATGCATGGGAGTATTTCAATCTTCTTATATCGATTGAGGCTCGCTCTGTGTCCAATTATGTGGTCAATTTTCGAGAAGGTGCCATGGGGTGGTGAGAAGAAGGTGTATTCTTTTACTTTAGGATAATATGTTCTGAATATATAAATTAATTCTAGTTAATTCAAAGTCTCTGCTAGTTTTGCAGTGTCCTTGTTCAGTTTCTGTTTTCCTGATATCTCCATTAGTGAGAGTGGGATATTAAAGTCTTTCACTATTATTGTGTGGGGTGAAATGTATTTTTTGAGCTTTAGTAGAGTTTCTTTTATGAATGTGGGTGATTTTTTATTTTGAGCGTATATGTTAAGGATTGAGAGTTCCTCCTGACAGATTTCCCCAGTAATGAGTAAAAAGTCTCCTTCCTTATCTTTTTTGATAACTTTTGGTTGGAAATTTACTTTATTCGATATTAGAATAGCCACTCCAGCTTGCTTCTTGGAGCTGTTTGCTTGGAAGTTTTTTTCCCACCCTTTTACTCTGAGATAGTGTCTGTCTTTGTCTCTGAGATGAGTTTCCTGTATGCAGCAAAAGGCTGGATTTTGTTTATGTATCCAGTCTGATAGTCTATGTCTCTTTATTGGGGAGTTGAGTCCATTTATGTTAATAGATATCAAGGAATAGTTGTTTCTGTTTCCTGCCATTATTGCTTTTTTGGGTTGAGTTGTGTCTATGTTTTTTTCTTCTTTTAGTCTTCTTGTTTAGGAGTTTTCTTGTTTTTACTAGGCTGTATTTTCTCTCATTTTATTGGGTTTTCTACCTATAATTCGTTGTAGTGCTGGGTTTGTGGTCAGATATTGTGTGAATTTTGATTTGTCTTGAAATATCTTCGTCTCTCCATCGATTGTGATTGTTAGTTTTGCTGGGTATAGCAGCTTGGGCTGTCACTTGTGCTCTCTTAGGGTGTGCATGATGTCTGTCCAGGCTCTTCTAGCTTTCATAGTCTCTGTTGAGAAATCGGGTGAGTCTGATTGGTCTGCCTTTATATGTTACCTGACCTTTTTCCCTTACTGCTTTTAGTATTCTTTTTTTGCTTTGAACACTTGATGTTTTTACTATTATGTGTCGGGAGGTATTTCTTTTCTGGTCCAACCTATTTGGAGTTCTGAAGGCTTCTTTTATGCTCGTGGTCATCTCATTCTTGAGGGTAGGAAAGTTTTCTTCTACGATTTTGTTGAAGATATTTACTGTGCCTCTTAGTTGATATTCTTCTCCCTCTTCTATTCCTATTATCCTTAGGTTCGGTCTTCTCATTGTGTCTTGGATTTCCTGGACATTTTGGGTTAGGAGCTTTTTGTTTTTTGCATCTTCTCTGGCTGTTTTGTCTATGTTTGCAATGTTGTCTTCTGCCCCCGAGATTCTCTCTTCCATCTCTTGTAATCTATTGGAAATGCTTGCTTCTGTGACTCCTGATTTCTTTTTTTGGTGTTCTGACTCTAGGGTTATCTCTTTTAGTGTTTACTTTATTGTGTCAATCTCTGTTTTAATTTCCCTCTTCCATTACTTTATTTCTTTGGTTCTGTTTTCCTCTAGTTCTTTGAGTTCTTTGAGTGTTTTTCTTGTTTCTTCTTTAAAAGCTTCTGAATCTTTTTGCTTTTCCTCCCTTTCTTGTTTAAGTATCTCTATTAGCATCTTGAGGTATGATTTCAGGTCTGTGTTTTCTTTTTCTGGAGTGTTTGGAATTCCGATGTTTGCTGTTATGGGAGAGCTGGGCTCTGGTGTTGCTAGATTGTCTTCGTTCCCTTGGGATATTCTCTTTCTCTTTCCTCTTGCCATTTTGTTGTCAGTGATATGTTATTGCCTTTCCCTTGTATCTGGTCTGTGTCCCTGGTTCTCCACTGGTTCAGGTGTCAGATGGGTCGAGCCCTGTTTTATGCCTCAGAGTCGTCAGGTGTGAGCAGAAGTTCCAACGTTCTGTTTCTGTTTGCTGGATCAGGCACAGCAGGGCAGGTCAAGTTAGGGTGTGCACTTTTCGTGTGCACTCCGCAGAGATCTCTCTGCTCCCCTGCAGTCTAGGTCTCCCACTCACCAGTTGCTCAGCCTCTATGAGCCGCAGTTCCGCATGGCAGGTAGGCCAGGCTCCGCTCTGCGTCCGGAAGTCGCCTCCGGGTGGAAACAGAAGTTCTAATTTTCTGTTCCCAATCTCAGTTGCTCAGCCTGTATGAGCTGCCGATCCAGGTGGCAGGTAGGCCAGGCTCCCCTTGTTCAGTGTCTGTTTCCATGATCTGTCCATTGGTTAGAGTGGGGTATTAAAGTCTCCCACTATTATTGTGTGGGGTGAAATGTATTTTTTGAGCTTTAGTAGGGTTTCTTTTATGAATGTCGGTGATTTTTTATTTGGAGCATATATGTTAAGGATTGAGAGTTCCTCCTGACAGATTTTTCCGGTAATGAGTAAAAAGTCTCCTTCCTTATCTTTTTTGATAACTTTTGGTTGGAAATTTACTTTATTCGATATTAGAATAGCCACTCCAGCTTGCTTCTTGGAGCTATTTGCTTGGAAGTTTTTTTTCCCACCCTTTAACTCTGAGATAGTGTCTGTCTTTGTCTCTGAGATGAGTTTCCTGTATGCAGCAAAATGCTGGATTTTGTTTATGTATCCAGTCTGATAGCTTATGTCTCTTTATTGGGGAGTTGAGTCCATTTATGTTAATAGATATCAAGGAATAGTTGTTTCTGTTTCCTGCCATTATTACTTTTGTGGGTTGAGTTGTGTCTGTGTTTTTTCTTCTTTTAGTTTTCTTGTTTAGGAGTTTTCTTGTTTTTACTAGGCTGTATTTTCTCTCATTGTATTGGGTTTTCCACATATAATTCGTTGTAGTGCTGGGTTTGTGGTCAGATATTGTGTAAATTTTGATTTGTCTTGAAATATCCTCATCTCTCCATCGATGGTGATTGTTAGTTTTGCTGGGTATAGCAGCTTGGGCTGGCACTTGTGTTCTCTTAGGGTGTGCATGATGTCTGTCCAGGCTCTTGTAGCTTTCATAGTCTCTGTTGAGAAATTGGGTGTGAGTCTGATTGGTCTGCCTTTATATGTTACCTGACCTTTCTCCCTTACTGCTTTTAGTATTCTTTCTTTGCTTTTGGCACTTGATGTTTTTACTATTATGTGTCGGGAGGTATTTCTTTTCTGGTCCAAACTATTTGGAGTTCTGAAGGCTTCTTTTATGCTCGTGGTCATCTCATTCTTGAGGGTAGGGAAGTTTTCTTCTACGATTTTGTTGAAGATATTTACTGTGCCTCTTAGTTGATACTCTTCTCCCTCTTCTATTCCTATTATCCTTAGGTTTGGTCTTTTCATTGTGTCCTGGATTTCCTGGACATTTTGGGTTAGGAGCTTTTTGTTTTTTGCATCTTCTCTGGCTGTTTTCTCTATGTTTACAATGTTGTCTTCTGCTCCTGAGATTCTCTCTTCCATCTCTTATAATGTATTGGAAATGCTTGCTTCTGTGATTCCTGAGTTTTTTTTTTTTTTTTTTTTTTTTTTTTGGTGTTCTACTTCTAGGGTTATCTCTTTTTGTGTTTTCTTCATTGTGTCAATTTCCGTTTTAAATTCTCTCTTCCATACCTTCATCTCTTTGATTCTGTTTTCCTCTAGTTCTTTGAGTTATTTGAGTGTTTTTCTTGTTTCCTCTTTAAAAGCTTCTGAATCTTTTTGCTTTTCCTCCCGTTCTTGTTTAAGTATCTCTATCAGCATCTTGAAGTATGATTTCAGCTCTGTGTCTTCCTTTTCTGGAGTTTTGGAATTCAGATGTTTTCTGTTATGGGAGAGCTGGGTTCTGGTGTTGCCAGGTTGTCTTGGTTTCCTTGGGATATACTCTTTCACTTTCCTCTTGCCATTTTGTTGTCAGTGATATGTTATTGCCTTTCCCTTGTATCTGGTCTGTGTCCCTGGATCTCCACTGGTCCAGGTGGCAGATGGGTCGAGCCCTGTTCTATGCCTCAGAGTTGCCGGGTGGGAACAGAAGTTCCAAAGTTCTATTCCTGGGCGCTGGGTCAGACAGGGCGGGGCAGGGCAAGGCAGGGGGTGCACACTCCGTGTGGACTCTGCAGAGTTCTCTCTGCTCCCTGGCAGCCCAGGTCTCCCACCCACCAGTTGCTCAGCCTCTACGAGCCGCAGTTCCGGGTGGCATATGGGCCAGGCTCTGCTCTGTGTCCTGAATTTGCCTCCGGGTAGAAACAGAAGTTCCTAAGTTCTGTTCCAGGTCATAGTTGTTCAGCCTTTACGAGCTGCCATTCCCGTTGGCAGATGGGCCAGGCTCTGCTCTGTGTCCTGAAGTCCCCTCCGGGTGGAAACAGAAGTTCCTATGTTCTGTTCCAGGTCACAGTTTTTCAGCCTTTTTGAGCTGCCATTCTGGGTGGCATTTGGGCTCTGCTCTGCGTCCTGAAGTTGCCACCGGGTGGAAACAGATGTTCGAAATTTTTGTTCCTGGTCGCTGGATCGGGCAGGGCAGGGCAGGGCAAGGGAGGGGGTGTACTTTCCGTGTGCACTCCGCAGAGATCTCTCTGCTCCCTGGCAGCCTAGGTCTCCCACCCACCAGTTGCTCAGCCTCTACGAGCCGCCTTTCCAGGTGGCAGATCCCTTGATATAATTCTGATAGAATAATTTCCGTTCACTGAGCCCAGAAAAAAATCCAAATTTGAAGTACTGTCTCTACTAAGTATGAATTCACTTTTGTATATTTTCAAAGCCAAAAATCATTATTCAAACCACTGTAAGTCAAGATCCAACTGCACTGGTTTTATAATCTGTTGCACATTTTTGCCATTGGCTATTGGGGGAAATCTCTCACAAGACAGTTATGCTAGACTCCTGTCTGAAAGCATTACAGAGAATCATTGATAGTGTCAGTGATTTGTTCTTGTACATAGGATGGGTCTCAATTCATGTCATTGGCTGGCCATTCCATGAATCTGATTCATCTTTCTCCCTGAAAATCTTGTCAGCAGGACAAATATTAGGTTGAAGGTTTTGTGGGTGGGTCAGTGTACTTATCCCACCACTGTGAGTCCTGTCTGACTCCTGGAGGTGGCCTCTTTAGCTCTTTATGCTCCACTGCTACAAGTCTCAGCTAGGATCATCCCTATAAATTTCACAGAGACTGTGCCATTCTGGGTCTCTGACAAGTTCTATAGATGACTCTCCCCCACCCTCCCCACACACACCTATTTATATTTTCTTTTCCCTAGCTCTTCCTATACCTGATTTACCTCCCTGTTACTCTATCCATCCCATATTTCACTCAGTTTCCTACCTCCACCTAACTTTGACATCTATTTTATTTCCCCTTCTGAGTGATATTCAAGCATCCTTCCTTGGGACATACTTGTCATGGGGCTCCTCTGGCTCTGTTGATTGTATTGTGATTATAGTGCTCAGGATGGTATTTTCTAGTTCCATCATTTTGTCATCAAAATTGATGATGTCGTTGTTTTTAATAACTAAATAGTAATCTATTGTGTAAATAAACCACATTTTTATATCCACTCTTCAGTGGACATAGGGGATGTTTCCAGTTTCTGTTTATTATGAATAAAACTGCTATGATGATAGTAGAGCAAGTGACCTCATGGTATGGTGTAGCATCTTTTGGATATATGCCTAGGATTAGCATAGCTATATCTTGGGAAAGTGCTATTACCAATTTTCTGAGAAATTGCCAAATTGATTTCCAGTACAAGTTTGCACTCCCATTATAAGTATAGGAGAGCTTACCTTGCTCCACATCCTCTTCAGGATTTGCTGTCCTTTGAGGTTTTGATCTTAGGCATTCTGATAGGTATAAGGAGGAATCTCAATGTCATTTTGATTTGCATTCTCCTGATAACTAAGGATGTTAAAGCTTTTTAAAGTGTCTCTCTGCCTTTAGAGATTCCTCAGCTGACAATTCTCTATTTAGCTCTGTATCCCAGTTTTTAATTGAGTTATTTGGTTTGTTGGTATTTTGAGTACTTTATATAATTTGAATATAACCACTCTATATAATTTGAATATAATCCCTCTGTCAGTTGTAGGGTTGGGAAAGAACTTTTTTCTTTCTATAGGCCGCCATATTGTCCTGTTGCCTGTATCCTTTGCCTTACAGAAGCTGTTTAGTTTCATGAGGTCCCCTTTATTATTTGTTGCTCTTAGTGTGAAAGCTATCAGTGTTCTGTTCAGGAAGTAATCGCCTGTATCAATGTGGTCAAGGTTATTTCCCATTTTTCTTCTATTAAATTTAGTGTATCTGGTTTTATGTTGAGGTCTTTGATCCACTTGAACTTTAATTTTATGCACAGTAACAAATATGGATCAATTTGCATTATTCTACATGCAGACATCCAGTTAGACCAGCACCATTTGTTGAAGATGGCCATTTCATCTTCAATTTGTATTTTTTTTCATTGTATGCTTTTGGTATCTTTGTCAAAAAATCAAGTATCTACAGGTGGGTTGGTTGATTTCTGGGTCTTTGGTTATGTTCCGGCATTCAGCATGTCTGTTTCTGTACCACTAGCATGACATTTAAAAAAAAATTACTACTGCTCTGTAGTACCGCTTATACAGCTGGTGATAGCTCCAGAATTACTTTTATTACACAGGATTCTTTTTATCCTGAATTGTTGTTCGATATGAAGCTGAGAAGTGTTCTTTCAGATTCTGTAAAAATTTTATTGGAATTTTGATGGGGATTGCAATAAATCTGTAGATACTTTTGGTAAGGTGGCCATTTTCACTATGTTAATCTTACTGATCCATGAGCCAAAGAGGTTTTTCCATCTTCTGAGATCTTCTTTAATTTTATTCTTCAGAGACTTGAAGTTCATGTCACACATGTCTATCATATGTTTGGTTAGAGTTACACCAAGTTATACTATTTAAAGGTTTTGTGAAGTGTGTTGTTTCCCAAATTCCTTTCTTATCCTGTTTATCATTTTTATAAATGAGGGCTACTAAGTTTTTAAAGTTAATTTTGTATTCAGCTACTTTGCTGGTGTTGAGTATGTTTGTCAGCTATAGTTCTCTAGTTCTGATCTCACTTACGTATCCTATGATATCATCTGCAAATAGAATAGAGATATTTGACTTCTTCCTTTTCAATTTGTATCTCTCGATCTCCTTTAGTTGTCTTAGGATTTGAAGTTAGAATTTGAAGTACTATATTGAAGAGATGGGGAATGAGTGACAGCCTTGTCTTGTCCCTGATTTAGAATAACTTTAGGTATCTATTTAATTTGATGTTGGCTGTTATTGTGTTATATATTGTCTTTATTTTGCTTAGGTATTCACTTTGTATCTTGGATCTCTCCATGTCTATTAACATAAAGAGGTGTTAGATTTTGTCAAAGGCCTTTTCAGCATCTAAGCAGATGATCATATTTTTTCTTTCAGTTTGTTTATATGGTGGATTATATTGATGGATTTTTGTACACTGAACCATCCTTGCATCACTGGGATAAACCTTACTTGATGATAATAGATGATCTCTTTGATGTGTTCTCAGATTTGGTTTAAGAATATTTTATTGAATATATTTGCATCAATGTTTATAAGGGTAATTGTTCTGAAAATTTTCCTTGTTGAGTCTTTGTATGGTTTAGATATCAGAGTTACTGTGGTCTCATAGAATGAATTTGGCAATCTTCCTTCTGTTTTGATTTTGAGAAAAAGTTTGAGGAGTATTGATATTGGGTCTAATTTTGAAGTCTGGTAGAATTCTGCTCTAAAGACATTTGTCTCTGTGCTTTGCTTGTTTGTTTGTGAGTATTTTTTCTTTCTCTTTCAACTTTATTTTTAAAAAGAGAGATACATGTACAGATTTTAAAGGTATTTTTGAATAACACTATATGAATATATTTTTGTCAGTACTTAATTTTTTAAGACATTTAATAGTAGGCATTTAAATCTACTAGTTACCATAGCATAAAGTACATGTAGAACAGAAAGTAACATGGAAAGAGTCAGGTTTTTTTTTTTTTTTTTTTTTTTTAGTGTGTATAGATGAAACATAATGATTTTTGAATACAAAAATTTCCACAAGGCTATATTCTTAGCTCTTGAATTATTAATGATTTAAAGTCTAGTAGCACCACACTGACTGTGTCAGAGAGAATCAGGATTTGCCTTGGGAAGGCTGTTCTGGAATATCAGTCCCATGGGCACTTTTACACCTGGGCCAGAGGTAAACCTGACACAAAGGCCTAGGGAGGGCACACTGTGAGTTCTCAGTGAGCACAGAGCTCTCTACTCACTGGAAAAGGGTCCATTTTGGCCTAGAGAAAGAGCCAGATCCCTACCACTGGTATGCAGGACCAGTGGGCAAAGGGCCAAGGTCATCTGATCCAGGAGCACAGCCTTTCCCAGCAGACCTGAGTACTCCCTTACTGTGGACCTGGAAAGAACCTTTGCCACAAGAACCACCACCAAGTGCTCTCTGTGCTCTGGTTAGTCAGTACACAACCTCACTAGGTCTTACCCCAGTTTATCTGCTGGTCTAGGTGGCAGAGCACCTGGGTGTCTGGTCCTGGAGCACAGCCTTTCTGGGCAGACCCGGATACTCTCTTACTGTAGACCGGAAAGAAACTTTTGTCACAAGCACCACTGCCATGCACTCTCTGTGTTCTGGGTGCTCATGCTGCAGCCTTGTCAGGTCTGTACCCCAGTTTATCTGCTGGTCCAAATGGCAGAGTGCCCGGGCATCTGTTCCGGGAGCACAGCCTTTCCCAGCAAACCTGGGTACTCTCTTAGTGTGGGCCTGAAAAGAACCTTTGCCACAAACACCACAACCAAGCCCTCTCTGTGTTCTGGGTACTTACTGCACAACCTCACGAGCTATGTACCCCAGGTTACCTGCTGGTGTAGGTGGAAGAGCTCCTTGGCGTCAGGTCTGCCAGCCTCTTTGCTTCTTTCTATACCCATTATCCTTAGGTTCGTTCTTCTCATTGTGTCCTGGATTTCCTGGATGTTCTGGGTTGGGAGCTTTTTGCTTTTTGCATTTTCTTTGACTACTGTGTCAATGTTTTCTATGTTATCTTCTGCACCTGAGATTCTGTCTTTTATCTCTATTATTCTGTTGGTGATGCTTGCATCTACAACTCCTGATCTCTTTCCTAGGTTTTCTATCTTCAGGGTTTTTATGATTTCTTTATTTTTTCTATTTCCATTTTTAGATCCTGGAAGGTTTTGTTCAATTCTTTCACTTGTTTTATTGTGTTTTCCTGTAGCTCTTTAAGGGATTTTTGTGTATCCTCTTTAAGGGCTTCTTCTTATCTACCTATTATCTGTATTTCCTTAAGGGAGTTATTTGTGTCCTTCTTAAAGTCTTGTATCATCATCATGAAGTAGACTTTAAAATTCAAATCTTGCTTTTCTGGTGTGTTGGGATATCCACTACTTGCTGTTGTGGGAGAACTGGGTTCTGATTTTGCCAGGTTGTCTTTGTTTCTGTTGCTTAGGTTCTTGCGCTCGCCTGTTGCCATCTTATTATCTGTGATGCTAGCCGGTCTTGCTGTCTCTGAATGGAGTTTGTCCCTCCTGTGGGCTTGTGAGCCCGTGGGCTTATGGGTCAGAATGTTCTTGGGTGATCAGCTCTCTGTGGGCTGGTTTTAGGTCTTGATGGCAGTATGATGGCCCTAGCTTTCGGTGTAGATGGAGACCATAAGTATTCAGTTCCAGGCAGCCCCACAATTCCTGTGCCCTGTGAGTTCCTGGAGGGCCTCTGTGGAGAGTCTGTGGAGAGAAAATGGGGTCTCACCTGTGGGCTTATGAGTTAGCATTCTTCTGTAAGATCAGCTTCCTGTAGGCAGATTTTGTGTCCCAATAGCAGTGGGTTGATCCTAGTTCTGGGCTCAGATGGAGACAAAAGGGTCAAATCCTCCACAGCTCTGGGATTCCTGTGCCCTGAGTTCTCCTGAGAGAAAGTAGGATATCACCTGTGGACTTAGGAGTGAGAGTCCTTTTGGGATATTAGCTCCCTGCAGGCAGGTTTTATGTCCTGATGGCAGTTGGATAGCCCTCGAAAGTCTTTTTTTATTAGACATTATAATAGCTACTCTAATTTGTTTCTTGGGTCTGTTTTCTTGGACAATCTTTCTCGAGACCTTTACTCTAAGGTAATGTCTATCATTTTTTTTTTCCTGAGCTGTGTTTATTGTATGCAGAATAATGATGAATCCCATTCTTTAATATACTCCGTTAGTCTGTATCTTTTAAGTGAGGAATTGAGTGCATTGATGTTGAAAGATATTAATGACCAATAATTTTTAATTCCTGACATTTTGATGTTGGTGCTAGTACTATCGTGTGTGTGTGTGTGTGTGTGTGTGTGTGTGTGTGTGTGTTCTTTTGGTTTTGCTAGTGTGAAAGTATTTATTTCTTGTGTTTTCTTGGATGTATTTATTATCCTTTGGTTGGAGGTTTCCTTCTATTATCCTTTGTAGGCTAGATTAGCAGGAAAGAATTTGTTTAAATTTGGTTTTGTCTTAGAATATCTTGTTTTATCCATCTATGGTGATTGATAGGTTTGCTACTTATTGTTGTCTGGGCTAACATCTGTGATCTCTTAGAGACTATAGGATATCTGAAAAGTCTCTGTTGAGAAGTCTGGTATAATTCAAAAGGGTATGTCTTTATATGTCTATTGAACTTTATCCCTTGAAGCTTTTACTATTCATTTTGTTGTTGCTCTGTACGTTTTGTGTTTTTGATTATTATGTAGTGGGAATATTTTCTTTTTTGATCCAATCTGTTTGACGTTATGTAATCTTTCGCATATTTATAAGCATCTCTTTCTTTAGTTGAAGAAAATTTTCTACTATGTCTTCATTTAAGATATTTTCTATGCCTTTGATCTGGAAAACTTTTCCTTCTTCTATTATTATTATTATGTTTGGTCTTTTCAATGTGTTTCCTAGGTGTTTTGTGCCATGAACATTTTATATTTTGCATGTTTTTGACCAAGGTATCAATTTCTTCTATTGTATTTTCTAAGCCTGAGATTCTTTCTTCCATCTCTTATATCTTATTGATGATGCTTGCCTCTTTACTTCAGTTTTTTTTCCTAGGTTTTTTTTATCTCCAGGATTGCCTCAGTTTATGTTTTCTTCATTGCTTCTATTTCTATTTTCAGGTCTTAAACATTTTTATTGATTTTCTTCACCTGCTTGATTATATTTTCCTATATTTCTTTAAATTTATTAATTTCCTCTTTAAGGTCCTCTACCTGTTTGGTTGTATTTCTCTTTATTTCTTTAGGAGATTTATTCATTTTTCTTTAAAAGTCTCTAGCATCTTCGTAAGATTAGATTTAAGGTCATTTTCTTGTACTTCAATTGTATTAGAGAATCCAGGGCTTGCCATAGTAGAATAGCTGAGTTCTCTTAGTGCTTAGCTGTCTGGTTGTCCCCAGTGTGTGCTGTCCTTGTAGTCCCTGATGGCAGCATGTCTCTAAGGATGCAGGTAGGGCTGCTAGTCCCTTATGTTAGCAGGCCTCTTTGACTTCAGGTATCCCTGGTGGCAGTAAGCTTTCAGAAATGCAGACAGAGCTGGTGGTCCCCAAAGGCTGCAGGGCTCTGGAATTGCAGGTAGAGGTGTGTACTGAAAAATGGAGCATGGATTGGGATAGAGAAGACTTCAAAGCTTCTGGGTTTATTAGGGGACCCAAAGAGCAACAGCTTGAGGTGTGGGGATCTCAAGTGGTTGTTTCTCGTAGATGCAGGCCTGTGGAACACAGATTTATTTTAAATTATTTATATTTGTGTGTTGGAACCACATACACAGGTACTCATGGAGGCATAAGGAGAGTATAGGATACTCTAGGAATGGGATTATAGACAGTAGTGAGACACCTAATTTAGGTACTGGGAATCAAACTTAATTCCTCTAGAAGAGCAGCAAGTGCTGTGAACCACTGAACTATTTTTCCAGCCTATGAATTATACCTTCATACAAAAAATGAAAAGAAAGAAGGAATCATGAAAAATCAGTTGATGAATTATAGAAGGATCTAGACATTTATTGCAAGGAACACGATACTAATATAGGACTAAGTGACATCACAGATCATTTAGTTCATTATCACCCTTGTACATATAAAATGACCAAGTCACACCCACTTCAAAGCTAGAGTTTACACGTGCACAATGAAGGTTTAGAAGTGTAGCCAAGAAATTTAGAATACACAAATTCCACGTTTGGAAGGAGTAGGGATATTTTAATTTTTCTTGTGGTTCAATCAATAGTATTCATGGTAGACTCAAATAATTCAACAAAAGCTTCTGTAATTAGTTATGGCTCATTCCAATAACAGGATACTTATTACAGTCTTCCAAGGGAAGACATACATAGGAATGACCAGGAAAAGTAGCAAATTTAGAAAGTCCAGCACTTTCTGCAGAGCCATTGACAGTATTACTTTGCTGGAGTCAGTGTGTGACATTTGTATAAATATTGCCAATATGAAAAACTCACTTGAGCTTTAGTGTCCAGGGTAGTATTATCTTTTGAGGTGAGACCAGGTCTTTCTCTGTAGCTCTGTACCTTGAAATTGGTCAGGTAGATGAGATATACCTATCTTGCCTTCTAAGTACTGAGAGCTGTGATTAAACATCTGAATTATCATGCCCAATTGGTAGCCAGGTTTTAACTAAGATTCAGTCAGGTAGTTATCACATGAATAACTTAATTTTGATACCTTCCAGATATATCTGTTAATACATCACCCAAAATACTTAAAATAAATCCTATTAGAATGCTGTTTATGACAGCATATTATAATTTTATTTTATTTTTAAGCTATGTGAATATACGTTTGTGAGCACATATACCAAGGTCCAGCCACATTGTGAGGAAGGGTCTGGAGAAAGGGGTTAATGAGAGCTGTGCAAATTCATTAATGACCTGGGATCAGTAGTGGATTCAAGCTGTCTGTTCAAGTGCTTTCTCTTTTCTTGGGGAATTCTCAGAACTTTTCCTTCTTTTCCTTTCTGACCAGAGAGACTGAACTCAGTCTTTTATTTATTAAAATTATGCCAGGAAGGCTTTGATCATTGTTAATAATTCTTTAGAACTTTTAAAATATACATAACTTCTGAGCCCCCAAAAAATAGCACCAACCTCCGGCTTCCTTAAAAAAGAAACTAAACGCAAAGCAAAAGCACATTTCCTTATAGTCTTTACACAGCATGTTCTTCATGGGTAGCTGGGCACAGCTCTTGTGGTTTCCTGTTACAACAGACAGAAGTCTTTAGTAACTATATTCATGTAAGAACAGAAAGGTGATAGACTACTAGGGTTAAAATTATTCCTTTTTAAAATCTTTTTATTTTAATTTTATTAGATATATTTTATTTACAATTCCCAGTTTCCCATCCATAACCCTCAACCCTTCCCCCTCTCCCTGCTTCTATAAGGGTGTCCCCACCCTTCCACCCCTCCCACTTCCCCTCCCTAATTACAATGGGGCACCCAGCCTTGGCAGGACTAAGGGCTTTTCTTCCCCTTGATAATCAACAATGCCATGTTCTGCTACATATGCAGCTGGAGCCATGGGTCTGTCCATGTGTACTCTTTGGATAGTGGGTTAGTACCTGGGAGCACTGGTTGGCTGGTATTGTTAGTCTTAGGGGGTTGCAAAACCCTTCAGTTCCTACAATACTTACTCTAACTCCTCCCCTGGGGACCCCAGTCTCAGTTCAATTGTTGGCTGTGAGCATCTGCCTCTGTATTTGTCACAATCTGGCAGAGCCTCTCAGGAGACAGCTATATCAGGCTCCTGTCAGCATGCACTTCTTGGCATCAACAATATTGTCTGGATTTGGTGGCTGTATATGGGCTGAATTTCCATGTGAGGCAGTATTTGAACGGCCGATGTTTCAGTCTCTGCTTCAAACATTTTATCAAAATTTCCTCTTATAGATATTTTTGTTCTTCCATCTGAGAAGGACTGAAGCATCTGCACTTTGGTCTTCTTTCTTCTTGAGATTCATGATATCTGTGAATTTTTTATTGGGTATAATATCCACTTATCAGTGAGAGCATAATATATGTATTGTTCTGTGCTTGGGTTACCTGACTCAAGATGATATTTTTTAGTTCAATCCATCTGCCTAATAATTTCATGAAGTCATTAATTTTAGTAGCTGAGTAGTACTCGATTGTGTAAATGTACCACATTTTCTGTATCTATTCCACTGTTGAAGGACATCTGGGTTCTTTCTATCTTCTGGCTATTATAAATAAGGCTCCTATAAACATACTGGATCATGTGTTCTTGTTATATGTTGGAGCATCCCTTGGGTATAGGCCCAGGAGTGGTATAGTTGGGTACTCAGGTAGTACTATGTCCAGTTTTCTGAGAAACTGCAAGATGGATTTCCAGAGTGATTGTGCCAGCTTACAACCCCACCAACAACAAAGGAATGTTCCTCTTTCTTCATATCTTCTTCAGTATCTGCTGTCACCTGAATTTTTGTTCTTAGCCATTCTGACTGCTATGAGGTGGAATCTCTCTCAGGGTTGTTTTGATTTGTATTTCCATGATGAATAAAGATGGTGAACATTTATTTAGGTGCTTCTCAACCATAAAATATTCCTCAGTTGAGAAATCTCTGTTTATCTCTGTCCTCTATTTTTAATGGGCTTATTTGATTCTCTGAAGTTTAACTTCCTGAGTTCTTTATATACATTATATATTAGCCCTCTTTTGGGTGTAGGATTGACAAAGATCTTTTCCCATTGGGTTGGTTACCATTTTGTCCTAATGACAGTGTTCTTTGCCTCACAGAAGCTGTGCAATTTTATGATTTCCCCTTTGTTGATTCTTGATCTTAGAGTATAAGCCATTAGTTTTCTGTTCAGGAAAATTTCCCCTTTGCCTATGTGTTCCAGGTTCTTACCTACTGTCTATTTTATTAGTTGGCATGTACCTGGTTATATGTGGAGGTACTTGATCGACTTGGACTTGAGATTTGTATACGGAAAAAAGAATGGAATGATTTGCATTCTTCTACTTGCTAACCACAGTTGGACCAGCACCATTTATTGAAAATGCTCATTGATTGTCATTGTATGTTTTTAGGTCACTAGGTCAAAGATCAAGTAACCATAGGTATGTGGGTTCATTTCTGGGTCTTCAATTCTATTTGGAGATGACCCCAAGAATTTCACCCAAGAAATCCTACAGCTGATAAACAACTTGAACAAAGTGCCTGGATATAAAATAAACTCAAATCAGTAGCCTTCCTCTACTCAAAAAATAAACAGGCTGAGAAAGAAATTTGGGTAATGATGCCCCTCACAATAGTTACAAATAATATAAAATACCTTGGTGTGACCCTAACCAATCAAGTGAAGTATCTACATGACAAGAACTTCAAGTCTCTGAAGAATAAAATTGAAGAAGATCTCAGGAGATGAAAATATCTCCTATACTCATAGATTGGCAGCATTAATATCATAAAAGTGGCCATCTGCCAAAATCAATCCACAGGTTCAATGTAATCCCCATCAAAATTCCAACTCAATTCTTCATAGAGTTAGAGCAATTTGCAAATTTATTTGGAATAACAAAAAAAAAAAACAGGATATCGAAAACTATTCTCAACAATAAAATAACTGCTTGAAGAATCACCATCCCTGGCCTCAAGCTGTATTAGAGAGCAATAGCAATTAAAAAAAAAAAGTCTGGTATTGGTACAGAGACAGGAAGTTAGATCAATGGAATAGAACTAAAAATTATTTATTATAATGTTTTAAATTTATGCAAGTATAGCAGGTAGCTGTTTGTAATATCTCTCTAGGCCTTGCCATCTTTAACTCTTCAAGTAGACAAGAGAATAAAGTACTTACTTCCTATATATTTGTACATCATCTTTTTTCTGCAACATCATTATTATTGGATATTCTCTGTATTTACATTTCAGATGTTATGCCCTTTCCCCCAATCCCCGTCTCCCCCTTCCCATTGCCTCCCTGAAGGTGTTTCCTCTCACAACTCAATGTCTTGGCATTCCCCTACACTGGGAGAATGAGCCTTTACTGGAAAAAAAAGACCTCTCCTCTCATTGATGCCAGAGAATGCTGTCCTCTGCTGCTTATGCCATGAGTCTCTCCATGCGAACTCATTGGTTGGTGTTTTAGTCTCTGGTAGCTGTGATGGTTTGTCAGTTGATAATTTTGTTCTTCCCCTATGGTTGCAGACTCCTGAAGCTCCTCCAGTCCTTTCTCTAGCTCCTTCACTGGGGTCCTCTTGTTCAGTATGATGGTTAGCTGCAAGCATCGTCCTCTGTATCAGTATGGTTCTGGCAGAGCCTCTAAGGATGAATGCATATCAGGTTCCTACCAGTAAGCACTATTTGGCATCAGCAATAGTGTTGGGTTTAGCATATGGGGTGTATCCCCAGGTGAGGCAGTCACTGGATAATCTTTTCTACAATTCCTGATTTATCCTGTTATTTCTACCCATGAGTGTTTTGTTCACTATTCTACGAAGGACTGAGGCATCTACCTTCAGGCCTTCCTTCTCTTTGAGCTTCATAAGTTCTGTGAATAGTTTCCAGGTATTCCAAGCTTTCTTGGGCTACTATCCCTTATCAGTGAGTTTAAACCATGAGTGTTCGTTTGTTACCTCACTCAGGTTGATAGCATAAAGTTCCATCCATTTTCATAGAAATTTCATAAAGTTATTGTTTCTAATAGCCAAGTAGTACTACATTGTGTGAATGTACAAGAATTTCTGTATTTATTTCTTTGTTGAAGGATATATGCTTTATTTCAAGCTTCTGGCTATTATAAATAAGGCTTCTATGAACATGGTTGTCCATATGTTCTTGTTAGTTGTTGGAGCTTCTTTGCCTATATGACCAGGAGTGGTATAGCTGTGTCCTTAGGTAGTACTATGTATAATTTTCTGATGACCCACCAGATTGATTTCCAGAGTGCTTGGACCAGTTTACAATCCCACCAACAGCAGAAGAATGTTGTTTGTTCTCCACATCCTCTCCAGCATCTACTGTCACCTGAGTTTTTGATCTTAGCCATTCTGACTGAGGTGATATGGAATCACAGGGTTGTTTTAATTTGCATTTCCTTGATGACTAGGGATGTTGAGTATTTTTTTAGGTAATTCTCAGCCATTCTGTATTCCTCAGTTGAGAATTCATTGTTTAGCTCAGTACCCCATTTTATAGGATTATTTAATTCTCTTGAGTCTATATTCTTGAGTTCTTGGTATATATTAGATATTAGCCCTACATCAGATGAAGAATTGGTGAAGATCTTTTCCCATTCTACTGGTTGTCGTTTTGTTCTTTTAACAGTGCCCTTTTCCTTACAGAAGCTTTGCGATGTTCTGAGGTCCCATTTGTTGATTCTTGATCTTAGAGCATAAGCCATTGGTGTTCTGTTCAGGAATATTTCCCCTATGCTTATGTGTTCTAAGCTCTTCCCCACTTTCTCTTTTAGTAGTTTTATGTGGATACATTTGGACTTGAGCTTTGTTCAAGGAAATAAGAATGGATTGATTTGCATTCTTTTGCATGCTGAATGTCATGTGAACCAGCATCATTTGTTGAAGATACTGTCTTTTTTCCCATTGAATCTACTTTGTTATAGATCCAGTGCCCATAGTGTGTTCATTTCTGGGTCTTCATGTCTATTCCATTGATCTAATTGCCTGTCTTGGTACCAATACCATGCAGTTTTTTATCACAATTTATCTGTAATATAGCTTGAGATCAGGGATGGTGATTCCCCCAGAAGGTTTTTTTTTTTAATTGTTTAGAGTAGCTTTTGCTATTCTGGATATTTTATTATTCCAAATGAATTTGCAAAATGCTCTTTCTAACTCTATGAAGAATTGAGTTGTAATTTTGATGGCGATTGGTTTGAATCTGTAGATTACTTTTGTCAAGGTGGCCTTTTTTACTATGTTGATCCTTTTAATCCATCAGCATGGGGAATCTTTACACTTCTGAGATGGTCTTCAATTTCTTTCGTCAGAGACTTAAAGTTCTTGCCATACAGATGGCTCACTTTCTTAGTTACAATTACACAAAGGTATTTCAATCATCTTGCATCTGTTGAGGCCTGCTTAGTGACTAATTATATATTCACTTTGGATAAGGTTCTGTGAGGTACTGCTGAGAAGAAGATATATTCGTTTGTTTTAGGATAAAATATTTTATAGATGTCTGTTAAATTTATTTGGTTCATAACTTCTGTTAGTTTCACTGAGTTTCTGTTCAGTTTCTGCTCTCATGATCTGTCCTTTGATAAGAGAGGGGGGTTGAAGTCTCCCAATATTATTGTGTGTGGTGCAATATATGCTTTGAGCGTTAGTAGAGTTTCTTTTATGGATGTGCTTTTCCTTATATTTGAAGCATAGGTGTTCAGGATTGAGAGTTCATCTCAATAAGTTTTTCGTTTGATGAGTACAAAGTGTCCTTCTTTATCTTTTTTGATGACTTTTGGTTGGAAATTGATTTTGTCAATAATAGGATGGCTACTGAACCCATTTGCTTGGAAAATTTCTTTCCCAATTATTCCCAACTATTAGGCTGAGGTAGTGCCTGTCTTTGTTGCTGAGATGAGTTTTCTGTATGTAGGAAATGCTGGGTCCTATTTATGTATCCAGTCTGATAGTCTATGTCTTTTTATTGGGCAATTGAGTCCAGTGATTTTCAGAGATATTAAGGAATGGTGATTTTTTTTCCCTGCCATTTTTGTTGTTAGAGGTATAATTATATTTGGGTGCTTTTCTTCTTTGGGGTTTGTTGCAAGAATATTAATTTCTTGCTTTTCCTAGGGTGAAGTTTCTCTCTTTTTGTTGGATTTTCCATCTATTACCCTTTATAGGGCTGGATTTGTGGACAAATATTATGTACATTTGCTTTTGTTCTGGAATATCTTGGTTTCTCTATCCATGGTAACTGAGAGTTTTGCTGGATATAGTAATCCGGGCTGCCATTTGTGTTCTTTTACAGTCTGTATGATGTCAGTCCAGGATCTTCTAGTGTCTGTTGAGAAGTCTGGTGCAATTCTGATAGGTATGCTTTTATATGTTACCTGTCCTTTGTCCCTTACTGCTTTTAGTATTCTTTTTTGTTTGAACATTTGTTGCTTTGACTATTATGTGTTGGGAAGAATTTCTTTTCTTGTCCAATCTATTTGGGGTTTTGTATGCATCTTGTATGTTCATGGTCATCTCTTTAAGTTACAGAAGTTTTCTTATATAATTTTGTTGAAGGTATTTACTGGCCCTTTTAGTTGGGAGTCTCTGCTCTCTTCTACATCTATTATCCTTAGGTTTGGTCTTCTCATTGTGTCCTGTATTTCCTGGATATTTTGTGTTAGATGCTTCTTGATATTTGCATTTTCTCTGACTGTTGTGTCAATGATTTTTATGGTATCGTCTGCCCCTGAGATTCTCTCTTTTATTTCTTGTATTCTGTTGGTGATGCCTGTATCTATGACTCCTGATGTCTTACCTAGGTTTTTTAATTTTTAACTTCAGTGTTGTCTCCTTTTGTGATTTCTTCACTGTTTCTGTTTTCAATTCCTTCACCTGATTGGTTTTGCTTTCCTATAGCTCTTTGAGTGATTTTTGTGTTTTTTGTGTTTCCTCTTTAAGGGATTCAACTTGTTTGCGTGTGTTCTCCTGGCTTTCCTGTACTTCTTTAAGTGTTCTTTTTATGCCCTTCTTGAGGACTTCCATCATCATCCTGAAGTATGATTTTGAGTCTAATTCTTGTTTTTTTCTGGTTAGTAGGGATATCCACTATTTTCTGTGGTGGGAAAAGTTGGCTCTGATGTTGACAGGTTGCCTTTGTTTCCATTTCTTGGATTCTTGTGCTTGCCTGTTGTCATCTTGTCATTGGTGATGCTACATGATCTTGTTGTCTCTGACTGGAGTTGGTCTCTCCTGTGGGCCTGTGGGCCCATGTGTTCAGGAGGGAAATTGTTCCTGGGTGTTTGGCTCTCTGGGTAGGCTGTGAGTTCCAATGGCATTGGGTAGGCTATGTGTTTGGTCCTGATCCATCTGTTCCCAGGCAGCACTGAGCTACCTGCACCCTAAGAGTTCCAGGCGATGGAGAGGGACTGTGGACTCACCCATGGATTCACGAGTAAGAGTGCTCCTTTGCCTCCTCCATGTTCCCAGAAATTTGTGAGCAGGCTGCCAGTCCTTTTACATCATCTTTTAA
The DNA here is from genome assembly GCF_963924665.1 of Micromys minutus. Classification (NCBI taxonomy): domain Eukaryota; kingdom Metazoa; phylum Chordata; class Mammalia; order Rodentia; family Muridae; genus Micromys; species Micromys minutus. The sequence goes on along the minus strand of NC_137970.1, from coordinate 25,788,626 downwards.
TTCTCTAATTTTTCCTCATCCTAGAAGTTCCATGGACTTATGCACTCTACTCATAATACTATTTATTTCTAGATCATATACAAGCCTTTCTCCTATAAGATAAATCCATCTATCATTTACATGTTTTCTATAATTTTTTGCTTTTATTTTATAGATTTCTTTTCCTATTTATATCTTTTCTTTTTGTGACCACTTTAACTCTCTATCCTTGATGTCCCCAAGTTTATCTGGCCAATTGATGCAGTCATTGGACTCGAGTATATATGTATCTCCTCCTAATTCCAAATTCAAGCCCAGCCTGGCAACGAACTATTTCTACATAAGACCATGTAGGCTTTATGACCTCTGCATTTATGTTGTCTAGATCCTTTCACATGATCCTATAGGCCATATAGAAGACCTATCTCTCATCTTCCACAGTCTCATGACTACCTCCATTTCTCATTCCTGAAAACTGGGATCTGTTTCATTTATTATGGTGTGATTATCTCTGAGTTATGGGGGGAAGTACATTCCCCAGAAAGAAAGATTTATAATAAAATAGAAGAGACTACAGAGCAGTTTCTTCAGAACAAGAGTCATCAGCTCATGTGGAGATCAATGACCTGGCAGTGTTCAGGGAAAAAAAACTGTGTCACACCTCCCCCTATGTAGCCATGTCAGACCTGGCACACTCATATTTTTATATATGTGCATATGAGTGGGCAATGATATGTGTACATTTGTGTGGAGGCCCTAGGAAAATTGAGGTTGTCATTTTCAAGTATGTTGTATCCCTTCATTAAGTCAAGGTCTCTTGTTTATCTGGAGCTCATCCACTTGGCAGAAAAAGCTGCCCAGATGGTCCTAGAGATCTATCTGTCATGCCTCCCTGGTGTTGCTATTACCAATATGTCCAGTGGTTGGTTGTATATATTTTGGGAAAGGGGGGATAAATACAGACTCTCCTGGTTATGAGGTGAGTGCTTTACAGACTGCATTATCATCTCTCCAGCCCACATATATTGAATTCTTATTAAGTATGATGCCTAGTATGAAGGCTTTCATATGTATTTTATTCAGTCTTGGATCATATTATGGAATCCTGTGTGGAAACTACTGCTTTATTTTTCTGAATTGTACATAATGAGAGTTTGAGTAGTTTTCAAGGACTCATGGATATTAATAGAGTCAAATTCCAGGCTTTGGGGACTGCCTCTAAGTCTTTTCCTTATAAACATGGGATTTGTCTTTTTGGTAGTATGCTTTGGATGAAATAATCCTGACCAAAACATTTCAATAAGAAAATATATATGAGAGATTAAGGAAATGACTTAGCAGGTGAAAGTGCTTGCTGTGCAAGAATTAAGACCCATGTTCAAATCCTTAGCACTTAAGTAAAAAAATCTGAGTATGGTATCATGTGATCTTGGCTCTCATAAGGAAGGGATAGGAGGATTGCTAGGGTTTGTTGATTGACAACTTTGCTTCAGGTGCATTAACAGATATGTCTCGGGGGAATAAAGTTGGATGCGATAGAGAAGGATATACTTCTCTGACCTCTGTGCACTCGCATAGGCAATTGCAGCCATCTCCATGTATACAGATACACTAAACATACATACTCACAAAAATTCATATACATGAATATGTGTGTATATACACACATGTAAACATGTATAGAGTTGGAAATTATAAATATAATGAATGATTTAAATGACTTATTAATTCTATTAGCACTTAAGTGGGAAAAGATGGTTGATTGCTAATTACTTTTGCCTGAGACAACACAGAAAAACATTAAACTAGCAGACTTATTGACTGAGTGAGGAAAACTTAAAAGCAAGGGAATTCACTTTTCCCATGTTTTTGGCATTAAGTCTTAAGTATTACAGGGAAATTGAAATCTAATCTATCTTGTGAAGTGGCCATAGTAAACATTTGTCTGCCTTCAATTTGAAATTTTCAATATTGTAACTTTCACCTAACAAACCTCTGCAGGAAGATTATAAGAATTAGCAGTGTGATTTGAAAAAGCTTCTAGTTATTGCTCATAAAAATGTGGCACAAGAATGAAACGTTCTTAGAGTAACTAGTAAATATGCATGCTACTCTAAAGTAAATTTTTTCCACTAACGTGCAGTTGGTGAAATGATTTTGCTGAAGTGTCCCTTTGGATGTCATCTGAATAATACATGATTTAGGTACTTTTATTGTCTGCAAAGTGTCCTCCACCACTGGGAATTTGAGATTTTTGAAGGACTGCTATGTTTTCTATGTCTCAAATGAAGTAGTGTGAAGGGGCAGGCTGGTGAGTTGAGTATCTGAAAGAGATCAGAAGTGTAGAAGATTCATATTTTATTTAAGTGATACTTGAGGGCATGATAGAAATGCTATTAGATGATAATATTGACTCCTCATATGAGGGCGTTCTTTTTCCCCTAAAGAGAACATCAACAACAGTTTACAATGACCTTCTATTTCCAAGGTGTAAATGACAGACTGTTCTTGAAATATGCCAGCATCATTTTAATCAATATGACTCTCTGTGAAATAATGTAGGTTTTGCTCTTATAGGAAACTTGTTTTAAAACGAACTATATTCAAATATCAATTATTTGTTCTTAAACCATCCTATTAATAAAATCAAATCAATTGAATATGTATATAAAATAGAATGGCAGTCGGCAAAGAATATTAATTTTACGTTGCTTAACTAGTCATGCTTTCTTCAGCAATTTTACTTCTGGGTATCTATATCTTATAAATGCTAGAAAAATATGAGAAGCCATATGCAAAAAAATCACTGCAGCTATAATTATAATATGAAAAGACATTCCTGAAGCTAAAGAGATGGCTCAGTAGTTAAATTTGCCTAGGACTCTTCCATAGGACCCAAGTTCAATTCTCAGTACCTATGTCTAGAGGCTCACAACCACTTATAATGCTAGCTGTTGAGGATCTGGGTCCCTCCTCTGGACAAACAGATACCTATTCTCTTTCCCTTCCCCCTCCTTCTCTCCCTTCCTCCCTCCTTTTCTCTCTTTCTCCCTCTTTTAAAAAGTAATTATAAATCTTACAAATGATAGCAAAAGACTAGAAATAACTAAATATGCCTCATTAGAAGATTGTGTGAATAAACTACAGCACACCCACACCACCATAACAGTATAGCTGTGAAAAGAGTATGTGAAGCTGTTCTGAATATAGCTTTGGAATTATTTCTCAGGATACATTATTAAGTGAAAAAAAAAAATAAAGGCATAAAATTATGTGTTCTATTCTGTTAGTTAATTTAGAAAATATGAGATTATATCTGTTTGTAATAAAAGAAAGGCTAGACAAAGCTTAAAGGAAGAGAAGGAGCATGGCAGGGATAGCTTAGTGAGTAAAGTACTTCACCTACAATTTTGAGGACCTGAGTTCATAGCCTACATATCCATGTGAAATCTGGGCATGGCTATTGGCTTAGGGTTTTACTGCTGCAAACTGATGTCATGACTAACACAAGTCTTATAAGGCTAACATTTAACTGGGGCTGGCTTACAGGTTCGTAGGTTCATGCCATTACCAAGTTGGGAGCATGTCAGCATCCAGGCAGGCATGATGCAGGAGGTGCTGAGAGTTCTACATCTTCATCTGGAGGCTGCTAGCAGAATACTGGTTTCAAGGCAGCTAGGATGAGGGTCATAAGCCCCCACACACAAAGACACACGTACTCCAACAATGTCACACCTAATAATGCCACTCTGTACTGCCTGGTTTTGTGGGTCAACTTGACACAAGCTGGAGTTATCACAGAGAAAGGATTCTCCCTTGAAGAAATGCCTCCACAAGATCCAGCTGTAAGGTGTTTTCTCAATTAGTGATTAGTCCATTGTGAGTGGTGCCATCCCTGGGCTCATAGTCCTAAATTGTTTAAGAAAGCACCCTGAGTAAGCCAGTGGAAGCAATCTGGTAAACAGCACTCCTCCATGGCCTCTGCCTCAGCTACTGCCCCCAAGTTTCTATCCTATGCGAGTTCCAGTCCTGAACTCCTTTGGTGATAAGCAGCAATGTGAAGGTGTAAGCTCTATAAACCCTTTCCTCCCCAACTTGCTTCTTGGTCATGACATTTTGTGTAGGAATAGAAACCCTGACTAAGACACACTCCCTGGGCCAAGCATAAACAAAACAAAACAGTGACATAAATCCAGAATCCCAGTGCAGCTCCCCAGAGCATACTACTCATCCACCCTAGCTGACACTGTGAGCTCCAGATTTAGTGAAAGGCATTGTATCAAAATAGAAGCTAGAATAATGTAAATAGGACAGAGAAGGAATTGAGAAAGACATTCTGGCATCAACTTCTAGTCTTTCTTTACATGAGCTGAACCACACAGCTCTGGGATGCGAAGGTATCCCAATAAAAGGGCATCCTTAGCAACCAGGAGAATGTCCCAGTGGACAAGGGAGCTCAGGAACCACACAGCTCTGAGAAAAAGCCCCCTCAGCAGAGGTATTACAACTCCCAGGAGAGGATATTCCTAGCAGAGTTGAGGCACTCAAAATTCTCAAGCCCTGCTCCTTCCCTTTGCTTCTTCTCTTCTTTTCATTGCTTCTTGGCTTTTTCCAATGAGAAATACATCAGACAGAAAATCTCATAAAAGAGATTGAGAGGGACCAGGGTATGGATGGAGGGACTCGGGGGTGGCTGACAGGGGGTTGAAGAAACACAGCCTTTATATAGCTTGGGGGTAGAGCTTTCTTGGGCACAGGTTTCCAGGGTGAGAATTTGTGAGATTTCAAGTCCTGGGCTTGGAGGAGCTCAGGGATTGGTGGGGTTTCCTGTTCAGAGATCGGTGGGTTTGGTTCAGACATTTCACCTACAATTAGCATAATTTGGGGAAGGGCCTATTGAAAGGATGGGGATACATTTTTGACTATTACAAAGGCTGGAAACACCCCACTGCCTCAGTTATGACAGGGGGCCTAGGGGAGAACCCTGGCTGCTGGATCTCTATTGGCAGGGTTCTGGCCACTTTCCTGCCTTAAGGTTTTACAAAGTTTACTAAGTTTACTAAGTATACAAAGTTTGCAAACCTCACAAAAGGAATTTCAGTGACCCGAATAGTCAGCAATGAGGATGTTCTGAAATTAGCTAGCCTGAAGTCAGCTTCAGTGAAATAAATTCAAGCACATTTCCTCTGAAAGCTCTTACTAAAATTCTGTTCATTGCTTTTTGTCATTTCCAGAGCTGTATATCTTGGCTCTTACCCTTCTTCTATCTTCAAAGCCAGCAGTACACCCTCCCTCCCTCCTCTCCCTCCTCCCCCTCCTTCTCCTCCCTCCTGAAAATGGCACTCTACTTTGTGGTTTGAATATTCTTGGTACTCTCAGGGAAATGAATTTTGTTACTGATAATTCTACTGGCCTTCTCACTCCCTAACCACCTTTTTATACAGAGCTTGGCTTACTGGGTTCAGGGCATATGCAACTGCAGGAGAAACTCCACAGAAGGCAGTAATGGTATTTAGGCTCTTGTCTTCCCTTTCTCAATCACTTCTGTGATGATCTGTGTCTCCACTCTTTGTATGCAATGCTACTCAAATAATGCTGTACAGATGAGGTTAGTGTCGTCTTCTTCTAGGCATGATTTTTAGAATAGAGAAGGAGACTGTGGAGCAAGATGTGCTTCATTTCCAAAGGCATCAGACAAATCAAATCTAACTGTGTGGTCTCTTTATATTTAGTGGGTAAAATCAATACGCTGCTGGGTACATAACTTATTACCACCTGATCAAGCTTTGGAAGTTTATATAAGTATTTTTCTAGACTCCCTAGAAACAATAGTTTCCTGTTGCGCATGCTCAACATGTTCCACTAGCAGTCCAGTAACGTAAGTTAGTATTGCATCACTAGGCTAAGCTCTGTGTCATAGGCAAAGATTTTACCTTTAAGTCTACAAAGGGTGTCTTTTGCTCTATCTACTTAATCTCACTCACCTTCGAGGTTAAAGTAACATGCTATAATGGTTCTTTCTTTCTTTGTTTCTTTCTTTCTAACAGTGATTTTAAAACTCTATCCAACTATGCTTGGACTATGTATAAATGTGACATAGGGATAAATTAAAAATAAATACTAGAGATGTTCCAGGTATCTGTATAGATCAGCCTGGAATTTTCTTCAAGAAGAACCTGAGGGGAGGAAAGTTTCACATACTAAGAATTACATGCAGTCTGTCTTTTCCTACATAAGAATTTCTTTCTTTTTTATTAGATATTCCCTGTATTTCCATTTCAATTGTTATGCCCTTTCTCACATTCCCCCAAACCTTTCACTTGTCTCCATGAATTTGCACACTCTCCCAATCACCCTCTTCACCTCAATACCTTGGCATCCCCCTACATTGGGAAAACATGCCCTCACAGGATGAAAGGCCTCTTCTCACATTGATGCCAGATAGTACTGTCTTCTGAAACATATGCAACTTGAGCCATGGGTATCTCCATGTGTGCTCAAAGATTGGTGTTTTAGTACATGGAAGTTGTGGAGGGTTTTGGTTAGTTGATAATTGTGTTATATTCCCAAGAGGTTGCAACCCCTTTTAGCTCCTTCAGTTCTTTCTTTAGAACCTTCATTGGGGCCCCCAGGTTCAGTTCAATAGTTAGCTGAAAGCATGTTCAGCTATATCTGTATGACTCTGGCAGAGCCCCTGATGAGGCATCCATATTTGGGTCCTACAAGTATTTCTTGGCATCAGCAATGGTGCTTGGGTTTTTTAGCAGCACATGGGGTAGATCACAAGATGAGACAGCCTCTGAATGATCTTTTCTTCTTTTTTTTTCTTTTCTGTTTTTTAATTTCATTGGATATTCTCTGTATTTACATTTCAAGTGTTATATACCCTCCCCCAACTCCCCTCCCTCCTCCCCCTCAACTTGTTTCCATGAATGTGCTCCCTCTCCCAATCACCCTCTCAACCTCAGTGCCTTGACTGATGATGATGGTTTTCTTCCCATGAGGATGCAAATCTTTCACCTATTTCAGTCCTTTCTCTAGCTCCTTCACTGGGATTCCTGTGTTCAGTCTCATGTTTAGCTGCAAGCATCTTCATCTCTATCTATATAACTCTGGGAGAGCCTCTGAGGAGACATCGATATCTAGTTTCTGCCAGTAAACTCCCCATTTTCTTTTTAATTAGATACTCTGTATTTACATTGAAGATATTATTCCTTTACCCCGCCCTGCTTCCACCCCCCTCACAATCCATTTGCCTTTACAAAGGTGCACTCCCTCCTGATCACCCTCTGTTGGCATTGAAAGACCCCTGAATTTGGGGAAGCCCCTCACTCAAGTATGGGGAGAACTTGAACCCAAGGACTCACAGAGAGCCAATCTTGCTGCAATCAGGCAAGAGGTTTATGAGAGGGGGAGGCCAGAGCTCTGGGAACACCACATATCTCACGCAGGAGATAGAGGAGTTGACCCTGAACTCAATTAGGGGGACATATTTATAGGGAAAATTACATAGGTAGTTAGCAACAAGCACATAGCAATTTTATTTGTTCATTCAAATTGGCACACTCTGTCTGCTGTTGCATATGATTCAACTCTAGGCCACTCTATTTTGGGGCACACTGACCTTCATATTTGTTTTTCTCAGGACTGTGAAGTCAAACCTTATGGAGACCAGTTTTTGTTCTTAGCCTTGAAACATACTTGTCCTCAAGGTAGAGTTAGTGGGGCCAACTTAAAATTTTAACTCTTTCAGCATCAGCAATAGTGCTTGGGTTTGGTGGTTCTCCAGGTGAGGCAGCCTCTGTAGATCTTTTCTTCAATCCCTGCTCCTCTATTTAGCCTTGTATTTCCTCCCCTGTTTTGTTCTCCCTTCTAAGAAGGACTGAGGCATCTAGAATGTTTCTAACCTATACAAATTTATCCTTCACAGTGCAGTGTAGGAATCTTGGAGCATAATCGTGTTCCTTAAGGAGCTTCTTTGATTTTTTTATTGTAACTTCACATGGAAGAAATATGGTGTTTCTGGAGCCCTTTTTTCTGAGTGGGCACTAATCTTTTTCATGAGACCTCTGCTCTCATGACCCAGTCACCTTCAAAAGGTCCCACCTTGAAATATTATCATCATGGGGGCTAAGGATTTGACATAGGGATTTGGTAAGGATGAAATTATTGATACTATTACAAGAACCAATTCAAAGTCAAAGAGTAAGACTGGTGGCAAGATTAAATCAGGAAAGAACTAAAGGGCATTTTGAAGATGTGTTATTGAGTTAGCCTCTCCTATTGACCACGTGTATTCAATTATGCAGGACCATAGGAGACTTGGAAGATGTATCTCAAAACTTTCTGCTGGGGGCACAAAGGAGATGGCTTCTTATTTTCCATATCAATATCATTAAGGTGGATCTATAGACACACTTTCTCCTAGAATGTACATGAAGGTTCATCTCACCAGCCTAAGCTATGATGTCACTAAAGCCTAAAAATGACATGACAAATGATGGGGCCCTATCGGGCTGCATCTGTATAAAGTTGCTGCACACCACTCACAGAAGAACAAAATATGCAATAGCATTCCTTGACACTAACATTATGAATGCACACATTTCCGAAGGTAAAATCTATACCTATTTTGCCAAGCAGTCTAGATTAGTTAACTGATAAGGAAGACTTCATTAGAAACTGACCTCTTGGAAAATTTCCTGTTATTGAATGTAAATAGATAAGATTATTTGTCCCCACCCCCAACAGGAACTCTACATAAACTCTATGAAACAACATCTTGACATGTCAATTGTTGATTAAGTCTTTGGCATCTTGTATTTGTCAGAATCTTTGTGAAATACCAGTGGGAGAGAAAATTCAATTGAGGCAACAATGAGAAAATGTAAACTTTGGTGATTTGTATATTTGAGAAGCTTGGGGTCATCCTACCAAAAGCAATCTACAGATTCAATGCAATTCCCATCAAAATCCCAACCCAGTTCTTCATGGAATTGGAAAGATCAATGTGCAATTTCATATGGAATAACAAAAGACCTAGAATAGCGAAATCCATCCTCAACAACAAAAAAACATCTGCGGGAATCACTATCCCTGACCTCAAGCTATATTACAAGGCAATTGTGCTGAAAACTGCATGGTACTGGTACAGAAATAGGCAAGTGGATCAATGGAATAGAATAGAAGATCCAGAAATGAGCCCTCATGTATATGGTCACCTGATTTTTGACAAAGGAGCAGTAAACATTCAATGGAAAAAGGACAGCCTATTCAACAAATGGTGCTGGTCCAACTGGCACTCAACATGCAAAAGAATGAAAATAGACCCATTCTTATCTCCTTGTACAAAGCTCAAGTGTAAGTGAATTAAAGATCTCCACATTAAACCAGATACACTGGAACTATTAGATGAGAAAGTAGGGAAAACCTTAGAACACATAGGCACAGGAGAAAATTTCCTGAACAAAACAGCAATGGCTCAAGCTCTAAGGTCAAAGATTAACAAATGGGACTTAATGAGATTGCAAAGTTTCTGTAAGGCTAAGGACATCGTCAAGAAAACAAAACGGCAACCAACAGAATGGGAAAAGATCTTTACCAACACCACATCAGATAGAGGCCTAATATCCAAGGTGTACAAGGAACTCAAAAAGCTAGACACCAGAGAATCAAATAACCCTATTAAAAAATGGGGTACAGAGCTAAACAAATCATTTTCAGTTGAGGAACACCGAATGGCTGAAAAACATCTGAGGAAGTGCTCGACATCCTTAGCCATCAGGGAAATGCAAATCAAAACAACCCTAAGATTCCACCTCACACCAGTCAGATTGGCCAAGATCCAAAACTCAGATGACAGCAGATGCTGGCGAGGCTGCGGAGAAATAGGAACACTTCTCCACTGTTGGTGGGATTGCAAGCTAATACAACCACTCTGGAAATCTGTCTGGCGATACCTCAGAAAATTGGATATAGTACTACCTGAAGACCCAGCTATTCCACTTCTGGGCATATACCCCAGAGACACTTTAATACACAACAAAGATATATGCACCACAATGTTCATAGCGGCTCTATTTATAATAGCCAGAAGCTGGAAGGAACCCAGATGTCCTTCAGAAGACGAATGGATACAAAAATTGTGGTACATATACACAATGGAATACTACTCAGCCACCAGAAACAATGACTTAACCAAATTCTTAAGAAAATGGCTGCATCTAGAGAAGATCATCCTGAGTGAGATAACCCAGTCACAAAAGAACAGATATAATATGCAGTCACTGATAGTGGGATGCTAACCCCAGAGGCTTGCACTCTCCCAGAAACAACTCACAGACTGTATGAAGTCCAAGAAATAAAGAAAACAAAAAATATACATATATTCACAAAACAAGAAGACTTTGACTATTCCCATGTTGCATTTTGTTTTGCATGTACTTTACGCTTATTGCAACTAGTACGTTTTCAATGCATACTGTCAAGCCCTTGAAAAAAATCAAGTACTGACTAAAAAACATATTCACATGGTTTTATGTAAAATTTATTTTAATGTCTGAAAAAACAGTACTGACAAAAATGTATAATTTTAAGCAAAAAATGTTTAAAATCTTTACATTTATCTTTGTTTTGCAAAATAAAGTCGTTTAAAAAAAAAGAAGCAAATGGATGAAACTTAAAAAAAAAAAAAAAAAAAAAAAAAGATCATCCTGAGTGTGGTAACCCAGTCTCAAAAGAACAGTGGTATGTACTCACTGATAAGTAGATATTAGGCAAATAGCTTGGAATACCCACTGTACAATTCACAGGCCATACGAAGTTCAAGAAGGAAGACCAAAGAATGGATGCTTCAGTCCTACTTAGAAGGTAGAAGAAGATAATCATGGGTATAGAGAATGGGAGGGACTTAGGAGGAAATGATGAGGGGATGGGGAAAAGGGGGCAGGATCAGGTATTAGAGGAGACAGGGAAGATGTATAGAGCATCAGGAAATTGAACAGAGATGTATAGCAGTCAGAGATGGGGAACTGGGGATAACCACCAGAAAGTCCCAGATGCTAGCAAAGCAATAGGCTTTCAGGACCCAACGGGGAACATTAGCTGAAATAACCAACAAAGAGGAGAGAAAACCTGTACAGACCATATCCGAGATTAGGCATGGCCCCGGGTAGAGGGATGGGGACTCCTACCCATATCCAAATTTTAACCCAGAATTGCTCCTGTCAAAAGGAAATATAGGGATGAGTGGGCAGAGACTGAAGAAAAGGCCTCCAGAGACTTTCCCACCTGTAGATCCATCCTATATGCAGACTCCAAACCCAGACACTACTGCAGGTGCCAAGAAGTGTTTGCTGACAGGAGCCTGATATAGCTGTTGCCTGAGAGACTCTTGTCAGAGCCTGACAAATAGAGATGTGGATATTTGCAGCCACCCATCAGAGGGGGACCAGAATGGAGGAGTTAGAGGAAGGACTGAAGGAGTTGAAGGGGTTTGCAATTCCATAGGAAGAACAAAAACATCAACCAACCAGAGCTCCCAATGCTCCCAGAGACTAACCCACCAATTAGAGTACAAATGGAATAGCCCATGGCTCCAGCTGCATATTAATAGGATGAGAAGTCCTTGGTCCTGGGAAGGCTTGATGTGCCAGTGTAGGGGAATAGTAGGGAAGTGGGATGGGGATGGGTGTGTATGTGTGGGTGGGTAATGGACCACCCTCACAGAGGCTGGGGTAGAGGTAGGGGATAGGGGGTTTGTGGAAAGGAAACTGGGAAGCGGGATAACATTTGAAATTTAAATAAATAAAATAATCAATAAAAAGAAAAGAAGTATAAATATAATATGTTCCTTTTATGATTAACTTCTTTCATTTATCATCTTTTTAAAGTTCATTCATATCAGAGCATATATTAGTGTTTCAATAATACTAATTTCAAAATAACATTTCTTTGTATGGATATTCTGTATCTTGTTCATATTTTCATTAATTTGTAGGTATTTGAGTCATTTCTCCATTTATTATTATAAATGATCATGTACAAGATTTTTTGCAGATGTGTTTTTGTTTCTTTTGGATATATATATGTGTGTGTGTGTGTGTGTGTGTGTGTGTGTGTGTGTGTGTGTGTGTGTGTGAGGACACTTGCAGGATGGTAAAATAATTCTTTATTAAACCTTTAAAAAAATGACATCAACCCCAAATGCTCACTGTGATAAAGTAGCAGAAAGAAAGAGTAAGAAGACAATGTTGGTGTGTTTAGAAAGTTATGAAAATTATGAAAAGGGATATTTAATGAACACATGGCTCTTTAAAAAATGTTTGAATCTCCATCACATACCAAGTTCCAAGTAGTTTCCAGGGATATTTCAAGAGAAGATAAATTAATTAATTAATTTACTAATTAATTAATAATGAAGTAAATAAAGCAGTTGAAATAGTAAAAAGAGCCAAGTAGAAAATAAAACTGGATGATTATATATGATGGGAGATAGTCAAGAGAAGGCAGCATCAGGTAGGAAGGTCATCAGAGGACTTCCTAAGCAAATACCTTTTGATCCTTAAACCTGAAAGGTGACAACAGGCCTCTACAAAGCTTATTCAAATTATCATCATAACAATCCATCTTCATTTGAAAACATAGGAAAGAATAAAATGACAGGCAATATTCCATGCAATTAACTATTGGTAAGTGAGTGAAAAATAGATTATATTTTTCAAGATTTTGTAGAATGTGGAATGAAGCATCTTTTGTTTATTTCTTCAATTCTTTTTACTCTCTAGGAACTGCAATGGTTATACGCAATGGGTGCAAGTTAGTAGTGGTTTCTCTTAGAAAGAAAGAAAAGGAAGGAAGGAAGGAAGGAAAAGGAGAGGGAGAAGTAAGTAAGTAAGTAAGTAAGGAAGGAAGGAAGGAAGGAAGGAAGGAAGGAAGGAAGGAAGGAAGGCAGGAAGAAAACAGATTTTCTATGTTTATAGCACCAAACTTGTTCAGGATGTTTTGTGTAAAGCTGTATTCTTTCACTCCCCTAAAGTATGACACTGAATTTATATATAAAACTACCTGAAGGTTAAGATAATAAACTAAAAACTTAACTGAGATTCTGTCTCCGCTGGTTTTAGAATTTGCTAGTTTCTATTCTCAACTCCTTGTCAATAACCCCTCTCTTTCAGAAACGTGTCCTTACAAGAAGCTTTTGAGGACACTTTTGATGGAGATCATCATCCCTTTAATAATTTGACAGTTATCTGTTCAGTGCTCTGAGAAAAACTGTCTTTCTACACATTGCTAACATTGGGAATGATAGGAAAAGTTAGTAAGTGCACACAGACACACACACACACACATACACACACACACACACACACACACACACACACACACACATATAGCATAAAATGTATCAAAATCATCATAAGACAAGAAAGGAAAATGCTGGTGATGTGGGAGAAAACTAAATTAGCCATGGAAGCCAGCCTTCCTCCTTATTTGCTTAAAGAATCATATTTTCCCTCCACAACCAAGTTCTAGTCTAGCTCAGTGAAGACCAGGAAGTATATCTTGTTCCAGGAAGTATATTTTATTTAATTTGACCAGCTAGCACGTCTGTTATTTTTCTAGTGATTGGTTTAGAGCTAAAAGAGCAAGACAGTCTTGACCAAGACAAGGTGAATGGAAATAGTTGATCTTTACTCTTCCCACACTTCCAATGCTTCTTGGCCTGTGAGCCTCAACTCCTTTGGGAGGGGTTGAAACAGGGGCTACAAATAGATATTTAGATTATACTTCCTAAGAGTAGCAAAATTACAGTTATGAAGTAGCAACAAAAATAATTTTATGAAAAAAATAATTTTATGTTTGGGGAGCTCACCACAGCATGCCAAACTGTATTAAAGGTTCTCAGTCTTGGGAATCTAGAGAATCTCTACTTAGATATTCTTTATTTTTTACCAATCCTATGTCAAATAGATGGCTAATATATATATATATATATATATATATATATATATATATATATATATAAAACTCAAGAAATTAGACTCCAGAGAATCAAACAATCCTATTAAAAATCGGAGACAGAGCTAAACAGTAAATTCTCAACTGAAGAATATTGAATGATTGAGAAGCACCTAAAGAAATGTTCAGCATCCTAGCATCCTTAATCATCAGGGAAATTCGAATCAAAATGAATCTGAGATTCCATCTCACATCAGCCAGAATGGCTAAGATCAAAAACACAGGTGGCAGCAGATGCTGGCGGAAAGAGGAAAGCTTTCCCAGTGAGAAATGCTGGTGATTCCTCAGAAAATTGGACATAGTACTATCTGAGGACTCAGCTATACTACTCCTGGGCATATGTCCAAAAGATGATCCAACATATAACAAGGACACATGCTCAACCATGTTCATAGCAGCCTTATTTATAATAGCCAGAAGCTGGAGAGAACCTAGATGTCCTTCAGCGGGGGAATTGATACAGAAAATGTGGTACATTTGCACAATAAAATACTATTTAGCTATTAAAACAATAACTTCATGAAATTCTTAGGCAAATGGATAGAACTAGAAAATATCATCCTGAGTGAGGTAACCCAGTTACAAAAATCAACAACAACAACAAAAACATGGTAGGCACCCACTAATAAGTAGATATTAGCCCAAAAGCTCAGGAATACCCAAGATATAATCCACAGACCACATGAAGCTCAAGAAGAAGAATGGCAAAAGTGCAGATGCTTTAGTCCTTCTTAAAAGTGGGAACAAAAATATTCAAAGGAGAATATATGGAGACAAAGTTTGAAGCAGAAACTGAAGCAAAGGTTATCCAGAGACTGTCCCACCTAGAGATCCAGCCCATAGACAGCCCCCAAACCCAGACAATATTGCTAATGCCAATAAATACATGTTAACAGAAGCCTGATATAGCTGTCTCCTGAGAGGTTCTTTCAGATCATGACCAATACAGAGGCAGATGCTCACAGAACTGAGAATGGGGTCCTGTACTGACTGGTTTTGTGTCAACATGACACAAACTGGAGTTACCACAGAGAAAGGAGCCTCAGTTGAGGAAATGCCTCTATGAGATCCATCTCTAAGGCATTTTCTCAACTAATGATTAAGGGGGAAGGGCCCAGCCCATTGTGGGTGGTGCCATCCCTGGGCTGGTAGACCTGGCTTCTATAAGAAAGCAGGCTGAGCAAACCAGGGGAAGCAAGCCAGTAAGCAACATCCCTCCATGGATGGCCTCTGCATCAGCTCCTGCTTCCTAACCTGCTTGAATTCCAGTCCTGACTTCCTTTGGTGATGAACAGCGATATGGAAGTGTAAGCTGAATAAACCCTTTCCTCCCAAACTTGCTTATTGGTTATGATGTTTTCTGCAGGAATAGAAACCCTGACTAGGACAGGTCCCCAATGGAGGAGTTAGAGAAAAGATTGAAAGCACTGAAGGGGTTTGGAACCTCATAAGAATAACAATACCAAGAAACCAGAGCTCCCAGGGATTAAACCACCATCCAAAGAGTACACATGGATAGATCCATGTCTCCAGCTGCATATATAGCAGAGGATGGCCTTGTTGGGCATCAGTGGAAATAGAATTCTTTGGTCCTGCCAAGGCTAGATGCCCCAGTGTGGGGGAATGTCAGAGCAGGGAGGTAGAAGAAAGTGGGTGGGTGGGAGATCACCCTCATAGAAGCAGAAGGGGGAATAGGATAGGGGTTTATGAAGGGGAAACCACAAACAGTGATAACATATTTGAAATATAAATAAAATATAACCAATAAAAGAAAAATGTTTTTAAAAAAGGAAAAAAGGAGTTTGAGGTTCAAGTTGAGTCATCTGTGATTACTTGAAGGTCACTATCACACTGAGTTTTTTGGGGACTGGGTTTCTCTATGTATTGCTGGCTTGCCTGAAACTAACCATATAAACGAGGCTGACCTCAAACTCAAAGAGAGACACCTCCCTGTAACTCCCAAATACTAGGATTAAGGGTATGCACTGCCAACCACAACCACACTGTGTTTTAAAGAAATGTGTAAATGAATTGGAAAGCAGATAGATTCATTTGGCAAGAGATGAATTGAATATACAATACCACACATAATATCTATATGACCTTCTGTAATTGCAAGAGTTACTATATGTTTGTTTGCTGTTCTGTTGCATCGAGAAACCACTGACTTAAAACCAGTAGTGGATGGAAAGAGTTATTTCATTTTAGGGATTGTAGTGAAGCATGGCAGATGTTAAGGCAAGAACTCAAGGCAGATGCTTTGAACCAATGGTTCTCAACCTGTGGGTCACAACTCCTTTGGGGTAGAAACCCCCTTCTCAAGGGTCATAAATCAGATATCCTGTATATCAGATATTTACATTATGGTTCACAAAAGTAGCAAAATTACAGTTATGAAGTAACAGTGGAAATAATTTTATGTTTGAGGGTTACCACAACATGAGGCACTGTATTAAGTGGTCACAGTGGCATTAAAACATCTAGTTTTTTTGAACGTTAGTAATACAAAATTATGTTTTGCTAGGACATACAGGTGAAAGAATGTCTTCCTAAAGCAACCACATGAAAAACTGTTTCCTAAAAGGATGTTTGAATATAGCAGACATGTGAAAGGACCTATGATGAAGGCAGTGGGAGACAGGTACTGAGCGTCGGTTTCCTTTGCCTCACTATTCACTAAAGATATGTATGTATTAGTTCATCTTACATAGTATTGTTGAGCTCAACTTGTTATAACTCTGCCATTAAGAGAAACTTGCCCAAGAACTGCTTGTGAGGTTCCTGTGGCAGCATGCCATTTCTGCAGCCCCATCTCAGGCTGGTTGGCAAGCCTGGTGATTTCTTCAGGATTGAACTACAACTGCCTGGTATCTGCTTGCTAAAAGGACTGGACTGTAGCTGCTGGTTTCTGCCTGGTGTCTGCCTGCCTAAAGGACTGGTCTGCAGCTGCTACATCATGTTTGGTGTTTGCTACAGGAATGAACTGCTCAGAAAGAAGATTGACCTCACCCAAAAAGAACTATTCCTAAACAGGTCCACTTGCCTCATATCCGAATAACTTTTTCTCTTCTATTACTTGGGTGGTGGGCTAGAGGACATTGAACCCTTATTAAAGGTAGGTTACAAAATATTTGGGCTTATGTCACAGCATTGGGAAGGTTTAGAAGCATGCTTTCAACTATAGAAAAATGTCACTCACTGACTCTCTCTCTGGCTTCTTCACTGGCTTTTGCTCATCTAACTGTCTTACGAAGCCTAGGCTCACCTGCTTAGGAATGGTGTCACCCATAGTTGCCTAGACCCTCCCACATTAATTATCAGTGGAAAAAAATCCTCACAGTTATGACCAACTCAAGGTTGGGTCACATTGACAATACCAAGTTAGCGATAAGTGAAATGAATAGAAACCTAGAATGGGAAACTAACGTTCAATCTCTTGGATTACCTATTAATAATCTTCATATAATAAACACTAAATGTCTTTGAATTATTTGTATTCTGTATGATTTCAATCACCTAACAAAGATGACAAATAATGTCTAAGTGTTTGAGTTACACTTACATAAATATTATAGAATACTTTATTGTACTTATTGCATTTTTATTTGCTATCTATTACATCTTCAGATATGTAATATCATCTGACATTCAACCATTACTTATAAAACTACTGAAAAAATTAATGATGAATCGAGGTGAAACTACAGAAAGTAAAATCCAGGATAAACTTTACTGGACATACTTTAACAACTGTTTCTTAAAATGACATATTGCAGATGCTGAAGACTTGGTAAGTATTCAGAGATGTTGCAAATTGACAAATGCGTATTTAATTTTGGCTGGATTTATGCTAAATTTAAGAAATGGAATGCAAATAAAGATAGACTAAAAGGCTTTTCGAGCTGGGTCTCGAGGTACTTTGGCAGAGACCAAGCTCGATAGTGGGATTAGAAAAGTATTCCGTGTAAATTGAAAAGATTGATCTAAAGATATTCCCCTTACATCATCTTTTAATGCATCTCACTCACTCAGAAAACTATATACAGCATTGTGAGGGTGGCTATGTTGATCTATTACTGCCATTTGAAAATGAAAATTTCCCATATTAAAGCCACTTACATATCCCACAAAGCAGTCAAGCATGTTTCATGTCTTTAATCCTTCCTATTTAGCTTCTTAGTTTTAGATTTAAAACTGTGTAAAAGACAATATAACACATGTAATGTTTTTGTCTTGTTTACTGAAAAATTCCAGTGAATGAAATTGAGGACGAGCTAGACTGTAGATGGTATGGAATGAATGAAACATAGAACACTAAATTGGTACATACATTGATAATAGTTGGGCAGCTTTGATTGGTTAATTGTCTGAAACATCAGTAGTCAGCTTTCACTGGTCACATGCCATTTTTGTTTATATGTGTGCCTTGTCACTTTCACAAATTTCCTTCTGGTGAACTTTGTGCATAAAAAACAAGGTATTCTCCTAAACTTTATCTCAGACCAGTCAATTCTACCTGTCTTTCCTTCTTATCATCTCCAAGTTCCTTCAATTATACCAGGGGCAGATGCACCTAACTCCTTTCAGCATCTAGCTTCCAGTATCAGCCAGTAGCATCCTACTTTATGAATCCAGGAGTGGGGGTATTCTGCTTAGTCTTTGTGGTGCATTCTAGAAGGATCGGAGAATCCCAGCCCTTTGGGATATCTCTCAGTGATTTTTATGATACCTGAAGATGAACATGCATAGCTCAGTCCTACCTGTGTGGATGAGCTTAATTCTGGGTTGTCCTCTGTTATTTCCAAGATGTCCCCATGAGGAATAACAAGGTCAACAATAATCTCCTCAG
Organism: Micromys minutus; assembly: GCF_963924665.1. NCBI lineage: Eukaryota > Metazoa > Chordata > Mammalia > Rodentia > Muridae > Micromys > Micromys minutus. Next base: position 25,769,779 of record NC_137970.1, on the reverse strand, counting down.
GACCACCTCTTTTCTCCTTCTATCTTTATTTTTCCCTCATATCTCCTCCCTTCCCCATCTCCTCTTCTCTTCTGTCCTCTCCTGTCCTAAGATTGCCTCCTAAACCAAAAACAAACCATTTGAACTCAAATCCTAGTGCCAGGAGTTACTCCTGTAGGAGCCCAGCTTGATATCTGCCCACTTGTGTTTCTTTACCCATTGTCATTATCCACACTTTCTGACTTGAATTCTGTCCCATCACATCACAGAAAGCTTCCATGCCAATGCACACCAGACATTTTAGTCCTGCATCTCTCTGCACTACAACATAAATAAACTGTAACATGTTCGTGCCAATTTTACATAATCTTCCACTGGTTGTCCTGCATGTTCAAGCCTGGTTTCCTTTACAGGTTAATCTCTCACCATCTGATTTTTCAGTGTTGTAACTTTCCTGACATATTTTGAAGCCTCTTCTTACTCTGTCTTTTCATTCTGATTTTGAGCACATCTCTTACTGCTCATAAGGAAATAATTCAGTCATTTGTGTGTTCAAACTAAAGGTTTGGTTTGCACCTCGGATTTGTTTCTTTAATCATCTACTTTATGTCTCTTTGATATCTTTTATTTGTTTTTTTAAATATAAGGTTTTTCTGTTTAGACAAATTTCTAAAATATAAAATTCTCTTGACTCTGATTTTATTTGATGTTTATTTGGTTGGTTGTTTTTAGTTTTGGTGTCTTACAAAGGCATCCCAGATACAACAAGATCCAAGAAAAACAAAGAGGGGGGAGGCCGAGAGGAAGGGACAGAGAGAGAGGGAGGGAGGGAATGAGAATTAATATGTTTAGTCAGTTCTCTACTTCCACCTTTACATGTACTGGAGACTGAACTCCTGGTCAGATTTGAAAGTCAAGTGCTTTAACCACTGAGCCATTTTCCTGGCCTGGAAAAGTAGTTTTTCTCTAATACCCTATGCTATTCTATTTGTGTCTGTTAAGAAAATGTCAACAATAACCATCCATCCAGATTTCATATGCTAAAATGTTTGTAATCATTATCTTTTATTATCTTTCTTTAAAATTCTTTACTCACATATTTAAGAAACCATTTAATGTTGTTATGGAAATATTTTTAACCTATTGAATTCAGTCTCTTTGTCTCCTAAGCATCTACAGATACCACTTAAAAGTTGTTTGGTCACCTCACCATCTATACTTTCAAAGTGCCATGGTTACTTGCATCCATATCCCCTCCTCAGATTTAAAACACTTTAATGGTACCCTATTATTCATCAAATAGACACAAAATACTATATCTGCCTTAGGACATCCTGATTATCTGCTCCCTGCTTATTCTCTAGCTTCACTTGTGACAGACATCCATCCCTTCAGTCCCATCTCCTAGTCAGATGAAAGTGACCTTATCTTTCCATACATATAACTGGACATGAAATTCTTGTATATACTTTCATTGTCTCCTTTTCCCTCCTTCTCTTCTTCTTCCTTTGCTTTTCGACTTCTTGTGGGGGTTGTTTGTTTGAGATCTGATCTCACTCAACCCAGGCTGACACAAACCTCACTATGTACCTAACAAGGCTTGCCTCATTCTTATGACAAATACTTTTGTCTCAGCCTTCCAAACACTGAAATTAAAACTATGAGACACTATGCCCAGTTCTGCTTCCCATTCTTAAAATTTGTTCTCCCTCTATTTGTACCATATTCACTAACTTTTAAAACATTGACTAAACTTATACTTTCTTATTGATGCTGTATTACTTCTCTGACTAGGCCAAATTTTAATATAAGCTTTTATCACCCTACATACCTTGGATTACAAGTATTATAGTGTGGTCATAACTAGCTGTATGTACTTAGTGAGGGAAGAAAATTACATTCTTAAAGACAGAATAATCTCTTGCTATAGGTTATCTTGCCCTCCCATAATGTGCTGAAACCTCTACCCCTAGTACATCAGAGTTCTATTACACTTGTATAATTATTTCCTGTGAAAAAGTAACCATGTTAAAGTGGGTTTATTATGTCATAATTTGATGTGATTGGTATTCTTTAAGTGTATTTATTTTTATGTGTAATTGTATTTTGCCTGCATGTATGTATGTGTTCCATGTGCATGCCTGGTACCTGTAGAGGTTAGAAGACAGTTACTGGAGTTACAGTTACATATCACCATGTGGGGGCTGGGAGTCAAACTTGTGTCCTCAGCAAGACCAAATAGCAAGTACTCTTAATCACTGAGCCACCTCTTCAGACCTCATGACTTGTCAGTCTTAAAGGAACAACATTTTAAGACAGAGACAGAGACTGGGATGATACATAGATGCAGACAGTCATACTACAAAGGTTGTCATCTGGAAATGAAGAAAAGAAAGAATGAAGCAATGTTGTCAAAATTTTTGTTCTTGGACTTTGAGCATCCAGAACTGTGAGAAAACCAGTCTGTTATTTCACCACTCAATTTGCTGTGCTTTGTTAAGGAAGCTGCAGAAAATGAATATATGTCCACGACTTCAATGGGTCAGTGTGCACTATGTTGGAATTTGCCCAGCACTACATCATTCTTCAAGAACTGCCCTCACCTACTCTGCCAAATACTGTTTCTGACTCTGCCAGGATGTTCCCATCTGCTCTAAATGAAGCAGCATTCATCACTGTCCTGTACGGTCACTGTGAAAGCCAATCTTTATAAAGTGGGAGATGAAGTGACCTTGGTGCTCCGTGTAGCACCCTCACTAGATGGGTAGCAATCAATAGTCATATGAAAGACAAAGTCACTTTGGGAGCATAAGTCAACACTGTTTAAGGAAGCTGCATTCAGGGAATTCACAACACCTTTGTTGCTGAAGAAGTGCACAGTTATTCTATTTAGAGTAACACACATCAGTAGTTCTTACAAGTTTTGTGACCAAGAATTTTAATGTTTCTGTCCATGCTTAGTGGAGCTGTGACAACTGGTAGTCTTGTGGTGAAACTCATAAGATTCTTTACATGAGAGATGACATTGTTCAGTAGCAGAAAATTATAGTGTTTTCTATTAATTTTTAGAGAGTGCTTTAGAGCGTGTAGCTTCTCAATTCATTAATAATTTATATGATAATATTAATTGTAGGACAAACATTCCACTTGACTAGGTTGCATCATTTTTGTGAGTGCTGCTATAAGTGGGTAATAGTCTAGCCCCAAAGCTAGCTGTGCTTTCAAATATGATTAATATTTCTCTGTCTTTTTCTTAATGCTCCATTAACTAGTGCAAAGTAAGCGGTCCTACTGCCAAAACCCCTTTCCATTAAATGGAAAATGCATTTATTCACTTTGCAAGTTAATTAAGGCCATATGGAATTCAGGATAGAAGATTGTGGCTTACATATTTTGGCTGTGGAGAGATTTAGAAAATATAGAGCCATTCGTGACCAACAAGACTTACATATGCTTTTTATATCTGAAAATATACGTGTTTAAACTTTTCCCTCAACTATGACAATTTTCATTTGCATGATTACAGCAAGATTCCAAAGTATATGATAATCATAGCAATGACTGGTACCAAATGTTGAAACCTTTGGGAGGATGTATAGGTTTTGGTCAATTTTCCCTTACTTTCTTAAAGACCTATTTGGGTATAAAAATAGAGAGCTGGCTATAGGGGTAGCTTAGATGATGCTTAACTGTATTTCTAGTCTGAAAGAAATTAGATGCTTGTTTCTTTCAACAGCTACATAAGGCAAGGCACCATGCTTCCTCTGAAAAGCCAATTAAATAGAAACCCAATATTAACTTATTTACTATGTGGGAGTCTGGTGGCCTCAAGGTACAGTGTACATATGGAGGTAAGAGGACAACTTTTGAGAGTCTTTCTTGCTTTTTAATGTGCTGTTATAGGATCAATCTCTCATTGTTTCTGATGCTCAACATACTCCAATCTAGTTAGCCCATGAAGTCCTAGGTGATTCTCCTGTCTCCATCTCCCATCTCACTATAGAAGACCAGGGATAGCAGATGTGGGTCACTACATTTGGGTTTTTATATGGGTTTCTGTAATCAAACTCAGGTTGTCAGACTTGTGTTGTAAGTGTTCTTACATACTGAACCATCTCCCTGACCCTGCTAATATTAAGTCTCTACTCACAAGAAAGGCACACAGGAATATAGGAGAGAGTTCTATACATAAGAACCATCTTTTTTTCTGGATTTGTATTAAGAAGAGATTCTGGTGTGTTAAACGATTTTTGGAGGACATTTATTATCCTCATATTACTCATTTTCCCTGAGCATGATAATCATTTATTGAATACCTACTATAGGCCAAGCACATACATACATACACATTAACTACACTAAACTTACACATTATGGAACATGCTGAGAGTGGTAATTCTCCAACTATGTGAGGCCAGATCAAGAGACAACTTTTAATGAAATTACTTATAATCTGTTGATAAAGACACAAGTTTTTATCTCCCATGAAAAATTGTACAATCCTTATTGTTTCCTTTGCCAAGTCCTGGGCTACCAGTTTTCAAACTTGATTGCTTGTCAAGATAATTTGTTAAATCATAGATCCATGGGTTTCAGCTCCAGAGTTTCCAAGTCACTAAGTCTGAGGTAAAACCCAGGAATTTATAACAGGTTCTCAAGAAAGTACTGTGTTGATCTGACAATCACATTTTTAGAATCCCTGGTTCACAACACAGCCAGCACTTTCAAGGTAGGCTCTCTAAACTCCACCATGATAAAAGCATCTTCCAACATCCACCACCCAAAATGTCTCATGTACCAGGAAAACAAAGCTGTCTACCATGACTTCATCAGTGTTGAACATTTGATTATATAATGAGAAATTTATTTTACCTGCAATATATATTAAACTTTATGATAGGATTCTTCATACAATAATAGTAGTTAACAAACACTAGAGTCAATGTCTGTGCAATGGGCATTAGTCATAGTAATTTAAAGAAGAAAAAATGTCACTGGGCCCTGACTACAACTCATTTTATTAGCCAGGAAACTGAAGCACTCAGAGACCAATAATTTGTTTAGGGATATGTGGCATATAGACAGTAAATAATGAAGACAAAATATAAAATAAAGTAGTGAGTTCTTAACACTTAAGACAATACCCCTCAACATGGACCTGGCCATATCTTTTATATCTGATGACTATCTATCTATCTATCTATCTATCTATCTATCTATCTATCTATCTATCTATCATCTATCTATCTATCTATCATCTATCTATCATCTATCTATCTCATATATCTATCATCTGCTTGTCTGCCATTCTATCTACATTTGATTTAATACTCACAAGAACCTTAAGAAGTAAACATTGTTAGTCTCATAGTCACATGGAAGAAATGAAGCTTTGATGCATTAAGATTTTTTTATGGAAAGGGGGATGGCAACATAGACTTGCTGAGTACCGAGTACCCACTTTTGACACATAGAGGTTAATATTTGTCTTGGCAAGTAGGGATAGCCATTTTTGTAGCAATTTATATGGAACATATGTGATCTCCTAGGAAAAACCATTTTTCTATATTGGTAGAAATGAAGATAAAAGATGAATTTAGAGCCATCATGATTCTTATTGCCTGGTAATATAGAAGTGTTAAAAGTTTAGAAATCTTGATCAGAGTGATAGTTGACTTTTCATTTTAATTTCTTCAAACACCAAAATGTGGTGGTAAAAGTTGGGAATACAGTATTGGATTCTAAACACAAAGACTACTCTGTAAAATAATGACTGGACTCTCATCAATGCCTATTACTATGTAGTAATGGTGAGTGCTTGGATTATTACTTACAGGTAAAGAGGCCACCTCTTGGTTCTCCTTCCTTTAGAATTGAAGTATTTATGTTCTTGACTGCTAAAACAGTTTGTAAATGCCATATAGCTGAGTTCCCTTCCAGAAGTTACTCTTAGCTGAAGAAAAACACCTTGTCCAAGTCTGCACTTCTTTGGACAGTAGAGAAAAATCACTCTATTGAGTTGATAGATGAGTTGAGCCATAAACATACACCTAGTAATGATTCAAGCTATTTTTGGAGCCTGCAATAGAGCAATGTATGAAATCTTGGGTCTGGTGATTCCTCAGAAAATTGGACATAGTACTACCTGAAGACCCAGTTATTCCACTTCTGGGCATATACCCTAGAGAAACTCCAACATACAACAAAGACACATGCACCACAATGTTCATGGTAGCCCTATTTATAATAGCCAGAAGCTGGAAAGAACCCAGTTATCCTTCAGTAGATGAATGGATACAAAAATTGTGGTATATTTACACAATGGAGTACTACTCAGCTATCAGAAACAAAGACTTTATGAAATTCTTAAGAAAATGGATGCATCTAGAGAATATCATCCTGAGTGAGGTAACCCAGTCACAAAAGAACAGACATAATATGCAGTCACCGATAATTGGATACTAACCGCAGAAAGCTCTGAACACCCCAGAAACCACCCACAGACTATATGAAGTTCAAGAAAAAACACAGGCCAAAAAAAAAAAAATGAAAGAAAATGAAAAACCATTATGCTTAATCTTTACACACCAAGAAAACTTTGACTATTTCCAGGTTACATCTTGTTTTACATGTACTTTATGCTCATTGTAACTAGTAAGATTTTAATGTATAATATCAAACCTTTAAAAGAATCAAGTACTGACAAAAATGTATTCATATACTTTTATGCAAAAATGCTTAAAATCTGTACATTTATCTTTGTTTTTAAAAATAAAGTTGTTCAATTTTTAAAAAGGTAAAAAAAAAAAAAAAAAAAAAAAGAAAGAAAGAATTCTTGGGTCTATCCCCTGCAACAGCAGCAGCAACAACACAATAGAAACAAGATCTACAGAAGACCATATGAGCTCCAGAGGTTCTGGGGTTACCAACTAACTATCTTCATATGATTTGGTTTGAGGGGTTTCCTAAGACCTGGGAGAAAAAGTGTAAAAACCTGGGACAATTTCTAGTAAAGAAGATTTCAGTTATCCTACGGTTTCTCTTTTGTGATTGCTTGATACTCAGCTTTTGTCTACCAAGGCTGCTTCCTCTTTTCCCTCACAAGTTTTGATTCTGAGACCATGTCCTAACATAATACATTTCATGTAAGTCAATTCCCTTCTCAAGCCCCCTTTTCATCCTTTCCCTAAATCTTTACAGAATTCCACAAAAACCCGTGAAAGCCAGGTTTGAACAAAAAATGCTAGAGGTAGCATTGCCCTCCAACTTTCCTTTTTCCTTCAGAGGCTTAATGACCCATTGAACGGCTCTAGAGACATTGTGCCAAAAGTTATGATAATAATGAAGCTAAGTGGAATAGCAGCCAGCCCACTGCATACAGCTAAGAGCTCCAGAAGTTTCTATCCACTTGTCAGACAGAGACCTGTCATGTCTGAAATAGGCTGGAATAAAGCCAAACTTGGGTCCATATTGAACATTTTCATTTTAATTTATGGAAAAACATATTCAAGTTGAAAGACATTCTTAAATCCCCAGTTATTGTTCTTTAATTCTTCCCTCCTATTTCTCCCTCACTCCTCCCTTTCTCCTGTCCCTCCATCCTTCTCTCTGTCTTTCCTCCTTCCTTTCTCACCTGCTTGCTTGTTCTCTTGCTGTCTAAGTTTTCTCAGGGCTCATGCCTTTCCTGGAGCTTTTAGATAATCAAAATTTGTTTGCCAAGCTCTCTCTCCCTTAAGTCAGATGCAGCATTATTGAATTCTAAATTTTGTATAGCATGGGTTATCATCAAGGTGGGGATCCTTACTGCAGAATAATTAGCTTTGGGGATAGAAAGCACAGCACAAGGATAATAATTAAATTGGCTCCCTGGTTTTATTTTATTGAGAACACTAAGCTATATTGATCTTCTTTCAAACCAGATGCTGATTCATACAGTCAGTCCCTTGCATATCTTTCCTGAAGTGTTAATAGTCAAAGAATAAAGTGGAGAATTCTACCTCAGTGCACCAGCACTTTGGAAAACCTCAACATTTCTGACTCAAAAAAAAAAAAAAAAAAAAAAAAATGTCTGCCTTGGGGTTCTAAATTCCTCCAAGTAGCATGAGTGAAGTGGGAGATGATAATTCCTTAAATGCCCAATTATTTTTCTAACACAGAAGGGGGAAATCTAAGAAGAATATAAGATTAGTCAAGCGTCAGTTTCACAAGATGACAAAGCCTTCAAGATCTGCTTTTTGACAATATATAAATAGGTGGAACATCATTCAACTCTACACTTAAAGTAATTAAATGAATACATTTTATATTACGTGGTTTCCAGTTACAAATAGGACATTAGACTTTATAAACAATAGAAATTTCCCACTTAAAATTCTGGATGCCAATGAGTGTATGGGTTTCTAGAATAGCAGAAGGTTTTGTGTTAGGTAAAAGCATACCTGCTGTTCCAAAGATGGCGGCCCAACCTGAGTATTTATACATGATATAAAGTATCAATAACTGGTGTGAGGGGGGGCTTTCTTCCAGAAAGCACATGCCTCTTCAAATTCAAGAAGCTAGTTACACTCTCTGCTCCTACAGTACAACTTGGATCTTAGCTATGCTGTCATAAGTGTTCATTTCCATTTTATTTGCTTACATTTCTATGTCTCCAGCCAATCCTGCCCTAACTGTGATTGACATGTGGCTGACTAGAAAGTTATTTTATTTTTGCTACTGGATAGGATAGATTGTTGATTTTTAATTTTCCACTTTTTGAAAGCCGATGGAAATGTGTTGATTCTGACAATTAATTTGGTTCGAGAAAGGATGGTTTTATTATTGAGCACTCATCCATTTTAGAACACACTGTTATGATTTTTCATGTTATAAAATATGAAAGTTATAAAAAGAATTTCTATAATGTGATTTTACCTATTTCTCTCAAGAGAGAAAACTACAGAATTCTATAATATCATCTATAAATGGAAAACTTGTCTTTAAAAAAAAGCTTTGTCACTTTTGTTCAGCAAGTGCTCTACCCCTGAGTTACAGTGACAGCCTTATTTCTTAGAACTGATGGCACATTAGATTTATGACATGGCTTTTGTTGTTGTTGTTTTTGTTGTTGTTGTTTTGTTTTGAGGCAAGGTTTTATGTAGCCCAGGCTGGCCTCAAACTTGGTGTAGCCAAAACTGACAACAAACTTCTGGTCCTCCTGTGTCTACTGTTATAGTACTGTGGTTATATTTAGTTTAGTCCTTGCTAAAGATCTAATCCCGGCCACTGCACATGCAAGGAAAGGACTCAGTCAACTGATCTCCATTCCTAGCTCCAAATTTACATTTGAAAGAAAAAAATATGTTGACAGGAACACTATTTGTTCCACAGAGATTTAGTCTAAGGGTGTTTGGTACTTATGCAACTACACATGGCTGTAGAGTCTGTGGAAGGTGAAAGAAAGCTTTCTATTACCACATTCCTAAGCCAGTATAATACCAGTATAATTCCAACATTTATTTTAATACTTGCCTTCATATGTAAAGATAAATGCTGCTCTGATTCTTCATCAAAGAAGTTTTGCCTTTCATTAATTAAAAATTTTCATGTTATATATTTTGATCATAGTTTTCTCTCCCCCAATTCCTCCCAAATCCTTTTAACCTCCCTAACAAACCCAAACTTTTTATCCTTCCCCCTTCCCTTCCTCCCTCCCTCCCTCCCTCCATACCTCCCTCCTTCCCCCTCCCTCTCTCTCTCTCTCTCTCTCTCTCTCTCTCTCTCTCTCTCTCTCTCTCTCTCTCTCTCTCTCTCTCTCTGTGTGTGTGTGTGTGTGTGTTTCTGAGGCTTCCTTTCACAGCAGAGACTGTTACAGAATGCACAAGCGGTCAACATACAAAGAGCAGTTGATAATGGGATGTAGTTCCAAGTAACTCTAAGTGATACACCTAAGATACAACCCTACACCCATTATTCCTCAACAATATGGCTGACCAAATAAAACCTGAACAATGACAACAGAAGTTGGTGTGCTCACTTGGATAGAAGAAATATCACCAAGGTCTAGCCTCAGATGAAGAACTACAGACAACAGATGATTACAGAGGGGGGCAAAATTAGTTTTCTTCAGGGATGAGTATCCTAATTAATTATACAGTACCAAGTACTTGGTCCTAAAAACATACAAACATATATACACTAGGAGCACTAGATGAACCCATCAGGTTATATGTATATATTTTATGTGTGTATAGGGTAACAATAATAATTATCGAAATAGAAAAAAGAGAGAGTAGGAAGTTGAAGATGGATCTGGGAGAAATTACAGAAAGGAGTGTGGTAAAGGGGGAACATGATCAAAATACGTGGTATGAAATTCTTAAAGGACTAATAAAATACTGCATTAATTTGTTTAGAAAGAAGTTCTACAAATGCAGAAGGAATAGGATTTGGTTTCTATTATTTTTATCAGTTTTCTTTCTCTTTATAGTCATGTATAATGCACATATTTATTTATAAGTTTATATAAAAGTATATCATCATACAACTCTACCCTTCCTTCTATTCCAGAGAAAATTGCTTTTTCCTTTTGTAACTGTTTTACTTATTATTTACCTATCTCATATCTTCAAATAGCACATTTCACTAAATAATGCTATTTCTTTATGTTTGGTTTCAGGAACTAGAGACTGACTTCTCACTGTAGAAAATGAACAGTTAGTGTACACTCCTTTTCTCAATACTCACATTTTAATTTCACTTAGACCAATATTGTTTATCTTATTATGGCTGTGTAACTATCATTCATAAATTAGCCTTGTAGCAAAATAAAATTGCTTTTCCTTTTATATACTTCCTATTCTTTGTTATAGATAATTGTCTTCCTTTTTGCACAGGATGCTAACTTTCCCTGCATCTCACATTTTATTAAGTGCACACCCAGTCATATCAGTTGCTCCTTACTGTTTACTTTTCTCTTAGAAATATATATCAAAATTTGTTTTGTTGTTTTGTTCTGCAGGAGTGGTGATAGGACTTGTGACATCATTAATATTAGACAAGTCCCCTCTCACAGAGCCACTGCCCCACTTGTCTCTCCTAGTGTCTTCAGATTGATGCTGCTCTACTCTGGATGAGTTGCTTCCATGCCTACTGCACTGCTGCCATAGTAAAAAATGGCTTCCCCTTGCTCCAGTGCTAGTGTTCCTGGGTGTTATACTGAAAAATTCCTTCACTAGTAATCCCACAGTTGCTTCTGCATATAGTAAGAAAAGTTATGTAATGCTTTCCCAATGCACTGACAATTTGATTGGGTGTGTAGTCAGAATAGAAATGATGTTAAGGCACTGTTTCACTCTCTTTTAACTCCTGATATTGTTACTGAGATGCCAGTACTCACTCAAATTCCTTATCACCATCACCTCCTTGTTTGGAATAAGAAATACCTTTCTCAATCATCCAAAAAAAAAATGCTGATTCTCTAGACCTAGGGCAATTCCTAAATTTTGTTTCAGGGATGTATGGTTTCTTTTATATGTATAATGTTATACATATTATATATATAATAAATTATATATTATATAATGTATATTATATATTACAAACTATATATTGTATATTTGACATTATATATTGTATATCATATTATATATAATGCGTATGTACTTACAGACCTATGTCATCAATGTAGAATTGGGTAATTTGGAAATAAAAGAATTTATCATTTCTGAAAAGAATTATAATAATCTTTCAACACATGTGTTGGGGTTTTGTTTTTAATCTGCTAAATGCTTCTTAAAGAATTAGCAACCTAGTCCTTCCTATGTTTATGGTATCCTCTTTTATAACAATAATATATTTTTATGTTTTCTTTAATATGCAATCCCCATCTTTCCTTTTCCCTAAGATGATGTTTTTGCACTCAATACTGTATTTCAAGATTTCCCTTGTGTTTGGTAATGCTTGGTGCCTTCTCATATGTTTAAAAATATAGGGTTAAATATCTATTTGGAATATTGAATATATCATATCATCACTCATTCCTCTGACTGAGTTAATTAGCTTTTTGGTGATATCTTAACACATAGTGAGTTTTAAAGAGATGAATAAACAAAGTAGGAGTGTAGTTCTATGGTGCAGTCCTTGCATACTATCTTGTGGTCACAAATTTTACCAAGTACTTCAGACAGAGAGAATATGGATTTTATCACTTAAACCCAGTAGTCTGATCTCTTCCATCCTTTAATTTCTTCACAACTTCAGCTTTTGTACCTTGGAGTTTTATTTTTTTTAATTTTAAAATTATTTTTCATTCCATTTGTAGGACTTCCAGCTGAAAGGTATTTGTCTGTGTGCGAGACAGATATGACATATTTTACAAAATTTCTCTGCCTACCTGAAAACAATAGTAGTGACTGACGATGCTGCCTACAAGTGCAAGCAGTAAGAGCTAATCATCATGTGGCTTCATCACTGTTCTAATGGTCCATATACCCTGTGAGTGCCTACATGGCATCGAGCATCCAACGGTGGGAATATGTGATGTGGGAACAGGACACAAAAATAATGTGTGCAAGTAATGGTGTTGCTGAAGTGACATTTTCTCTAAGGGCCATTGCTATTTCTTCAGATATCTCATTCAGTTCTGGGCTACTTTGATGGCAGGAAATAGTGCCAGAGATGGTCTGCAATTTTTTGCTTTTCAGTCTTGCTGAATTTTCTCCTAATGGAGCATGCATTAATGTCCCACCCCCTTAGAGTTTCCCTGCACTTACTTTGTTTGCGATAATAACTTGAATGAATATAATAAACTTGTTTCTCAGATACCTTTTACATAACCACTTTAAAATCATGTTTGTTACACAATTTCCAGTTTCTCCTTTATTAGGTGGGAAATACCTTCCCTATTTGAGAGGAATATTTATTATCCAGCAATTTATGGTTAGTTCTCACTGGAAACAGTAATGATGATGATAAGTTAAAATACTATTATACTTTTTTTTTCTTGAACCATAGAAAAATGTAAAATTCTCTAGCTCCCCATTACCTCTAAAAATGATTTTCTCTCAAATTTAGGTTGATTTGAAAACTTGACTTCTCATACTGCTAAATCCAAGGGTAGTGGGCTTAATGTATTTTCTATATCCAAAAATGGAGGTAATGAAAATGATGTTTAATTTGACTTGGAAACACTTGTGCCTGTCAAACCTACTTCCGTGAAATTTGTATAATCAATGTTTCTGATTTTTTAAGACATTGAAAATGGTGTTTATTAGTCATTTCCATGACATGTGGGAGCCTTTAGGTGCACTTACAACATCATAGGACCAGACTCAAAAGGGGGCACAATTTACTGAGGTTCATACTCAAAAGTACTGGTCTTAAAAGCCTAAAATATGTTATTTAGTCTCCAATCCAACAGCTATTTGTGGGGGTATGAACTACTAAATAGTGAATAAGATACCAACAAAAAGAGGCAAAGTTTGGTGGCCTCAGAGAGAAAGACATTATATCCCTTAGCTATCAGCTGATAAAGAGGACCGTAGGAAACACATCAGTCCATAATTCTCCCCACTTTCTTGTTCTTTTTATTAAATAAAATCCATGATCTTATCTCCACTCCTATTTTTATTCTTTTCATTTAAAAATAATTTTTACCAGCTTTCTCATTTTTAGGTTTCTGTTACTCCTCTTTTCTTCCAAAACATAGCACCATAGCTAATCACCCACTTTGTCTTGGACTCTTCTTTTTTATTTTTACTTTTTCCTAAGTCTTTTCTGACTTTCAAATGTCTGTTAGCTTTTAGTGTGTGTGTGTGTGTGTGTGTGTGTGTGTGTGTACCAGAAGCATGCACATGTGAAAGGTAGAGGTCAGCTTCAAGTATGTTCCTCTATCCTTCACTCTTTTTGTAATTTTTGAGAGTCATTTATTTTTATTTTGCATGTATAGGTAATTTTTTGGCACATATGTTTGTGTACCACATGGATGCCATGTGCCTACTGAGGTCAGAGAAAGATGCTGAATCCCCTGGAACAGGAGAGTTATGGATGATTGTGAGCTGCTATGCGGGTGCTGCGAACTGGACTCAGGTCTTCTACAAGAACAACAGGTGCTAGGAAACATTGAGCCATCACTCCATCCCTTCCAACTTATTTTTGGGACAGAATTTCTCACTAAAACTGAAGTTGATTGTTTCAGCCAGAGTTACTTGATAAGATTACATGATTTGTCTTTATCCACACTTCTCCCTCTCCCCTCTCTACCTGCACTGAGATTACAGTCCCACTCTGTCCTGACCATGTTTTAATGTGTGTGTGTGTGTGTGTGTGTGTGTGTGTGTGTGTGTGTGTGTGTGTGTGTGCTGCAAAGCCAAGTACAGGTACTTATTTATGCTTGCACAGAAAACATCAAGCCATCTCTTTACCCAAATTTTTGGTATTTTACTTTAAATTTAGTTAAGTACAGTATGCACAATATTCCAGAGTAAATTCTTTGTGTTGCTACAGGGAAACAGATAAAGAAATGGTGCATGGTTACATCCATATAGATTCAGTAACTGAGACAATCCTTAACACAAATATTTCCATTTCTGCTTCTCTCAAGGTTTCTGAAAATTACTTCTGTCCAACCCCCAAATATCAAGATGGTAAAATATTAAGGCATTTCTTAACGCCCACTACTTTCTTCTTTCTCCCACTCTTGAAAAGATTGTTACATTTCTACGGAATATGATTTATAAAACCATGTAAATTCTCTTATCTTTAAGGATTGAACTGTCTATATAGTCTGGCTGCATACAAGAAGGTTCATCTACACCAACACCATTGCCCTCATCTTTTCTCATGGCCCAACAGCAGAGAATTTCTAGCTGCCTGATCATAAGGTTGCAAGTCTAAGAATATGTTTTCTGTGAAGTGACACTCTGGCAGATAATGAAAGTGATTGTCTAGGCATCAGAAGGATATGCTTTTGGATATGTAAAATCTATAGAACTAGATGAGATCACTCTGAGGTCTGTTGCCACTGTAACAGTTTGTGTTGTATACCAGTGGGATTGTACTATTTGGAAGAATTTTCCCACTTTTTTTTGTTTTTTTCATTGCTGAAAAAGATGCCTTATTTGTGGTGAGACCTCTATAAAACCCTCACTTTATAGTGGTTGATAGATACTTCTAGACTCTTCAATCCTTACATTAGACCTTCCTTCTAGGGATGGTGAGGTAGTTACATCAACTAAACCCTATAATTTGAAGCTCTCTAGGTTTAATCTTCTTACATAGGTTTAGGAACTCTGAACAGCTACATAGGCTTCATCTCCTCTTGTTGTTCTCAGGGAATTTTATTCTTGACCTTTAAGAGCTGAAATAACTCAACAATAAAATAGGGAGGACATTGTGGCTACTACCTAACCATGTCTCTATAGCAAACAGCCTTCTTTAGCTTATGGATTTTGACCGAGGAATGTGCAGTGTAATGAAATTCCCATCATCACAGACAAGCATTGGAACTTTTACTCTGTGATGGCAGATGGTGAGAGAACAGCTGCATTTATGCTTTAGCATCAATAGCTAACCTTCAGACAGACATTTATTTATTAAAATAACCTCAAAACAAGTGCCTGAATTGTGTTCATCTTTGAATTCATTTCAATAACCAGTTTACAGAGAGAGTAAGTGAGAGACAGACAGAGAGAGTGGGGAGAGGGCAAGGGAGAGGGAGAGGGAGAGGGAAGGAGAGAGAGAGAGAGAGAGAGAGAGAGAGAGAGAGAGAGAGAGAGAGAGAGAGAGAGAGAGATCATCAGTCTTGGGCAAGGGTCAGAGTTCAAGCGTGCCAGAGACCAAAGGGCCAACTGAAGCTACAAAAACTAACTCTGGATCTTACCGTTAATAAAAAAAAGCTTTGGGTGTTAAAAAATTGGAAACCACCATGCTCACTATGTGTGCTTGAAGTCTCAAAATACATATTAATAAGTATCCACAGAGAACAAAGAAATGGCTGTTGTCAGTTACCTCAGGGTGACTATTGATTATTTTTAATGAAACAAATTATCTTTAATGAAACCATTAGGGAAAAAAAGATTAATAAATAACAAATACTTGTATCTACCACAATCAGTAATTTAGTGGTTGTAATGTAAACTTTAAAGAAAATAACTGGTACATAGCAAGTCTCTCAGGTGCCTGGCAGAGAGAAAGATTACAAGAATGGACAAAAACTAGGTTCAGGGAGAAAATCTCAGGGAAGATGGAATCTCTTTCTAGGAGTCAAGAAAAATGCCGTGAACTCAAGCAGAGAAGGGTTGACTGCAAACTTGAATCTGTGAAGGAGGCGGGCCAGGCCGGTTCATTCTGGCAGAGATTTCTGAATGCAGAACTAGCAAATGTGGTGAGCAATAGCACAGCAAGACATTTGGGGTTATATTTTTGCCAAGATTTAAAAGTAATTATTCATTAAGATAACAATTAAAAAACTTGTAGTAATTTTGTCATGCAATTTTATGTCTGTTTTTTTTTCTCCTTATTTTTAGTGTCATCTCTGCTCCTAAACTGATAATTTGGAAAATCAAACTCTGGGCTAATAATATTCTTATTAATCTTTGTGTGACAGGCTATATAATAGCTTGCAAAGTTGTTTTGAGCTGAATGTCTGGAACCTGTGAACACTTTACCTTACCAAAAAAAATAATAATAAAAGTTTGAAGATGTTCTTAAATTAGACTAATTCATCCTGGAGAAATCTATGTAATCAAAAGAAGCTGGTAAGACAGTCGGAAGAGGAAATTGGGGGGGGGGGATTTGGAGAATTAAACTAAAATGGGATCTCTGATACAAGAAACTAGCCGTGTGAGAAACCTCTAAAAGGTAGGAAAGGTGATCATCATATTCTCTATAGCCTGTAGAAGAGTCCACATCTACCAACACCTTGGTTTTATGCCAATAAGGCTGATTTCAGACCTCTGACATCTAGAAACATAAGATTACATTCTCGTTGTGTGAAACCACTAACCTTATGGTGAAGTTTTGTAACAGTGACATAAAATGGTACTTATCTACTTATCTTCATATTGCCATAAGAAAAACTGTCCCTAGTCAACAGGACAGAGTTCTATCTATGCTCAGGAAGTATACACTTAAACTCAATTTTCACTCCAAGTTGTTTTCTTTATTTATGAGTCAAATGCCTTTTGTCTTTCACTTCAAAGCATGAGTGATTCTCAAAGAAATGACCATGTTGGACAGTGGGAGCCAGAAAGGCCCAGTGGGTCAAAATGAGGGTAGAATAGCTTTGTAGTGCCAGAAAAAAAATAACCAAAAAAAAAAAAAAATAAAGGATAGGGTATGCCAAACTGATAGGCAAGCCAACTTTAACATGTGCCCCACTAGTCAAAACTGAACAACAAAATATAATATCTGATCATAACATTTCTTTGTTACCTTTGCATCACTGTGAGAAGATTTCAGACAGAAACAATTTAAAGAACACATTACTTATTATAGATCATAGTGTCAGGAGGCTCAGTGCATGACCACTTGATTCCCTGTTTCTGGTTCCATGGTGAAGCAGAAAATGATGTGAGTGGGAATACGTACCAGAGGTTGATTATTTCACAGCAAATAAGAAACAGAGAGCATTGACAAGAAGCTGGGGCAAGAAAATAGCCTCTCTGAACATACACCAGGAGCCTAATCTTTTCAAAAAGGTCCCCCCCATCTCTAAAACTTTTCACTGCTTCTGAATAATGCCACCAAATGGATTAGTGTTACTTCTGGAACAAAACATGCATAAAGGCTGAGGATGAGCCAGTCATGTCCCCCAAATTCTACCAGCTGTAAACCAAGACCTTAGTACATGAAACTGCGAGGGGTTTTCATATTTAAAAATCATCACAACCCAAAGTATAAGAGATAGCACCATGTATTGATCTTAAACTTGGACTTAATCTTCTCACCCAGCATGGACTAAGTTTATTGATTTATTCTGATGAAAAAAGTATTGTAAGAGAAAATTGTAAGGAAAAGAGAGGGGGGAGCAAGCATAAGCAAGAAGACAAAACCAGATTATGGGGCATTCTATATAATACATGGCAAGTAGTCCTCAAAATATTTAAGATCAAAGAAAGTCTGAAGAAGTGTCAGACATCCCAGAGTCCAGGTGACACAATGACTAATGGAGCTAGGTATACTGGACTAGAAAATGGCATTATTGAAAAGAAAAAGAAAAAACTGGTTGCACAGTATTATTGACTTGGGGCTTCATGACAACAGCAGTGACTTAATGATGTGTTTTCATTTTTTCCCCAAACCACTATCATACATCAAAATACCCCAAGTCACACTCATTTTATTCCCTTTGTTACTTACTGGGCACAGTCCCATAAATATTAGATATAACGTCACATAGCTCAAATGCTCATCATAGCAACTCAGTCTAGTAATTACTTTTATTTATTTATTATTTATTCATTTTAATTGGATATTCTCTGTATTTACATTTCAGATGTTATCTCCTTTCCCCCAATCCCATCCTCCCACCCTCTCCCACTGCCTCCATGAAGGTGCTCCCTCTCCCAACCTCCCTCTCCCACCTCAGCGCCTTGACTTTCAGTAATTAATTATATGTCTACTTTCCAAGGGAGATCACTGAATCAAAAGGTACTGTAATAGTTAATGAAGGAGCTTTGACTCTGAGCAAAGGCAGTTGGATCTGGTGCTCCTCTAAAACTAAGTTGCAATGCCTTAGAGGCTATGTGGTTGGCTGGCTTAAAATCACAGAGTTGATTGGTTCAGACTAGTGCTGAAGTTTCCTGCTTCCCAGTCAGGGTTTTCCTCTATTTCCTGGCATTCCCACCTCCCCAACACACACACACACACACACACACACACACACACACACACACACACACACACCACTTTTTTTTTTTTTATATTTCCCAAAGCACAGTGACATTCCCTCAATTTCAGTAGTCAGTCTGAATCATTCATAATGGCCAAAATGGAAACAATTGGAGTGATAAAATAGGATTAAATTATAGCCCCAAATATTAGAAAATAGGCATAACCCATGCTGCAAAAACTAAGTGATTGAATAAAACACCAAACAGAAAAGAAGGCATCCCTGTGATTTCAGCTCCTGACCAGGCTTAACAACCTGAAATTCGAGCATAGGTTGATGTCATGCGCCCCACTTCCCGCCAGCAGGAATAGGCATGCAACAACAAGATTCTTCTGTGAACAACCTTTATTGTACAACACTCTGAGCAGGGGACCACATGGAAGGAAAATGTACTGCTTATATATGCCCAGGAGACTCGTGTCGTTACCTGATTGATGTGCCCTCCAGTAACTCATTAGCATGCCCCCGAGAGCGGGCTGTGACGTCTGTGGTACATGCGCACTATGTCTCTTGGGCTGGGCAACAGCTCTGTTTGCTGAGTCATTGGCGGGAAGCGGGCGCCATCTTTGGGTGCGGCACAAAAGGCTCTCAACATCTCCCCCTTCTCTCTTAAATAAAACATAAAACATGGCCGATCAACCATCAGGCTCTTGTTGGACCTTTAGGGTTCTAGACCATGATCAGCAATAATTTTGGGTAAGTCACCTTCCTGCGTGCAATGGGAACGAGCCCTGCAGGGTACAAAGGCTGCCTATGTGTAGGATACCCATTCCTGGTGCAATGCCTCAAAGGTTCAGGATGCAGGGGCTATCCACACACAGACCCAACACTTTTCCTTAAGCATACTAAGCCAAACAGAGGGAGAGGTGCCCATTTCGAGTGCAGCAAGAGCTTGCGCTATGACCACTTTTTCACGTTGTTGTTGAGTACGGAGTTTGCATACCATCCAGAGCAGAAACACAGTCTCTCTGCACAAAAGCATGCCAAAAACTACTTGATAAGGCAAAAGTTCTATAATCCCCTAACCCTGCTATCTCAGTGTCTAAGGGCAAGTACAGTACATCAAAGGTTTTAATGGTGTCAAACGAAGGAGGAAATAGATTTGCATTAAGGCAAATGGACATCGGTTTTGGAAAAACTGACAGAATCCCCCATCAAGGTTCCGCTTGAATTGTCATGCAGGACAGGCTCATCAGAAGCAGGTGGAACAGCTTCTTGTTCTGGTAGCACTCGACGTGTTAGACTTTCTGGGATCCAAATCGGGCTTTCTTCTCCCCGTGGAAAAACAAAAATAGTTCCCCTGGATCATGTTAAAATAGGATCCGGGCCTTTCCAATTACCAGTGAGGACATCTTAAGGAAAGATGCTTATAATAAGACAAATTCTGCTACTATACTAATAATGATTCCTTGATAAGGACATCATATTTATTCTCAGATATGCACCTCTATAAAAATTACTGCCAGACACATTTTCTAGTTCATTAGTTATGATAGATAGTAGATGAGGCAAAATCAAGTCTAATGGAAGCCATTCTTCTGATTTCCACCTATATTTCACAAGAAAGGAAAAAAGTCATGTGCAAATACTTAGTAAGGCATGGGAAATAACATATTAACTCAATCTATGATAAATCTTTCAAAAATGTCTCAGTGCCTTAAAAAGCAACAAACATGTTAATTGTTAATTATTTTTAAAAAGCAAATAAGTGTTGTGACAGGGAGAATCTTATTTAGACTCGGGTTTGGGAATCTGGCACTTAGTTGGGTTGCTTAATTGAGATGATAAAATCTTTATGAAGCTATTGTATTATAAGTGAAAAAAATTTATGCCTTTTGCATAATGTACTTACAATCGAGAGTTATCATAGTTGCTGTTTATGGTTATATTAAAGACTGTCCAGTTGTCTGCTTTAGAGACTCTTCAGATAAATGTCTTCTTATCCCCAGACTAGAACATGGCAGCCTTAAAATTTGTTCTTTCTTTGTACTCACTGCCATTGGATGCTTTAAAAATTAATGTACTGAAGAATTACTTGTTTAATGCTCATAAAACCACTTCTTAGGCTATTTACTTGAAAATGAATTTCATGGGGAGGAAAACATCAAGCAGTAGGGCAGGAGAATTTCTTCTAAGTATGATATCAAGGCAGTTTCCAAGTATTGAAGCAGCAGGTACTTCAGATGAAGAAGTGCATGCCTTTCAGATAATGACGAAAGCCATTTGAAGCAGAACAGTGAAGACAAGTCCAATTTGTTAAATGCTCTTAAGATGTAGAGGTATGAGAAACACTCCAAACATGTTCAGCCTCTGCCTTCACACATGAAAGGAGTTTTATTGCAGTAACCATGGTTACCGTATGCTCTACTAAAATACTCATTAAGTGGAAGAGACCAATGAAAAGTAAAGTTAAACCCTATTGAGATTTATAATGTAGGAAATGGTCAAATAATAAAATTTCTTATTGCTTTAAAAATTTAGATTTTTTTGGACAGTGATGTATTTTATTTCCTATAAATGTATTTTCCCATGTCACGACAGCACCTTGACTTGGTATGTAGTAATAGCTTATAGTCTAAAATGGCAATTTCTTATAGAAAAATATACTGACTCACATGAATTATGAGACTAATGATGGAGTAGGGATGTAAGAGCAAAATGACTATTAATTGTTTGTAGAATATAAATCTTAAGAAGTAATACAAACCACAGTGCCTATAAGGTTACAGGATTATGACTAGAGACAGAACAATCATAACAAGTAGCACTCCTCAGAAAAACAGCAATATCCAAGATTAACCCATTTTTTTGTGGTTGTTGAAACTCAATGGAAAGCTGTGTAACTGATTGTCAAGGGGTCTCAGGAGACTAGCTATGAGATCTAAATCCATCCCGGCCTCTTCTATGGTTCAACATTATACAGTAGCATCTGTCTGCTGTAGTTTAAATACTGATGGGACTACAATATAGGTGGACTCAAGAGATTGACTCTCTCTTTGAGATGCCTCCCTCTTCATCAACCCCATTAAGAAAAGCTCATCCTAGAGAATTGCCATGTCAAAAAGGGCATGTGTGGGGAGAGGAGAAAACCCTACCTGAGTGACGTCTAGAGTGCATCTGTCAACTCAGAATATAGACACCATAGCCTCAGGCTCAGAGGGATGGCAAAGTCTTCCTGGGGACAGGGAGTGAAAAGGTTGACAGTGTGTGGCAGAGAATGTCCACAATAACTTTCCCTGCCAAAGTACTTAAGGCCTGAAGAATGCTCCCCTACAGAGACTGCTCCTGCTGAGATTAAGTAAATCTGTTTTCTTGCTTCAGCTGTATGCCCTAAATCTTGCATCCCTTTTATTTGCACAAAGTAAACATGCTTTCCTATTCAACTGCATATAATAAACACTCCATGCTTTCCAGAGTGCTGTGATTTCTCCACAAGGGATCCCAGGTCCCCTTATTCTAGATTCTCTGTGTAGCTGTCAATCTGTTGTTTCTTTGTTCCCTGGACAGCCCAGTCAGGTCTGTCCTTGAAGGGCTGGGTGTGGCACGTATAACTTTTACCATTATTTCCCATGGTAGGGTTCCCTCCTGCTTTTCTAGAAGAGAATTTTAGGTGAAAAAAATCTCACTAATATTTGGTGGAGAATTAATTTCGTTACTCTCTACAAAACCTATTTTTCACGTAAGAATTACCCTTTTAAAGATTTCTATATTTGTAATTATGTGTATATATGTATGTCTCTGTGCATTTGTGCATATGAGTGCAAGTGTCCAAGAAGACAAGAAGAGGGAGTCAGATAACACTGGAGCTGGAGTTACAGGCAGTGGTGAGAATGCTAAGAAATAAACTCAAGTTCTCTGCAAGTATACTGTGCACCCTAACCTTCTCAGCCATCGTTTAAGGTTCACTGAATGTAAAACTGAATGAGTTTACACTGTAAGAAGGAAAAGAATACGAAAGAGTTTATAAATAAGAATTATCCTTTCTATCACAGCTCCTAACTC
The DNA here is from genome assembly GCF_963924665.1 of Micromys minutus. Taxonomy (NCBI): domain Eukaryota; kingdom Metazoa; phylum Chordata; class Mammalia; order Rodentia; family Muridae; genus Micromys; species Micromys minutus. The sequence continues at coordinate 25,746,927 of NC_137970.1, read as the reverse complement.
TCCAATGTTACTCTTTAGTCGAACACTGTTTTTATTGTAATGCTTTTAATGATGACATTTACCAGTAAGTGTATGCACAGCCTGGAGTGTCTATGACTATTTTGATACCAAGGGGGAGATACATTTGAGAGAAATGCTTATTCTTGGAGAAGGGGTGGTAGTGACAGAATGACAAAAGAACAGAACCAGAGTTCTCCCTCAATCACACCTAAGGCCCCCTCTCTCTGCTACAAAGTCACCAGTAATTTTTTTTTAATTCCAAAGAAGTTAAAATGTTTTGACAAAGCAACTTTTAAAAGAAAAATTTTCTCCTCTGAGTTCCATGTTCTGAATACCAGACCCCTTTTCACTTCCTTAAGCTCTATCCAACTGCCAGTCCTCCATGCCTCTATGTTTTAAATCAACTTGATGAACATTTGTACTGGCTGGTTTTGTGTCAACATGACACAAGCTGGAGTTATCACAGAGAAAGAAGCCTCAGTTGAGTAAATGCCTCCATGAGATCCAGCTTTAAGGCATTTTCTCAACTAGTGATCAAGGATGGAGAGCCCAGCTCATTGTGGGTGGAGCCATCCCTGGGCTGGTAGACCTGAGTTCTATTGGGTTCTATAAGAAACTAGGCTGAGCTAGCCAGGGGTGGGGGGCAAGCCAGTAAGTAACATCCCTCCATGGCCTCTGCATCAGCTCCTGCTTCCTGACCTGCTTGAATTCCAGGCCTGACTTCCTTTGGTGAGGAACAGCATTTTGGAAGCATAAGCTGAACAAATCTTTTCCTTTCCAACTTGCTTCCTGGTCATGATGTTTTGTGCAGGAATAGAAACCCTAACTAAGAAGCCATTTTTCTTCTCTTTATCCTCACACTGCTTTTAAAAATGAATGCTCAATAATGTCCATTTCCTCATTTCTTTTTACACTTCATAGTGTAGTTTGGCTCCTATTTTAAGATCAAAATTGCTTAGACCAAGAAAATCATAGGTCATTTCTACACACCTAAGTCCAGCCTACAGTCTTCAGAATTCAGACATGTCACCAACTACCTTCAAAATTGTTGTCCTCTTTTTTTGTATATATTATTTGCTTCTTTGATCACTATTTCTATCTATCTATCTATATATCTATATCTATATCTATCTATCTATCTATCTATCTATATATATATATATATATATATATATATATATACTCTTTGGTCTATCATTGAAGAAAGGGTGTAAAAGACTCATATAATAAGAAGTTGTAGGCTGGCACAAGGACTTCAGAATCCAAAATTTAAAGGTAGAAAAGAAGTCAGATATCTCATAGACCACTGGATGCAGAGAGCAATGGAGTGAGAGTAGAAGCAACTAGGGGCCTAACAATCAAAAACCTTTTACATATCTGTAGCTCTGTAGCAAGGAAAAGCAAAAAAAAAAAAAAAAAAAAAAAACATTATCTGTGAATATACAAACAGTAATGTGTTCTTCTTAATGTTTCTTTTGTGCAACATATTTTACTGGGAACTACTGAACATGTATCTCTAACTGATATTCAGCATACAACTAAATTTTAAGACAAAGAGTAGCCTGCCACACACCCTATCAGCTGTTCCAGGAGGGAATGCCTAGAGATATCAGAGGTCAGATAGCATGGTAAACCCTAGGATCTGCTCCTTTCCAGCCCAGAGAGAGGACTGGGTGACCTCTATCAGGGCTCAGGACGCAGGTCCAGATAGCTGAGCTCCCAGAACAGCCTCTCAAATGCTCTCCCACTTGAGCACACAGAGACAGAATGTAGTCACTGCCATCAGAGCTTACTGCCTGCCTGCAAAGAGCCAAACACAGAGGAGCAATCTGCTTCCTGAGGCCATAGACCCCCAGACCCACAGGAGAGACAGGATCCATTCAGAAACAACAAGATCACCTATAATCACAGATAACAAGATGGCAAGAAAAAAATGAAAAAACCTAAGCAATAGTAAACAAGACAACCCGGCAACAGGCAACATCAGAACCCAGCTCTCCCAACACAGCAATAGTGGATTGCCAAACCCACCAAATAAAAACAAGACTTAGACTTGAAATCATATTTCCTGATGATGATGGAGATCTTTGAGAAGCGCATAGATAACTCCATTAAGCAATTACAAGAGAACACACAAAAACAAATAGAAGCCTTTAAAGAGGAAACACAAAAATCAATCAAAGAACTATAGGGAAACATAACCAAACAGGTGAAGGAATTGAAAACAGAAATAGAAACATTAAAGAAATCACAAAAAGAGACAAGCCTGGAGATAGAAAACCTAAGAGTGAAATCAGGAGTCACAGATGCAAGCATCACCAACAGACTACAAGAGATGGAAGAGAGAATCTCAGGGGCTGAAGACAACATAGAAAACTTGGACACAACAGGCAGAGAAAATGCAAAAACCAAAAAGCTCCTAACCCAAAACATCCAGGACATCCAGAACACAATGAGAAGACCAAACCTAAGAATAATAGGTATAGAAGAGCGTGAAGACTCCCAACTAAAAGGCACAGTAAATACCTTCAACAAAATCATAGAAGAAAACTTCTGTAACCTTTAGAACAAGATGACCATGAGCATCAGAACTCAATATAGATTAGATCAGGGAGGGAAAAAAAAAAAAAAAAAAAAAAAAACTCTTCCCAACACACAATAGTTAAAACGTCAAATGTTCAAAACAAAGAATCCTAAAAGCTGTAAGGGGAAAAGGACAAGTAACATATCAGGATTACACCAGACTTCTCAACATAGAAAACAAAAGCTAAAAGATCCTGGACAGATGTTGTAGTAAGTATTAAAAAAAATATTAATCGGTGTATGTCTTTACTGACCCTGAGGTCTTACTCCTCAGGCACAACCCTGATACAGAGCTATGTGCACCTCTGGCACTTGTTTTGAGTCAACACAGCCCAACTTGTCCACATGATCATCTCACTAGACACTGAGAAAGAATTTGACAAAATTCAACACCCCTTCATAATAAAAGTCTTGGAAAGATCAGTAATCCAAGGCCTATACCTAAACACATTAAAAGCAATATACAGCAAACCACTACCCAACAACAAACAAAATGGGGAGAATTTTGAAACAATCCCATTAAAATAAAAAACTAGACAAGGCTTCCCAGTCTCCCCATACCTATTAAATAAATACTGGAAATCCTTAACAGAGCAATTAGACAACAAAAGGAAATAAAAGGGATACAATTTGGAAAGAAAGAAATCAAAATATCACTATTTGTAGATGATATGATAGTATATTTCAGTGAACCCAAAAATTTAGCCAGAGAACTTTTACAGCTAATAAACAAGTTCATCTAAGTGGCTGGATATAAAATTAACTAAAACAAATCAGTAGTCATTCTCTACTCAAAGGATAAGCAGGCTGAGATAGAAATTAGAGAATCAACACCCTTTAAAATAGTCACAAAGAGTATAAAAACCCTTGGGGTGACCCTAGCCAAGCAAGTGAAGGATCTGTATGACATGAACTTCAAGACTCTGAAGAAGGAAACTGAAGAAGATCTCAGAAGATGGAAAGATGCTCATGGATTGGCAGGATCAACATTGTAAAAATGGCCATTGTGCGAAAAGCAAACTACAGATTCAATGCAATCCCCATCAAATTTCCAACTCAATTCTTTATTATAGAGTTATAAAGAGCAATTTGCAAATTCATCTGGAATAACAAAAACCTAGAATAGTGAAATCTATTCTTAAGAATAAAAACACTTCTGGGGGAAACACCATCCCTGATCTCAAGCTATATTACAAAGCAATTGTAATAAAAACTTCATGTTATTGGTACAGAAATAGACAGGTAGATCAGGGGAACAGAATTAAAGACTCAGAAATGAACCACACACCTATGGTCACTTAATTTTTGACAAAGGAGCTAAAAACATTCAATGGAAAAATGACAGTCTCTTCAAAAAATGGTGTTGGTTCAACTGGCAGCATGCAGAAGAATTCAAATTGATCCTTTCTCATTTCCTCTTACAAAGCTCAAGTGCAAGTGGATCAAAGACCTCCACATTAAATCAGGTACACTGAAACTATTAGAAGAGAAAGTGGGGAAGAGCTTATAACATATAGACACAGAGAAAATTTCCAGAACAGAACACCAATGGCTTATGCTCTAAGATCAAGAATCAACAAATGGGGTCTCATGAAATTGCAAATTTTCTGAAAAAGCTAAGGACACTGTCAAGAAAACAAAACTGCAGCTAACAGATTGGGAAAGGATCTTTATCAATCCTACATCTGATAGAGGGCTAGTATCCAATATATACAAAGAACTCAGGAAACTAGACTATAGAGAATCAAATAATCCTATTTTTAAAAATGGCGTACAGAGCTAAACAAAGAATTCTCAACTGAGGATTATCAAATGGCTGAGAAACACCTAAAGAAATGCTCAACATCCCTAGTCATCAGTGAAATACAAATTAAAACAACCCTGAGATCCCACCTCACACTAGTCAGAATGGCTAAGTTCAAAAACTCAGGTGACAGAAGATGCTGGCAAAGATGTAGAGAAAGAGGAACACTCGTCCACTGTTGGTGGAGTTGCAAGCTCATACAACCACTCTGGGAATCAGTCTGGTGATTCCTGAGAAAATTGGGCATAGTCCTACCTGAAAACCCAGTTATTCCACTTCTGGGCATAGACCCCAAAGATGCTCCAACATGTAACAAGGACACAAGCTCCACCATGTTTATAGCAGCTATTTTTATAATATCCAGAAGAACCCAGATGCCCTTCAACAGAGTAATGTATACCAAAATTGTAGTACATTTACACAACTCAGCTATTACAAACAATGACTCTATGAAATTCCTAGGCAAATGGATGGAACTAGAGACTATCATCTTGAGTGAGGTAACCCATTCACAAAAGAACACACATAGTATGCACTCACTGATAAGCAGATACTAGCTCCAGAAAGGTCTGAATACCCAAGAATCAATTCATAGACATTACGTAGCTCAAAAAGAAGGAAGCCCAATATGGGGACACATCATACCTTCTTAGAAGGGAGAACAAAACACTCATAGGAGGAAATTCAAGGTCAAATAGAGAAACAGGGATTGAAGAAAAGATCATTCAGAAGCCTCCTTATTCGGGGATCTACCACATATGCAGCCCCCAAATGCAAGCACTATAGCTGATGCTAAGAAGTACTTACTGACAGGAACCAGATAGAGATGCCTCCTCCAGGACTATGTCAGAGTCATATAGATACAGCACAGCTGAGCATGCTTGCACCTAACCATGGAACTGAACATTGGGATCCCCATGAAAGTGCTAAAGAAAGGACTGAAGGAGCTGAAAGGTGTTGCAACATCATGGGAAGAACAACATTATCAACCATCCAAAACCTCCAAAACTCCCATGAACTAAAATACAAACCTTTGAGCACATATTGAGAGACCTATGGTTCCAGTTGTATATGTAGCTGAAGACACCAGTGTCTGGCATCAATGTGAGAAGAGACTTTTGTTCCAGGGAGGGCATGTTTTCCCAATGTAGGGGAATGTCAAGACAATGGGGTGGAGAGGGTGAGTAGGACAGAGTGCACCTTTGTGAAGACAAGTGGAGGGGGAGGGGAGTGGGGAGGGGGATGGAAGTGGGGAGAGGAAAAGTGATAACATCTCAAATATAAATACAGAGTATCTAACAAAAAATGAGAAAAAAAAGATGCAGTGGGGAAGCAAAACAAGAAAAAAAAGATAAAGAGTTACATTTTATACCATTCAATATCAAACTGCATAGTTCTATTTTTCAATTAGGAACAAATGACTATTTTCTTCTCACTTTGCCTTTGATAGTAGAACTAATTTAAAGCTCTGGTTTCTTAACAACTAGAGCTGATCCATCCATTTCATGGGGATAGTAGGTCTACATTTCTGAGAAGATTTTAAGTTGCTATCTGGTCTCCATAACATATTTTGAAAATGCACTTTAATATCATATATTCTAATAGAGAGAATTTTATTTCAGTACTCACAGACTTAATGGCAATAGAAATCTAGTCAATTTTTCTGAATTGTCCACACTATTATCTATCTGCAATAGTAAAAGTAAGGTTTTCTTGATTTAATTCAAGGATCTGCATTCTAATTTACCTTTCTTTGATTTTCCGCATAACATTTTGGTAAATTGTAATTTGTTTAATGCTATGTTCTATTAGGCACTATATTGGTTGATTCATTAACATCTTCTATGTAAGGACCTACTTTTGTGTTCAGGATTCCAGTTCTAAATTAATTAACCCAAGTAACCTTTTCCAACAAATATTTTGTCACATAGATGGTTATATATTTTAGTAGTAGAGAACTGTCAAAACTGTCTCCAGTAAGTTATTGTCAGTAGGAAATTTAGTCTGGGCCAAATGGTTTTGTTTCTTTCTTTCTTTTTTTTTTTTTTTAATTTATTTTGCCAGGTCAGGAATACAAATTCATGTAATTGCTTTCAACATACATCAGTGAGAGGAAGGTCAAAAGTTCTCAAGTTTGATTTTTGTGTTTACCCCGTAGGCTCCAACACTTAGTCAGAGGCTTTCAAAATGATTGTATTTGATTTCTTTATATTCTTCCAAATAACAAATGTTATAAGTGCTTGGTCAGTAGTTTAAGAAAATTAATCGAAGCATCTTACAGGCAGTGTAGGAAAAAGCATAAAGGATGAGAAATAAAAGTCAAGCAGTTTTTGAACAGGCTTGAAGACATACTTCAAACCTGAGAAAGGAATTCATTAGCAAATACAGTTTTTCCAGATGTTAGAGGCTTCTGGAACCATTTCTAGCCCTGGGCTATCTTTAGTCACATACTTTTTACTTCATCTTGAGCTAGAGAATTTCCCAGTCACACTCCATGTTGATACTAAATGAATAAATGAGGTGTAGCTCTGATAGTTGGTTGTTGTTCACTTGTCGTCATCATCTTCATTGTTGTTGTTCTCTTTTAGCTCACCTGGGTTCACTAATGGACCATCTGTAGCAGAGACCCAGCATAATGGCTCACCTTCACAGCCAACATGGTAGGATTTAGAGTGACCTAGGATATAGACCTCTAGGTATGTCTGTGAAGGTGTTTCCAGAGAGGTTAAATTGAGGAGGGAAGACTACACTGAATGTCTCTGGCACCGTCCTATAGACTGGTGTATCAGACTGAATCAAACAGAACAAAACAAAAAATGAGCTCTAGCATTCATTTCTCTCTGCTTCCTAACTGTGGGCACAATGTAACCAGCTGCCCCACTCTTCTCATGGGGACAGCTTCCCTGCCCCGAGAGACTGTGTCTTTAAATTATGAGTCAAAACATACCCTTCATTCCATATGCTGATTTTAAGGTGTTTTGTTTTTGTAAGTTTTTGTTTTTCCAGAGGTATGGGGGAAAGGAAGTAGGATATGCAGAAATGCTGTAGGTGCTCATTTATGCTATAAAAAATTTCATATTTCTGAAACAGCCACTCCTAAGATCTAGTTCACTAATGTATTATCTTGTGATGAAACAGTCATATTGTATAACTATCTAATTTAACAGATTATGAAAAAACATCATTTTGTCTTCCCTCCATGTTGTGATGATAGAATGATATTTAGCCCCAAAATGTCCTTCACCTGTGTCTGCCTGATCATAATCCTAAACTACTCCCTGCCTAAACTTCATGGGGCTCACATTTGACATTTGCATCACTAAGATCATTTATTATATAGCTTACCTTGTTTAGCTCTGCCTTCCATTTGTATTTAACACGTATCCATGTTGTGCTGAAGCTAACTTCATCCATTCTCTTGGTGAATGGTGTGTTATCATATCTCTTGGCATATGTTTATCACTGTAACTGCTGAATTGTTCCTGTCGGCAAGGTTGTGTAACAATGCTGCAAGAAATGTGCTATTTATTTCTGTGGGACAAAGACACAGAGTTCTAATTGCTGTCTTATGGATTGTATACATTTTCAGCTTTACTCTCAGATACTATCCAAATTGACTTTATAATGTACACTGCCACTGATGGTGTGCATGAGAATATTCATTATTATACCTGCTTATTTAAACTTGACAATAATATGCACATATATAATAAATTGCCATTCTGATGTGTATATATGTACATATGTATGTGTTCATGTATTTTAATTTCCTGTGCTTATTTATTTATTCATTTATTTATAGTGCTGGGACTAGAACCCATAGACGTATAGGTACTAGATAACTGCTTTACCTCTGAGTCACATCTGTAGTCCAGATGTTTTATTTGAACATTCTAATTGGTATGCGCTGGTGCCCCATTATCCTTAGTATTTGCAAAAGGCTTTTATATATGTACAGTAGAAATGTTGTTTTTTTTTCATCTAGTGTAGCCTTACCAGTAGCTGGAGGCATAAATGACTACATTTTATCTATATGTACCCCATGGTCTCAGTTTCCTTAGTGACTCATGGTGATTGGCTACCCATAAAATTGAAAAAGATTAAAGCAATTCACTAGAATCTATTTAATTTTAAGCATACCTGTAATTTTAATTTCTATGATGGTCTCCTTTGAACATTTTCTTCCCTTTTTCATTACTTGTAATGAAATTACTTAGCAACCATTTATTACTTGGAAGTCTCTGCCAATCAGTCCATCTTATCTCTCCCAAGTACAAGGACAAGCTAAATTATATTTTTCTCTGAAACCACATGGAATATTAAATTAAAAAGGACAGCACACTAAATTGAGTAACATAACAGAATTGATTGATATTACTTATTAAATCCTTTAAGAAACCAGCACTAATATTACTTCTTGTATCATATTTCCTACATGTAGATAATCTGTCTTATTAAAGTGCAAAAAATTGAAACTTTCATTAAACAAAGTACTTTACTTGGTGTAAAATATTGAGTAATTCCACTCTCTTTAAAAACCTGTAAGAGAAAAACAAAGCAACGTGATGTAGGAGCTGGAGAGCATGGGTCCCCTAACAACTGGAGCAGGAGCTGTCTCTGACTCTATTCCCTACCATTACATCCCCTTCTATTACCTGGACAGCCTGATTGGGGATCAGTGGGAGAGGAGATGCTTAGTTCTGCTAAGACTTGATGTCCCAGGGTGGAGTGGTACCTGAGGGGGTTTCCCATTCTTTACGAAGGAAGAAATGGTTAATAGGGGGAAGGAATTTATAATGGTAGGAATTGGGAGGAGAGGAGAGATGTGGCTGCAATAATTAGAATGTAACATGAGTAAAAAATAAAGTTTGAAAAAAGCAATGTAGCCTTCTAGTGAAGCAAGACCCTAGACTCCATTTGTAACATTCATAAAAAGTCTCCTCTGGAAGAAATACTTCCATAGTTTTTGATATTTGACTATAAAAGGTCATTTTGATGCACCGTTTTAACTACCTTTTGTCATTACCATCTTTTACAATCTTTTTTTCATCTCAGGAGTTCTATCAGAAGAAGGAGCATTTACTTGTACCACTGAAAGAATAGAGAATGATATAAACCCCATTTGTCTCCATTTAAGGACCAGGCTTGATTTCAAAAAGAAGGCCATATGGCACAAGCTCCAAAATCAGAATGTAAGTCTCAGGAACGAGGCCAAAAGGTACCAGCTCCAGGAACACACCATAAAATCCAGAAACAAAGTCATAAAACCCCTTCCCAAAGAACAACCTGGGGACAACCAAAAAAATGGGGAAATATCTTATCACAGAATGGATCATCTTTGCCAGACAGTCCTTTCTCATCCTAAGGTTAAACATTCATGACATAGAAATGCAGACCACTGACAACCCGTGATCCCCTAGTTCCCACCAATGAAATTTTAGATCACCTAATTCTTATAGAAAGTTTCCCTGGTTCCACATGGGAAGGCCTATATGACTTTGTCTGGGGTTGCCATTTCAAAGGATGGTTGATCCCTACATGCTGGTTGTTCCTCCAGAATAAATGCTCTTTGTCTTTGTATACTATCTGAGTCTGGGATCTTCCTTCAGCAATTCTCAGACCCTTACACTATCAGTCCTCTAGAGGACTTGCTTTAATATGGAGCCCTTCTGTGCCCACATAACAACTTGCACAAACATGCTCATACAAATGAAAACATAACTCAAATTTCAATAAGTTACACTTTTTTTCTGATCATTTTGTTGGGCTAAAACCTTTTGAAACTAAATCCAAATGCTATTATTCAGCCAGATAAAACTCTTTCTAACAACTATTTGCAACATTTCTTCTGGTCCTTTCTGGAGGGTGTCTGTTTACTTTAGAAAACACTTAGAACTAGGCACCAAGTATTACAGTTAGTGATATATCAAAAATATCACTTAAAACTGCAATGGAAGCAACTTCTGGATTCAAGAACCGCCTTCTGTAGTAATGATGGTCTTCATTCCCCTCTTAGCTATTTCACAAAATGTAAATGTTGGCTTTGATGTACATCATTAGTCTTACAGCAGTACAGGATCCTTTCATCACAAATAGTCTTTGAAACTCAAAGGTTCACCATGTTCAATGAAAATGCCTGTGAGACACACATGTGAAGGGCTTCAGTCACTTTTTCTAACTTAACACTGTAGCTCAAAGGCATCAGAAATTTCATTTCTCATTCTTTTCGGTGGATAAACTTTGTAATGAATTGAAATGTTATGACTTCATACAGATTTAGTATGACAAAAAGTACATAGAGATATTTAGAGAAGTGTAGAATCTGGTAAAATCTATTCAATAACCAGGCAGAATTGGATGATAGAAGTAAATTCTATTTTTCTGCTTGGAGCAGGAACATATATCTAGGGAGGGAGAAGGGAGAAAGAAGGGGAGAGGGATTTGGGGGTAGTGAGTACATGCATATATTGGGCAAACATTTCTTAAGACAGACAATCTCATCCTTCAAAGAGCTTCCTCCTGTAGCAGATGGGAACAAACACAAAAACCCACAGCCAGGCACTGTACAGAGAGAGAGAGAGACTTTGGAACAATCAGCCCTAAATGAAACCCCTTCCCTCAGAGCTCAAGGAAAGCCACAGAAGAGGGGGCAGAAAAAGTGCGAGAGCCAGAGGGGATGGAGGTTACCAGGAGAACAAGGCCCTCTGAATCATCATGAGCAAAGCTCATATGGTCTCCAAGACTGAATCAGCACAGGGCCTGTCTGCATCAGGTCCTCTGTTTCTATTTTATAGTTTCACATTTAATGTTTTTTTTTTAATAAAATTTCTGAGTGTGTGAAGGAGTGAGTTTCCTAGGCCTTCTCTTTGGCTCTTTTCCTTCTGTTTGTTTTGTACAATTTTGATGTGTTGGTTTTTATTTTATCTTATTTTATTATATTATACTATAATCCTTTAGAGGCCTGTTTGTTTCTTAATAAGAGACATAAAGGGAGTGCATCGGGATGGAAGAGGGTGCAGGATAGAACTGGGTGGAGAAGAGAAGAGAAACTAATCAGGGTATATTATATGAGGAAAGATCTATTTTCAATAAAAGGGAAAAAGACAGGGGCAATCTATTAAAAGTAACTGGATTAGAAGTGAGAAAAATAACTATGCTGAATTTACATTACTATTTTAAGTTTAGATATGGTACTTTTTTCATAAAAAGAAAATGAAGTGGCCCCAATACATTCTATCAATAGAGCATTCGTAAAATAAGAAAATGAAGATGGTAATGGAATATCAAAATATTATAAATGAAAGGCTCAGATTATAGCTGAGTTGAGTACTTGTATACTACAGTACTTGTAATGCCCTGGGTTCAAACCATACTGTTTGAACCGAAAATGGGACTGTTTTAAAGGAAAAGAACACAAATTACATAATAATATATAGCATGTTAACTCTCATGACTTTGATCATGTAAAGGCACATATCTTTCACTAATGAGTTAAAACTTGCTGCTTGCAAAACCTGCCCAGAAGTGTGCAAGCAACTTATCACAAAAGGAGAGAGAATTTCAAAGATGTAAAATGTACAAGTAATAACACCTTAAAAGATAACCCAAGGCATGGAAAATGCTAAATAATTTATGTGAATAAATTCCTACTCACAGCCCTTAACCAGAGGTGGTCCAGAAGTGGCACCAAGGGAACACAAGAGAAAGGCCTTAGAAGACAGGAACAAAGGAAAGGCATTATAAAGTGGCCTACCTAGAAGATGCCAGAATTAGAAGGCCAAGATAAGGACAATTAGGACATACACTCCAACCTCCTAAGCATGAAGAATCTCTCTCTCTCCCCCTTCCCTTCCCCTCTTTCATTTTTTGTTTTTCCTTGTTTTTAATCCCATAATTCTTTTGTCCTTGCACTTCTATGCCTTCCATTTCCTTACCATTTGCCTTATTTATGATTGTGTTTTCTCTATTGGTGTTTAATTCTTAGTCTACGTATTAGTTTGGGGTTTTGTCTGATTGGTTCTTTAATGGGAAGCCCTGTTGCCTAGATACTTATGAAACCTTCCATGTAGGCCAAGCTTCTCTGAAATTCCCAACAATTCTCCTGCTTCATCTTCCCAAGTGCTAGAATTATAGGAATGAGTCACCATACCAAGACTCAATTGGATATATTTTATTACTTTTATTTCTTTCTCTTCTATCATCGCCATCATAATTATTATTTCATAGGTTGTGTTTTAATTTTATTTACTATAGTTATACACTTAGTTTATTTTGTGTTATTGTTAATGCAGTAATCTATTATAGAAACATTCGTGAGGATGAGATAATAGGAAAAATGAAAGTACAGGGGAAGGAAGAAAACTAGGGACAGAAAATATTAAACAGAGAAGGGATTTGGGAGGATGAGGATGAACCAAGAGAGAAGAGGGTTAAATGAAACAGGAGATCTACAAAGTGGGGTTACTAGTTTTAGTTGGGTTTCTATTGCTGTGATAACATCATGACCAATATCAATTGGGAGAACCTTCCACTTTTAGACACAGTCTATCACTGAGGGAAGTCAAGGTAGAAACCTAAAAGCAGGAACTGATAGAGAAACTATGAAAGAATGCTGCTTACAAGCTTGCAAAACAAAGTCCCCAGTTCCAGGTTTTGGATAACTACTTATTAAACAATATAAGCTCTTGCCATTACTCTTTGTTGCTCACCATAACTACATGATAAGACCCTATTGCTAAAGGAGCCACAGACTTCTGTTACAAGATATAAAGCAAGTTGGAACTGAGTCAGAAATTTCCTCATTAGTGAATAGCATTCAAAGTGCTGGAAGACATGATGAAGGTGTCTAAAGCAGAAAGGACATTAATGCTCGTACCCAACTGATACCCTATGTACTACAAAAGAAACCTGCCAGGCAAGACACACCCATTTATGCAATAGTGACACAATTGTTTTGGTGGAAACCAATCTCTCTCTACTTTGACTTGAGATCAATGTCACTATATTAAATCTATATTTGGTATAGTAAGTCTCATCAATAGTTGATATTTTGAGGAATCATAGATACAAGGTGGAAACTTACTACTGATACATTACTAGATTGACATATCAAGCAATCTCCTAAGTATCTAGGTTTATACCCATAAGCATAGGCTGCTTTAGCCATATCAAAAAGTCTCTTTTGCTCTGAATGAAAGTAAATGCAAAGACTTGTGGCTGTTCAAAGTGCTGAGAACAAGTGTCATGGACCCATGCCATGGGATATTTATATCACCTTCTTTAAATGAACACTGCAGAAAGGTGGGAAAGGAGAGTGGAGGAGGTGAGAATAGAAAGTAGACTGGGCATGACAAAACCATTGCAAAATCAGGAACTCTCAGCAGCTGTGACTATTTTTGACGGCCTTTCACAAGCTGGTTCTGATAACAACCAGTTACAGATTAGGGAGGGGCTTAAGAGGCTCCATCCATCACTGCTGAACTATAAGCCTACTGACACTGACCGATTCTTGTCAAGGGATGGTTGGTTGTCTTCAGCATATATGCACAGGTTAGCCCACTAGGTTTCACTGAATATTTGTTTTAAATCCATGGTCATAGATAACCCTAGTTAGATTCAGTGGGTCACAAAACTAAATAAATTGGCATATAAAAAAGATTTATGAGAAAGCAGTATAGATTAAAATGAGAAGAAATTAAGGTAGTTGTGTTGCAGTAATTATTAAAAAAGAAAAATCGGTTTATCTCTTTACTGGCCCTGAGGTCTCACTCAGGCCGGGCCCTCATATGGAACTGCGCGCACCATTGGAGCCTGGTCCGAGCCACCACTGCCCATCCTTCCCTTGGCGGTTTATTACCACCTGTTCTCTGCCTCTGTCCTGGGGTATTTCTGTACCCAAAAATCCCACCAAACACAATTCTACAGCCAGATAGTGTTTCATACAGGTTTATATGTTCAACTCTCAATCCAAAAACCCTCTACACAACAAGATTACATCAAATAGACAAAGATGCAAACTTTCCTTCATATAAGATGCTAGATCTATAAAATCCTTAATGTTCATAGCTATTTAACGCCAATTAATATTACCTGGGTCTGGCTGGTCCTTGGGAAACTCCAAGTTGCCACGATAACCTTCACCCTTCATCCTCTGACTTCCTCAGAGCTCTCAGCCCTACTTCCTTCGGCCTGCCCAATCACTGGCTTTCCTTTATTTTACTAATTAAAATGGGAAGGTTCCTTGGAGTCATGTGACTAGGCAGCCCTTCTTGGGGAAGTGGAATTAACATTAAAATACAAACAGCTTCAGGACAATATACATAGTTGGATGAGAGCAAACAATATGCACTCTGTCTATGTCTCAAATTGTCAAAGAAGCAATTTAATTACTTTTAAAAAAAGAAATACCACAAACATTTAAAAAGAAAGAAAATGTGAGTTTTTCCAAAAAATATCAAAACAAATGAGATGCTGGTATAGAGTACACTAGATCAAATAGAATAATGTTAGAAAAAAAAAATAAAGATAGAATATCAGTCCTTGATGACAAAATTCATGAATTATTACACCCAGATAGCAATTTAAGAAAAGGAACTGATAAGCACAACACTAAAGACTCCTGTGGTGTGACAGAAAGAGCAAAGGTATGGATTTCAAATGTTGAATTCACTAACTGTATAGAAAACTGGTGAAAATAGAAATTCCTAATAAGTTCCTGAAGTCCAGGAGAATGTGGAATGATATACTTCAGGTGTTAAATGAAAATAACACATAGCCTATAACCACCTCTTAATAGAAACCTTCACTTCTTTTAAGTTGATTACCTCAAGTACTTTGTTATACTTCATTGTGAAGCTGATTCACACATCCACACTTGTCAAAAGTTGCAACTTGGTCATTGTGAGCACTGTGTAAAGGACTATTGCAATATTTATTTGATTGTATTCTAACCATGTCATCTCATCATATCATATTCACCATTAACTTAAAATAAAAAAAAAAAAAAACTAGGGGTATTGTGTAGACCTTGCTCAGATAAATAGTGTCAGATCACAATATTATGCTGGAAGCTATTTTTTCCATAAAAGTCTTGGGCTAATAACTATTAGACTCTGTGTGTTTCCCTGAAGACATGGTACCATCTAAGAGACTGGCACAGACTTGGCTGGAGTTAGGAGTTTCAAATGAGTTTATTTTTTTAATAACTTCCCTTCTTCATTTTTAGAAATAAATTCATCTCTCACTATTTAATTGTGCATAGCAATATTTAAATTGGAGCATTTCTTCTATATCACAGAGTACCTTGATAATACTGTTATTTGCAGTGGTCTTGAGGTGGCCTATGACGAGATATCCCAATTATTCATGTCAAACACATGCTCTCAAGTTCAAGAAATACTGGTTTGCAGGTAAGAGCTCTCAGTAAGGGAGAAAAATGATTATGTTCTGCCAAATTCTTTCTCTGTGATTTTGTGTCATAAGCATGCCTTGTCAGAAACAAATACAGACATGCTTGTGTCTTTCCACGATGTCAGAATTTATTGGATAACAGTAAGTTCACAAGGTACAGAGGTTACCATGACATTATTTTCCAGATATCCTACTTCCTCTGATATCCCTGATTTAAAAAAACACGGATTAATTTATGGCAATCTTAATCACTGATACTTACATTAAGCATTGTATCATTGTGTGTAGTATTTAATACACACTACACCACCTTTCCTGGGAGCTGCAACCCTGGAGCTGCTGTCTGCACTTTGGCCAGTCCCAGCTTCCTTTTGTTTCTCCTGGCTTAGCTCCACCAAGCTCCCATTACTGGCTGGGCTTCTCTCTATCCACCTTTGCTTCACAGATAAAAAACACATGAAGACAGCTTAATTACTTTAGAACTAGCCAGCTAGCAAAATTGCTGAACACAGAATCTCCTGCCCTACAGCTAGCCTGGATCAGCTAGTCTCCACCAACCTCCTTGGCGATCTGCCGGTGGTGGAGACACTGGTTCTAGCTTCCCTGAGATCTTACATGATTGCTTCGTGCTTCTTGTTCCAGAGCATGGCAGAAAACCCTTTCTCTCTACCTGCATCTCCCCTTTCCTCTTAGGACCCAGAAGTCCCACCTGTACTGTTCACCCAGCAATTGGCTCCTACCTTCTTTATTGACAAAATCAAGACCCAATTAGGGAACCAGACTTTAGTATCAGCACCTTCCCCTACATTATAGTGATTAAGAGATTATCAGTGATTAAGATTGCCATAAAAATCTGATATAGATATATATCTATGTGTGTATGCACATGTACATATGTATATACCAGTATTGTGAATAAGTATGTATGTTTGTGTGTGTGTGTGTAGGATACAGAGTGATTACAAAGGGTTAAAGAGGCAAATTGTCTAAAGAAGTTTGGGTAGCAAGAACTAGGGGAAGTTGCTTTGTTGCAAAGATAATGAACTCTAAGGGAAGCAAGCATAAAGCTGCTGCTGTGGGTCACACATTTGAGAAAGGAGCTGAATGGTTGAGTGATGCTGTGGTGGCAAAGAGAAAATGAATTTTAGATGAAGAAACGGACAGAGAGATGGACAGCAGGTCCGCAAGGGAGAGCATGAGGACAGACAGACAGATAGTCATTAAGTAGACAAAAAAAAGATCAACAACAAAAATCAGATCTAACTAAACACCAGAGTTAATACAGAGTTCTCTATGAGCCATTTGCACACACACATCTGATGGTTAGATGGCAGATAGGGGCCACTGCCAACACAACCGTAGATATCATCCTGTTTACAGGGTCCAGGAAAAGGAGTTCCATCCTCCCATGAATCTAGGATATTCAGCAAGATTCTTGAACTTGGTTTCTCTGATGTGATTTTAATATACTCATGTGTTCTCACAGTCCCTGTTTACCCCTATAAATGTATAGGCTAGCACCATTTTTGCTCACAGGAACAAGTCTTTATCAGTGTGTCCCACATGGCATAATGCCAGACAGCTGATGCTGTTCACTTGTCCATGCAGGCACACAGTCATTCTCTAGCTTTAAAATGCAGTTAAGGGGGCGGGGACTAAAATGAAGTCTCTCAGGATAGGACTCAGTCTGGAAAGAAAAAAAAAATTACTTTTTCACAACGTGGAGTTACTTAGCACAGGCTACTCCCTGATTTTAACCGTAAGCATGCATTATAGATTCAGTAGCACATTCTTTGAAGAACAAGTCATGTCACCACTAAATATAGTACCCTAGTATCTTGATTATTTAAAACCAAAAGCCCTTGACGATCAGAAGATTCTAGAAGAACCTTACTCTGATGCCTCCTTTTTATCTTAAGACTTGCTAGAGAGTTATTAGCTGTTGTTTTCCATTCCTCCCCTCAAGGAAGGTAGAATGTATCCACACCTGAGTAGACTTTGTCTCAAAGTAATGTCTGTCTCTCTGGGCTCTTCTAAATTAGAAAGGGAGTAATTTACAAGGTAATTTCTGTCTCCTGGGTTCATTCATTTCCCCCCAGCTCATCTACTACACCTCAAAATTACATTCCCACATATCCCTCTTCACTATAAAGAAGCATCAGAACTTCAGTGGGCTATTGAGTAATCATTCTCCCGTGATTTTCCCTATGCACATTAAATTTAAATACATCGGTGTGCCCTTTCTCCCTGTTGTTTCAGCAGACTCTATTACTGAGCCTTCGGAGAGAAAGTTTAAACATCCTCCAATTTCTTCCCCGTGTTCTGCTGAGCACATCTCAGCTATCAGTGGAAAAGTCTCACATGCAGGAGATGCAGACGGGAAAATGGAAGCAGCAGACAGGAAAAAGAGGATTACTAGCTGAGACCAAAATAAGTGCTTGGGTGACTTTCTCTTCGGGGATCCAGGTATGCTGGTGACTGAGCAGGAAGAGCAACAAAGGGCCTAACCATGCAGGATGCAGGATGGTTCTGATTCTGATTCTGGAGGTGGAAATCTTTGCCCAACTGCAATGCTCAGGGGCACTTCATTCATCACCTCAAGACTCTGGATTCTAAACCACAAGATGGAAAGATACACTAAGACAACTTCTAAGTTGCTCTCTGCTACAAATAACAATAGGAAGGTGAAGGGGAGATCTCTGTTCTCCATTGTTCTATCTTCTTTGGCTAGATTACGAACGAGAATATATATAATAGATTAGCAAGAAGAAAAAGTACTTATTAATTACATTTATTTTCATGGGAATGCATCACAGATATGATAATCATAAAACGAGGCCAGAGATATAGGCCAAGGGAAGATTGCATGCCTGACATATATGAGGCCCTCCCAGTTCAATTCCCAGCCTCCTCACCACACAGAGTGACAGAGGGTTAATTCTCATATTGCATTTTGAGGTACAGAAAGATATGGAGCTTGGGGCTTCTAGAGGTTGAAAATGATAAGCTCTAAAATGCTGAGGGGAAATGTATGGAAATGTATAGACATCTTTTCTATTAACCAGACATTGTCTCAATGGGACAGAATCCCTGATATAATAACTGAGTAGAGCAAACGGTTTACTTTGGCCCAGGGTTTCAGGGAATCCTCTGCACAATTGCTTGGCTCTGTGCTTAGGCAAAACATCAAGGATGGCAAACATGTATGGTAGAGGAATTATTGTTGTTCTTTTTTTTTTTTTTTTTTTTGCCACAGAGCAAGTATGATACAAAAGACAGGCTACACAGGCCAAGGAGAAAATATCGCCAAGGACTCACCCCAAGCGATTTACTTTATCCATCTAGTGCCACCTCCTAAAGTCTCTCAAACTCCTCCAAAAATTGGGAACACATGATTCTATGGAGACATTATATCTTCAAATCAAAACTTTATGATCCATGTATCCCAAGGCTTATAGCTATCTCATTATAAAAATATATGCTTTTAGTTCAACTCTGAGAGTCCCTTAAGTCAACATTTCTGCCATTGTTGAAAACTTCAAGTTCAGGCCAAAGAGATGGTCTGCCAGGTAAAGTCACTGGAATTACCAGCAAGACTGATACCATGTGGTAGAAGGAGAGAACAAATTCATGTAAATTGTTCTCTGACCTCCACAAGTACGCTGTGGTACCTGAATGCTCTCTCCCATCATATATGTGTACACACAGACACATATTAAATATGCATAAATAAATGTAAGAAATAGAATTCAAGTTCAACAATCTCTTTTGAGAATTGAAGCAAACTTTGAGGTAGGAATCCAAAAACAAACACAAACACTTTAAGATTCACACTTCCAACACATGATGGTAAAGAAAGCATTTCTGTTCTAAAGGGAATATGAGGGCACATAAAGTTGTAATGGGATCAGAACAATACTGAAACTCTGTAGAGAAGATATTAAATGCTATAGTGCTATGTTTGGAATGTGGCACATATGTGGTATGATGATGAGAGCTTCAACAGGCTTGGGCAACTCTCCCTTTGTTGCCTTGCGATTTGCAGCTCATATGCTTCTCTCTTGCGTGGGCTCTGTTTATTATTATTATCACAGCCTTTCTACAGCAAGCGAAGTATGTTTCTGGTATTTCCAACATACTGGGATCTACACCAAATTTTGGTCAACACCATCACATCTTCTCACATTACCCAGTGGTTTGTCTATGGAAGAACCAGAACATTGAGACTTCATATCAAGGTGAAAAACTGATTAGGTTCTGCTATGTTCTTTCTCTGTGACTTTGTGTCATGAGCATACTGGGTCAGAAACAAGCATCAAACACAAATATATTTTTGTCTTTTGACTATGCAAGAATTTATTTGACTAGCAATAAATTCAAAAGGTACAACAGCTTCAGTGGTAGCAATTTGCTAAAATAGCCACACTTCCTTTGATAGCCTTGGCCAAAGATTCTTTTTTGCCAGTCTTACTCACTGATACTAACTCTCAAATCATGCAATACACAGTAAACACACCCTCAGACTGTTTATCTCTGTCTTTCTGGTCTCTCTGTCTGTCTGTCTCCCCATCTCGTGTGTGTGTGTGTGTGTGTGTGTGTGTGTGTGTGTGTGTGTGTGTGTGAGTGTGTGTGTGTGTGTGAGGGAGAGAGAGACAGAAACAGAGACAGAGAGACAGAGAGATAGAGAGGGAGGGAGGGAAGGAGGGAGGAAGAGAGAGAAGGATCTAACTCCTGAAGTTTCCAGAACCTCTCAACTTAGAGCTATCAGCTGGGGAACAGCCATTCAACATATGTGCCTGTGGGAGGCAACTCATATTTTAACTATAATATTTTGTTATGCAGATGGGTATCTTTCAAGTGACAAAGGTGATCTAGTTTCTATTTTTGAAACAGATATCTGTATTAATGATATCTTTATTTAATAGAGGGAAATTTAATTTTATTAGTAGATGTTAATTGAACACATTAATGAGATAGAAACTTCTTTTAAACAGAACAGCTTTTTGCAGTTACACCTGCGTCATGCAAATTCTCAAAATTAACATGCTAAAGGAAAGTAATGCCCCCCAAAGAGGGACGAATGTATTTTATGCCTTTATGTAACTAAGGAATCAAACATATTAAACATCATATAAGCATGTTTATAGATCAAAATTTTCAAAATGCAATCCAGGTATTGTATCACAAGCCTACAACCTTAGCAGTGGGCAGGGGGATGTAGAGGAATCACAAGTTCAAGGTGATCCTCAGCCATTTATGTTCACTTTATGCACTCCTTCATTTGACTTATAATGATCATAAGTCTAATGTTTTTATGATGTTTGTGCGTCTAGGGGTCATTCCAGTTCATTACAAAACCAGAAAAGGTGATGGGAAATTTCTGAAGCTGTAATGTGAGTGGATGTAATAAGTTCACCTTTGGATACGTGCAGAACTAATAACCACAGTCAGGGGATGGAAATAGTGAGGAGAGATTTCTTACTTGCAGCTACTAAGGGCTACACTGAAGGTAATTCTCAAATCAGCAGTGTGTGTGTGTGTGTGTGTGTGTGTGTGTGTGTGTGTGTGTGTGTGTGTGTGTGAGTGTGTGTGTGTGTGTGTGTGTGTGTGTGTGTGTGTTTGCGTGTGCACGTACATATGCCTGCACCTTTATATGTACAGGGTGGGATAGTTCATACTCATGAGGGTCAGTGTGGTCCTCTGCCAAAGAAAGAAAGAGACATTTATTGAGAAGTTTATTTATATTTCTATGGGAAATACAACATTCCATGCAGCCTGGACACATTCCTGAGCCTTCTCATGTATCTGGATAAATAATTTAATATACAATTTTTAAAGAATGAGTCAGTGTGATGGAGCAATGGTAGCCTGCTGTTTTTGCTAGGTTTCTGAAGTCCTTTTAGCAAGAACAGTAACAAATAACTTTGAAGTCATATAACATTTTTTAAAGAGACAGCAGCATTTCCTGTACACAAAGGAGCTGACCCTTGAATGAGCCTGCCTTTTACCAGAGTCTTAGTACAGAGACCTGACCTTAAGGCCCCAATAAATCAGCTCCAATCAGTCAACCAAATGAAAAATGAAAATGCCAATGCACAAAAACAGGAAAAGGACTTCAGTTAGTAAAGTTATAATACCAGGAAAACAAGAGGACAGATGGCCTTCACCCTGAGTTTAGAGGCACTGACCTCAGAGATATCATAGGGAGGAAACAGACTTGGGACTAGGCTAAAGTATGTATAGTTTATCTTAGTCAGACTGCGGTCTGCTAATCTCTATCTTTGAGATTGTCAGTTGTTTTATCCCTTGTGATGAGAAAACCTTTGCTGCCTATGAGGTAGGTCCCCACTCTTGTCACAATATATTCTATTGCCAGATCTATTGTGCTTGACATCAAGGGAAATGACTCAGAGCAAAGGAGGCAAGTGCAAACTAGAAGCAGAAATGCCATATTTTGATCTTAATTTTAGTTACTCATTAGACATTTGCATGGCTAAATGAAGACTTGTTTCTAGCAAAGGTTACCTCTAAGTTCATGTTATATGCCTAGAAATTAACAGTAGTAGTTCATCAGAATTGCACGTGTGCTGAAGAATGTCACACATGTATGTGGCTTATGTAGTTAAGGCTAGTTTTGATGAGAGAGTGCCTTTAACCTTTTGAGTCTACATTAACTCAGATGGTTAGCACAAGAACTGTCTTATAGCACTGTAGAAACAAAACTAACTATATCCTCCATGGCGGAAGGAAATGAATGAACCTCCAAGGAACACTATTTAGGAGTCTATAGGCAAGGATTGTTTTTCTGGGGCCGGAAAGATTGCTTAGTAGTTAAGAGCACCCATTGCTCTTGTAGGTGACCTGAATGTAGTTCCAAGCACACACATGGTGATTTACAACCATCCCTAATTCCCGTTCCAGGGATTTTTAACTCACTCATCTGGACTGAGGATAACACACACACACACACACACACACACACACACACACACACACACACACACACACAGGATGCACATGTACTCATCTGCATGAAACACTCATATACATAACATAAAATAAATATAAAAGAAAAATTTTAAGCAATATTCTTGCTTGTGCCTCTCAGCATTCAAAGTTGTGAAATAACTTATAGTTTTTAAAGACCCCAAGTAGGATAATAGGTAATAGTAAACTGACCTATTTCCCACAAAACTTCTTTTTTTTTTCTGGATATATTTGCTTTGCATGAAGAAGAAATGGAACCTGAGAGGGTTTTAAATCCATCTTCCAGCATCTAAGGAGAATCTACCGGGAACCAATACTGGCTGGCCAGGAAATAACAGGTAAGTTCCAAACTTAAGTATTTTAGAAAAGCTGAACTTCACCTTCACTGGTACATATAATGCCATCACAGACCTCCTGACTAGGAAATTCCTTCAGATGTGCAACTCAACACAACCTCACGCACCCTGTGAACATTAATAATCATGAAATTAGTAAATAAATAAACAAACCCTCCTCTTTGTTTTCTTATGGCTCGTCTGTCTTCTATCTAAAACATGAATATCTCATCCATAATCAAGTATTTTCCTATCTTCCAGTCTTCCCATTGACCTGTTCTGCTTTCTGTGTTTTGGGTTTGATATTTCCAGTATGGTCCCTTTTTTTTTTTTCATTTAGATGCTGGTTTGTGTCTAAAACCAAAAGCTCCTGTCACACGAGGCACAAAGGCAGTGAGCACTTCAAATTCCATGATAACTTAACCTGCTAGACATCCAAACATCTGCCCCTAAAAAGGTAATTGGGAATTACTCCTCAGCATTGTTTGCAAATCTTTGTATAGATAAGTATAAGGTACTTATAAATTAACTGTATAATTTATAAGGTAGTGTCTCAGCAGTGACTCTCTGAGGGTGATCCCTGAACCATCAGCTCCCACATCTCCTGAGAAGTCTTGGAGATCCAAATTTTCAAGTCCCTTCCTCCTACTCCAGACTTTAAGAGCCAGACACAGTGGGGTGTGTTTCCACAGGCTGTTGTATAAATTTTTAATTTTCCTAGAATCCGAGATCCAAATGGTCAGCCGAAGCCAGGATGCATAATGAAATGCAAGGGCTCTCTCACCTCTGTCTCTGGCCATGACCTGGTTGTGAAGCTTTGCAGGAAGCATCTCCAGAGCATTGAAGGCAAACCATTCTGCTGCTCCATGCTAGCGACTTATTTACTCCATGTTATCCTCTGCCTTATGGTGGCAAAGAACTATACAAATCAAATGGGAAGTTTAGAAATGTTAACATTCATCCTAATCCATGTATATGTTCCAACTACACATCTTCATCTGCTTGTGGAGAAACTTTCCAATAGGCTCAGCTGTACAAACCCATCACTGCATTTCTCAAATGTTTAAACATTTGCTTCCACAGTGCTTGGCCCAAGAAAATCTGAGGCAACAAGCTTTCAGCAGACTTGTTTGCCTGAATTTTAAACCAGAGTTCAGAGGACCTCTGTTATGTGCCACTCTATGCCATTAACATCCCACACTTCTTGCTAGTATGCTCATATTTTGGCACATTTTTTTGTTTCGGGAAAGAGATGAGACTTTTAATCATAGGGCAAATCATGGAATTCTCTCTCATCCAATTCATTACAACTTATTTTCTCTTCCAAATCTCCCTAAAGATTGCTGCCAGAGGTGTTGACTCCTCTCCAATGCTCATCTTGAAAGAGTCCTCTGAATGGAGTTGGGGAGGATGTTTTCATTTGGGAGATTATCTCCCAGAATTATAGAATCTGGAAGAGAATGCGGACAACAGCCTCCAAAATGGGGCTGTGGAATTCCGCACATCAGATGAAAAGGAAAGACTGCAGGTGGCACACCACTTTGGAGGTGTGATCACAAACACCAGCCTCCTTGGGAGAAGAGGGAAAGGCAGTTAGTGCTTAAATTGGTTTATCTTTAATATGCATTTGATGTTGTTCCACCAGGTGGGAGCAACTTGATGAGTTGAGAGTTTGTTTTGGAGAAGAGCTTCTCTCCCTTCAGCACATCTGGAGACCCAGTGCGCGTATGAACTCTGCTTAGTTCACACAAGAGATTCTTATGCACAAGTCTCCTAATTGTAGCAGGCAATGCTTTGAATTTCGGGTCTGGCCCCCAGTCATGATGCTTCTATAAACATTTCCTTCTGTACTTACAAATGCTCCACTATATGTAGCAAGTATGTCATTTGGATATTATGCATATTTTATAGACTTATTTTCTATTTGTTAAGAGTTCCATTTGTTAAGATTTGTATGCATTTAAGTTAGTTTTAAAATCAGTAAAAGTACCACTATAGCCAGTGTTTCCCAACTTTGCTGAAAAATAGAATCACTGAAGACTCTTTTTTAAAAAATCCCATTGCACCCAACACCAATCTGATCACCAAACCTGAGGTTAGTTTCCAAAACACTACATAGTGGAAGGAGAGAACTGAGTCCCATGGGTTGTCCTCTGACCTCCATGTGTGTCTACACACACACACACACACACACACACACACACACACACACACACACACACTTAAATAAATGTAATAAAAAGACATGCAGTGATCAGGAAATGATATCTTCGAAGTGTGATAACGCTTTCTCTGGTGCTTTATCAACTGAGGCTACCATCAACTGGGTAAGACTGATGCATGTTACAGGAAGAAAGACCCAAGACCTAGAGTTCAAAAAGCAGTCAAAGTTGAAACTTTGCTCCAGACTTTGCTCTCTCAAAATCATTTACACTTCCTCAAAAATGCCTACATTACCTACTTCCTCATAAATAGGACATATGGCAACTGCAGAGATAGCAAACATTACTCTTGCAGAGGACCCAAGTTTGGTTTCCAGCTCCTGGGTCAGGAAGCTGGCAAATGGCTATCTGTAACTCCAGTTTTAGCACATCAGATACCAGGGGCCTTCTGACACTTGTGCTCAAATGCTGATAACCACCTTCTACACACACACACACACACACACACACACACACACAAACACACTCACACACACGCACACACACACACAGACACACACACACACAAAATAAAATGATTTTTTTTTTCAAAAAAGAGGTCATACATTTCTGAATCTCATTTGGTTCTGAGATACTGACTTTCTTGTGATGTCTAGGTGCACAGAAAACTTACACATATGCCTTTTCTCCTGTTAATCTGTCTATTGTCAGTCTATCCTCATTTCTGAAATATTGGACCCCAATGAAGGAGCAAGAACATTCTCTCATACTTACCTAGGTTGTGCCTTAGACAAATGACATCAGACAAAGTGGGAGAGAGACAGAAGAAACAATAATATATTTTAAAGATTTCAAGGTCATTCTATTGTGCAAAAAAGTAGGAGAATTATTATTTGGACAATTATATGACAAAGAATTGAGGGATCCTGTGGGCTCAGGATAGGCAATTCTATTTTTAAGGAAAATAAGATGCTGTGTTACACATCAGAAACAAGATAAGAAAAAAAGGTTTCTGCATCTTATAAATATTAGAATAGTCAGTAAAATCAGAGAAATAAGAAACCCTACTCACCTTCAGCTTGTCTGTTCCTAACTGTTTAAACATTCAAGTTAGCATCTTGTTCTAATCTTGGGGCATCAGGGCTGGAAAGTGGTTAACTCAGAACAAACAAATCATTAGCAATGTGTATACTCTTAGTACAGTATAAAATATAAATGTGTATTTAAAATACAGAATATCAACGTATCAATGCCCATAAAAATCCCTCTTGTCCTTTATCATTTGGGGGCCTTTAATGTTCCCCATGACTTGGCAACAAAGTCAAGATTATTGGAGTTCTGCACTGGATATTAGAAAAACAAAACAAAACACAACCCTAGGTAATTTCAACATTCCAATAAGTTTGAGAAGTCAGTGGTCTGAACAAATTTGGTTGCACACTAGAATTTCCCCGTTGGGATCAGGAAATCTTTAAAAAATCATCCCCTGGCAGTCACACAAGTGACCTGAGAATATTTAAGGTGTGACTTTTTTCTGTTCATTTATAACTTCCCCAGGTAAGTTCCATGTGCAGACTGATCTGCAACCTGGAACTCTTCATCTGACAGAAGAGATGGAAGCTAATGGAGAAAGAAAAGAGGATATAACAAGGCATCATGAAAAGTCTGTCCACTTGGTCAACTGCTCAAATTCTATTCTTAAAATCATTTTATTTCAGTTCTGGAGTAAACCTAGTGAATCCTAACAGCTTGCTCTCTGCTCAACATGATGTTGAGGTATAATGTGTCCCCAGAAAACGCTGCATTTCTTCTCTTATTTTATGTATTGAAGGTGAAGATCACCCTTCCTCAAAAAGCCCACATCAGCAGTTTCCCTCATCTGCCTTCAGGCTCTATTTTATAAATTCCTATTATAGGATACGCTTTATCTAGAGAGAGGCATGCTTTAACCTGAGCTGCATGTTAAAATCACAAGTGTTCACTGCTCAGGTCTTACTTTAGGTCAGTTAAAGCATGGTCTAGAAAAGAAGGTGTCTGTCTGTCTGTCTGTCTGTCTGTCTCTCTCTCTCTCTCTCTCTCTCTCTCTCTCTGTGTGTGTGTGTGTGTGTGTGTGTGTGTGTGTGTGTGTGTGTCTGTGTGTGTCTGTGTGTGTGTCTGTGTGTGTTAGTGCTAAGAACTGAGCCCAGGGCCTCTTGTATGGTAAGTGAGTCCTCTTCCAATGAGTTCCACCACCAGCTCCAGTGTATTTTGAAACTGGAGAAAATTTATTCAGGTAATTTTAGATTCTCATGCAGTAGCTATGGTGTACATTTCTCTACCTGATGATATTCATCATCTTCTCACATGCTTATTTTGCTGGCCACAAATCCTCTTTGGTGAGCTATTTGAGTCTGCTTTTCCCATATTCTAATTAAATTCTTCCTAGCTTTGCTGTTGAGCTTGAGGGTTCTGTAAATCTTCTTGAAACTTTGTCAGATATTGTGTTGGTTATTATTGTCACCTTGACAGCATCTAGAATCACCATGGAAACAAGCTTCTGAGCATGTGTATGAAGAATTTTCTACATTAGATTAACTGAGGTGGACAGACCTGCCCTAGATGTAGGATCTACCATTCTCTTATCTGAAATCCCAAGGTGCATGCCACATAAAAGAAAAGGTTAGTGCTCATCTCTCTCTGAGCACAAACATTAGTCTCTGCATCCAGCTATGGAAAAATGGGACCAGATGTCTCTGCCCTTCCTCACTGTGATGGATGGGAACCTTGGCACTGTGAGCCTTAATAAAAAAAGCCCCAAATAAATCTACCTTTTTTAAAGCTGCTTCTTACTCCCATTTTGTCATAGCTATGAGAGAAGTGAGACAAATATGTTTTCTCACACTGTGGCTTGTCTTTTCACCCTTTGTACAAAGGCTTTTACAGAACACCAGTTTTTACTCTTACTGAAGGCCAGCTTACTAGTATTTCTTTTAATGGATAATGCTTTTGGTACAAGGTCTAAGAAATCAGCCTGTAATCCTGAAGTTCCATCCCTATGTTTTTCTTTCAGTAAGTAGCTCAATAAGAGAAAGTCAAGAGTGAAAGAGGAAGTTGGTCAGGGGGAATTGGAGTAAATATGATCAAAATTCATCTATACATGTGTGGAATTCTAAAAAAAAGGTTACAAACTTTATAATTTACATTTTACTTTTTATGATAAAATGATACACATTTAGAATTAGTCTGCTGAACTCAGCAAAGGTAATCTGTTTTGTTGTTATCTAAAGCATGCCAAGAACCAGGCAGTTGAACAGATGCCCTCTCACCAGCAGCCCACAGATCCCAATATTGACCTTGACTACATCCATCACAGGTTCCCCAGCCTGTTTGTTCAGGTGTCTGGTGGTGTTTATTTTTGACATGCTCAAAGAACTCAGACTCAGGGATGACGGGCACTTAATAATGGTATACTGGTCACACCAATTTCTCCTGGAGCAGCTCTCTTCCTAAGACATTTTAGGTTGTGTCCAGACTTAGTAACGCTGACCAGAAGATGAGAGGTATTTGTCTTCTTGCTAGTGGTTTGGGGTGGAGTGTGTAGTACTACATTCAGGGTACATTTCACATTTCAGCATACCTATTTTGACTAAAATGTTTTTATGAGTCAGGTTATAGATCTATTGCCTATTGCCTTTGTTTGTTTGTTTGTCTATGGATGTTCACAAATTGGTATCTAAATTTTTATTTTTGTTTCATGTGCACAAGTGTTTTACTTGCATGCATGTGTGTGTACTATATGCATTCCTGGAGCGCAAGGAGGTCAAAAGAGGAATCAGATCCCCAGTAACTGAAGTTATAGATAGTAGAGAACTATCTGTGAACCAAGACTGGGTCTTCTGCAATTGCAACAGACATTCTTAACCATTAAGCTGTCTCTTCATCCCTTCGTCAGTGTTTTTAAAACAACTCTCCAGACCTGGTGAGATTTTTCTCTAGGTAAAGGCACATTCTGCCAAACATGGCAACCTGAGTTCAATCCTTGTGGCCAACACAGTAGAAAGAATCAAATCCTGCAAACTGTCCTCTGACCTGTGAACATGCATAATGTTGCACTTCTGTATACTTGTGTATGCACATATACATTCACACACAATAGATAGATAGATAGATAGATAGAGAGAGAGAGAGAGAGAGAGAGAGAGAGAGAGAGAGAGAGAGAGAGAGAGAGATGTCATTAATAAATAAAAGTTTTCCAACAGCTTTTATGTATCCAAGGGTGAAGATCTGGGATGCTGCATATTGTTTTTCATGATAAAGAGCATCACAGTGACATTTCAAAAAATGATAGAGAAGCTGGAGAAGTGGCTCAGCAATAAAAAGCAAGTACTGATCTTACAAAGGACCTGTGATCAGGTCCTAGTATCCAGGACAGGAGGTTCCCAACTAACTCCAGTTCCAGGGGAGTCTAACAACCTTTTGTAGCATACATGGGCATCTTACAAATACCCACACGCACATCCACATAATTTAAAAATGGAGCATGTTTTTAAAAAGAATAACAAAATATATTCTGTTAAATCAAACATTAATCAATCAAGAGAAATATAAATAAAGTAACATAAATTTTTACTATCAAATAGGCACATTACAAAAAGATGAGGCTGGAGAAATGGTTCAGCAGATAAGAACACTCACACCCATAAAATACAAATAAATGATAATTTAACAAAAGATATCAAACATGGGGATACTCAGCAGGTGGAGGCAGGAAGATCATAAGTGTGAGGATAGTTTAGGCTGCACAGTGAAATTCTGTCTTTAAAAAATTACAGCATCAGAACTGAAATTAATTTTAAGAGTACAGTTTACTTAATCTAACATATTTCCATATTATCACTTCCACGGTAAACAAAGAAGAAATATTAAGGCACTTTATATCCTTTCTTATGAAGAGGTTTAAAACCCAGTTTGAGGCCAGTGAAATGGCCCAGTGAGTAAAGGTAGTAGGTCACCAAGTCTGACAACTTAAACTGACTCCTCTAAGTTGACTTCTGATCTCCACACATGCATGTGCTTCTCCCCCAAATAAATACAATGTAATAAAAATTTAAAAACCTGTTAGTCCTTGACATTAATTTCATAACTGAATTTGCACTATTATATTTCAAATGTTCAATAAACACAAATGATTAACACCTAGTGTTTCAGAAATTGTAGTTTCAAGCAAGGGAACTCTTTTTTTTTTTTTTTTCATCCCTGCCTTTCCCATGTTGGTCAACTAAATATGAAATTCTTGCATTGTCTCTACCTGAAACCAATATAGTACCTACTTGCTTCAAAGAATAGCAGTTGTATTTAGAAAGGTTTGCTTCTGCTTGTAGCAGCATGATACAATCTTGTTTTAGACAAATGTATGCTTGGTGGAATGTGCTGCCATACATATTCATATCAGATTGACAGTGATGGGCCCCACAGCCTTCGAGCCATGATGTCCTCCCCACATGCTCAGACCTTATCATATTTCCCTGCCACTAAGGTTATGAAATTCACATGAGTTTGCACAGTGTTCTAAATGCACAAGAGCCTTGTTTATAGATGCAGTAAAGGTGGGACAAGGTAAATCTTCCTTGTCATCACTTACACAGTCTAAGGAAGAAAATGCCCAGCAGAACTGATTTCCATGCTACAAATAAATGCATCCGTTCCCACCCAGCACTGACTAGGATGATTTTCTCAACTTCAGTACTGCCAACATTTGTGATTTTTAATTAAATTCTTTTGAACCTTCTGCAAGAGGGCTGCCCTGTGCACTGTTAGGACCTGCAGCGGCATCTGTGATGTCTGTGTCAAAGATTATCTCCAGACATTGTTGAATGACCTCTAGCAATAAAACTACACTGAAACTCACTGCACCGCATTGAAATGAATTTCTAAACTACGCACAGTTGCTTCTACTTTCCCACTTTCTCTTTTCTTACTTCATTTTTTTTTTCTTAGACAGGACCTCATGTTATCTTGGGCCCTGAACTTTTGATCTTCTTGCTGCTACCTCCCAGTGCTGGTATTATAAATCTATGCACCATGCTGGATGTATGTGTTGTGGGAGATTAAACCTAGAGTTTTATGCATGCTAGGCAAGCCCTGAACCAACTGAGCAATCTTCCTTCCTTCTTTCCTTTGTTCTTGGGTTCTTTGCCAAATTTGAAGCTTTGCATGACTAATAGAATTCCTTTAATGTTATGGATTCTCTGGTTTATTTTTGTCTTTGGAGAGAAGTGGTTCTTTCTAAAAGTTCTTCTGAGATTTGTTAGTCATTGACAAATTGTTATCTGGTTTTCAGGTCACAGTGCTATGGACACAGTAACATAGACAAATATAATCGATTTTGTACCGATGCAGCATACAGCTCTATGTCAAAAGAAAGGAGAAGATTTGTTCAGAACCAGGCATGAGCGACCATGGCCTAGGAACAGAGATTCAGGTGGCCCTGAATAACACATTCCACTGTGGAACTTTTATAGTTACAGAACAAAAAAGTCATCAAACAAGATATTTACTGACCTCACTGATGGATACTGTAAATAGGTATTTTATTGCAATGCGGGGAATCTGTGTAATGCATCTGTGATATTATCAGATGTCATTCTTAGCTTTTTGATTTGTGGAAACTAGTAACTACATTCCAAATGTTTTACTTGATTTGAG
This sequence comes from Micromys minutus, assembly GCF_963924665.1. Lineage (NCBI taxonomy): Eukaryota > Metazoa > Chordata > Mammalia > Rodentia > Muridae > Micromys > Micromys minutus. The sequence continues at coordinate 25,714,963 of NC_137970.1, read as the reverse complement.
GGAGAAAGTATGTTAGGTCAGAGACAGAAATCCGTAATGAATGTCTATTAAGAGGACTTAAAGGTAGCCCAAAAGCCAGGCATGAAGGCAAATACCTGGTATCCAAGCATTTAGGAAGCAGAGATTGGAAGATCACTGTAAGTTTGAGGCCAGTCTGGTATACAAAGTGAGTCCCAGGGCAGCTTGAGCTACTGTGTGAGATCTTGTTTCAATGATAGCAGCAACAATAAAAATAATACTAATAAGGGTAGCCTTTAGTAAATTTGCTCTGGATATGCAAAATTCCTACTACCCACCATCACGAAATTCTTTGTGTATGCATATGTGTATATTTATGTGTGGGTTTGGGTGAACATATTTGGCTACATGTGGAGTATTGTTACTTAGGAGTCATCTACATTATTTGGATTCAGGGTTTCTCATTGACCTGGAACTTGCCAATTAAGGATAAGCTGGCAGGCCACAGGAGTCCACCTGGGTCTGTGTCCTCATCACTGGGATTACATATGCAGACAGCTGTCATGGGTGCCCTCTTAGGCAAGCAATTGCCACCTCGGGCATGCAGCTGTGTCACCCTGCAAAACAGTGTCCCAATTGGGCTTGTTGACAGTTTGCAACCCCCACAGAAGGGTAGGGAGGGTCAGAAGAGCCTCACCTGAGTATCTAGCTGCACCTTACTACTTACTGTATGAAATTCTGTCTTAATTGTACCTGGACCTGAAGGATGAGCTAGAGGATATGTAGGCTTGGGAAAAACAGGGGAAGTGGAGGTTCTCTGTCTATGTGGCCTTCAGCCCTGCTTTGTAAGGCTTTACAGATGCTATAGCCTGTTGGGAAAGGAGTACCAACACCCTTCACCTATGCTCTGTAAGGAAGTCCAATAAATTCATTAGTTCCCCCAGAATAAACACTGGCAGAATCATGACCCACTTTGCTCTTGGCAGTTTGCCACTGGGAATTTAGGAGAACAGGAAAACATTGCTTATGTCTTCCCCTGGGTAGGAGTTTAAGTAGCCAGTCACCATGTCTGATTTTTAAATGTAGGTTCTGAGGGTGTGACTCAGGTTTGTACCTATTGAGCCATCTCACCACCCAAGAGGAGAATTTTCAACACAGGTGTGTGGTTTTATTTTCTTGCCAAGTTCAAGATTATTCACTGCCCAAATATCTTTCTCCTCATCCTGCAAAGACAGCTTGAATTCCCACACATCTGGAAGGAGTTTGATTGTTTTTCATGGCGGGAAGATGACACTGGAGTCAGAAATCTTCCTCTCCTTTGCCAGAACTCCTCTGAGAGACTCTGTTCATTACTATGGTTGTTCCGGCACAGTGCCTGAATGAACGGATACAGGATTACAAGTGGCATTACAGGTGGAAGCTGGGGATTGAGGAAAAGGACTAAACCAAGAAATGGGTTTAATATCTACAAAGTCAATGGACAGAACCAAAAGGATCAGTTAGAGAATATGCTCAGAGCACAGCTCAAACTCATCAAAAACATTTAGAAATTAAGAAACATTGGGAGCATCAATGTTTTTAGTATCCACCCACATTTCTTCTGAAAGGGGGTACCTGTGACTCCCCATCCTAGTGATGAACAGTAAGAAAGATCCAGGTTGGGGGATTTAATCTACCTTGAACTTTAGGCCCCTGGGAAATTGACTCCCCAAGGAAATGCAAATAGTAAAAGGTTCCATAGCACAGATGTCTGACATTGGCTTATGGGATGTAATCAGGAGTTACAGACAAATGACAGAACACAACAAGTTAGTTCAGCAATCTTAATTGTCTATTCTCACAAAACTGGGCCATCTTTCCTTCAGCCTCATAGGATAAATGTTCTGATGGGCCAAAAAACAGCGTGTTAATAACTGAGGCAGAATAGAAGAAAGCAGAATCAAGACAATCAAAGTAACTAGATCATTTCAATGTTACTTTGCATATAAAGTAGAAACAGTTACTGATGAGGTTGAACATGCAACTCAATGGTGTAGTGCTCTGAGATTAGTGCTTGAACCTTTAAATAAACTAGAATTAATTCAATAAATTTATTTTCTTCTGGTCAGCAATTTTCTTTTAGGGGTGGCTGTAGGGAGAGCAGGGAAGTAAACTCAGAGCCATGTGCATGGTAATTTTGACCTCTGTAACTGAACTGCATCCCCGGACACTGTGTAATAGCGGTTTTTCTTGTTGTTCTGATGAAACACTTGCTTAAAGGAACTTGAAGGAGAATGGGTTTATTTTGGCTCACAGTTTAAGGGAATAGAGGCCATTACGGTAGGTAGGGAAAATATGGTAGCAGAAACTGTGCTGATGGGAACCTATTCATGTCTGGGCAAATCATGAGATGGAGCAAGGTAATTCTGGAGCATTTCCTTATTCCATTTGCATTCACTTGAAGACAACAGCCCATAGAATGATTTCACACACCCTCAGGACAGAACTTCTCTTCTTAGCTAATCTGACCTGGAAACACTTTCACAGAAACATCAAAGTGTACCTCATTAAGGTCATATTTTGTTTCTCTGTGTGTTTGGTATTGAAAGACTCCCGAATTGGGAAAGCCCCTTAGTCAAATACCGGGAAACGAGAACCCAAGAACTCCCAGAGATCCTATCTTGATGTAGTCAGGCAAGAGGTTTATTTAGGAGATCAGAGCTCTAAGGATGACACATATCTCATGCAGGAGTTAGAGGAGTCGACCCCGGGCTCAAATGGGGAGAAGTATTTATAGAGAAAATAACATAAGCAGTTAGCAACAGGTGCATAGCAATTTTATTGGCTCATTCAAATTGGCACACTCTGTCTATTTTGGACACGATTCAACTCTAGGCTATTTTGGGGCATGCTGACCTTTGAACTTGTTTTTCTCAGTACTGTGGAGCCAGACCTTATCGAGTCCAGATGGTCTGGGGTTGGGCTATTTCTTTGAACATGTCATTTTTTTCTTAGCCTTGAGACATACTTGTCCTAAGGCAGGGTCAGTGGGGCCAACTTAAAATTTTAACTCTTTCATTATCATATGTGTATACACATATGTAGATACATATTTGTGACTTTGGGGTAAAGAAGTTGGTGTCCAGTGTCTTTCTCAATCATCTTATTCTCTGAGACAGGGTCATTCACTGAACATGGTGCTCACTGATTGCCTAGACTGGCTGAACAATGAGCTCTAGGGATTTATTTGCCTCTGTCTTCTTCCCACACCAGCATCACCATCTTTTATATGCATCCTAAAGATGGATCTCAGGTTTTCAGGTTTGCATAGCCAGCACTTTACCCACTGAGCCAATTTCTTAATCCAATCCTGTTGGCCATGAAAACTGACCATCCCATCCAACATATTTTTGTTTTAGGAGGTCTTCTTAGAGCCTGTTTTACATTTATTTGAAAACTTATCTTTCAAGAATCTTGAATGTCAACTTCAAGACCAGCAAGAAAAAAAAGAGTTTTCCCTCTATCCTGATGAAGATGGTTGCCAGAATGCATGAGACAGAAAATAAGTTGTAATTGGAGTTCCTCATCATTGCTTCCAAATTAGTGCTAACCTCCCTTCTAATATCAGCCTTGGAAACCAAAACAAAGCCTTCAGATGACAGAGGAAGTAGATGGTAGAGGAGAACAACATGGAGCAGTGGAATCATCACCCTGGGCTTGGTTTTTGCTTCTCTGTGAAGAAACCAAGGGGGTCAGGAACAGAAAGGCCTTATCAAACCTAAGCACGAAATCATGTGAGTGTGTGGCTTTCTGCATGTGGTTCTAATGGGAAGAGGCAACTTATCAGCTGGAGACAATTCAGGCAGGGAGGGTAGGATGAAGGAGGGAGAGAAGGAGTGTAGAGGATAGGGGAGTGGGGAGAGAGTTGGCTCTAAGGTGGTTTAAGTTTCTGAACTCAGATACATCTTCCTTGGTCTTAGACTACTGACCTTTGACATTCTTTGTTTGAGGAGCTCCTCTGTTCTCTGTGTAGCATCTCACAGTATCGGTGCCCTTTCCCAAACATGTGGCTCGTACCTGGCCTGTTAGGAACATCAAAAATGTCTCCAGCCATTGCTAGATGCTTACCAGGAGCAAGCAGCTCCCCCTTCAAATACCAACTGTCCACCTATGCTTCAAATGATCTGGTCCAGATTAGAAGATTTAAAACAAAACTTTTTAAATTATCAGTAGAAAAAAACAGTTCATGCGTGCATTGTGTGTGGTGGAAATTTGTGTATGTTTATGTATTTGAGAATGAGTAGAATGTTCTCTGGAAGTCAGAGGACAAGCTTAAGGGTCAGCCGTTGCCTTTATCTTGAGATCCATCTCCTAGTTGTTGGTTGCTATCTGGTGAGGCTTCTGAGAAGTTTCTTGTCTCTGCACCCTATCCTTCCATAAGAGCACTGGGTTTACAGACACTCCTGCTTTGGCACCCAGCTATCTGGAGATTCTTGGTAATCAACCTCAAGTTTGCCCACTCACTGAGCCATCTCCTCAGATATAAAAATCATTTTTAAAAAGATTTCCTAATCTATTATGAACATAAGTATCTTTAAAACATAATAAAATTGTATCCATGTGTAATAAAATCGATGCCTGGTAAATTTGTACCTTATATGCACATTGTTATTTAAAAACAGAATGAGTCAGGGACCCAGTGGCTTCTCTAGTTGAGACAAGGCTTTGCAAGCTTGCTCCTGGTGAATAAAGTTTTCTCAGTTGATGGTCATGCACCTTCAATCAAAGTTTATATATAATGAAAGTGCATATTCCTTAGGTGTGTACAACATAGGAACAGCGAACTTTCTCAATAGATAAGGTGCTAGAACTCACAGGAAAATGACAGCAGAGCGGAGCAGTTCAAGCAAACAAGGGGTGATGTCAGGTAATGAATAAACTGTGGCTATTGTGTCCCATTAAGATCTTTGGGTGGTGGTGTTACATGCCTTTAATCCCAGCACTTGGGAAGCAGAGGCAGGTGGATCTCTCAGTTCCAGGCCAGTCTGGTTAGCATAATAAGTTTTTGGAGAGCCAGAGCTACACAGAGAAACCCTGTCTTGAAACCCCCCCCAAAAAAACAAAACAAGACAAAAACAAAACAAAAAAGCAAGCAAACAAACAAACAAACAAACAAACAAAAAAGATCTTCAGATATGACCCTGACATTCATAGTTACATTGGCTGGTTTTGTGTCAACTTGGCACAATCTGGAGTTATCACAGAGAAAGGAGCCTCAGTTGAGGAAATGCCTTCATGAGATCCAGCTGTAAGGCATTTTCTCAGCTAGTGATCAAGGATGGAGAGCCCAGCCCACTGTGGGTGGAGCCATCCCTGGGCTGGTAGACCTGGGTTCTATAAGAAAGCAAGTTGAGCAAGCCATGGGAAGCAAGCCAGTAAGTAACATCCCTCCATGGCCTCTGCATCAGCTCCTGCTTACTGTCCTGCTTGAGTTCCAGTTCTGACTTCCTTTGGTGATGAATAGCAATGTGGAAGTGTAAGCTGAATAAACCCTTTCCTCCTCCCCAACTTGCTTCTTGGTCATGATGTTTGTACAGGAACAGAAACCCTGACTAAGAAAGTAGTGTTAGGGATGAACTAGCACTGAATACAGAAGTCTTATTTTCTTCATTAGTACAGCATGTTTTTGTAGGATGGTGATTGGGCTGAACACAATGGAAGCATGAAAGCAAATAACCTCCCATTCTTCCTGAATGAGCAGGCAGATGATTCTGAAGTCAGAATCCCTAAACACACCCAAATAAGCAATATTTGGTGAATGCTTTTGTTTCAAATAATGTGCTTTGCAGCTTTGAAGCCATATTTGCCATGTCCCCTTTTCTTTGGAGTGGTTATCTTTCAAGCAAGACAGACTCACTAAAATACTATCTAGACTGGGTCTTGTTGACCCCCATTCAGTCATGTTTGTATGAATGAGATGATTGTGTCTTGTTGTTACTGTTTTTTTTTGGGGGGGTTGGTTTGTTTATTGGTTGACTAGTTTTCATTTTTATCTGGGAAGGTTTTTCTTGTTTGTTTTGGTACAATTTCCCCCTGATAATCAAGGAGAGAGTGAAGAACAGCTCCTCCCATGAAAGGAAAGCCCTTTTAAGAAAGTGCTGTGCCATACCATCCTTTAGGTCCTGTGCTGGAAAAGTAAATAAAGTCTCAAAGGATTGCTTTAAATTGTATTGTTTAGTATCACAAAGGTAGGGTAGCACCGTGTCATAGGTCTGTACATATTTGGCCTATGTTATAACTTGTAGAAGTAACCAGACTTAATCAGAGTTTATTGTTTGCTACAGTGTCTCATGTAGCTCAGGATAGACCCAACCTCTCTATGTACACAACACTGTAGGGTTGTGGATGGAACTAATGTAGTCAAAGGACAACTTTGAGGGAGTTTTTCTCTTTTTACCATGTGAATCCTGAAGATCAAACTTGGGTCATCAGGCGTTGAGGAAAGTGTTCTTACCCCATTAGACATCTTACTCATCCTTAATGTACAACTTAAGGGACTAAATTAGTTACATGAGAATGAGCTGCTCTTAACTTAAGGCTGCCCTTTGTGCTCGACACCTTCTCTATATGCCCACTTGCCTTCTACTTCCATCATGTTATAACCTCCCAAAGGCCTTCATCAAGTGCAGCTTCCAGATTTTGAATTTCCAGTTTCCAGAACCCATGAACAGAATCAAATTCCTTCCTTTATGAATTGCCCATTTGAGGTATCCCATTATAGCAACAAAAACATACTAGAGCAGCCAGCATAGTGTAGCATCAGCTCTACCTGAGTGCTTTTAGTAAGCACATAATCTTAAGCCTCACTTCAGAGGTACTGAGTCATAATCTGCATTTTGACAAGAGCCCCAGGGAATTCATTGGTTAAGTAGGAGCTGAAAGCATTACTCCTAAGATAATAGAGAGACAGAATTCTTATATTTTTTCCAGAATGATTTGTGATAATGATGTGTCTTATTACTATTATCAAATGGGATGACAAAATCAAGGAACACAGGACTTATTTGGCCTCAAAATTCAAGGGTACAGTCTATGATGTAGTCAAAGTAATGATGGGAGGAGTTAAATGTGGCTGATTGTATTTTACCCAGAATCGGGAAGCACAGAAGATGAATACTGGTGCTTAGCTCACTTGCTCCTTTTTATTCAGTCTAGAACCTGAACCCATAGAATAGTACCATACATATTTAGGTTGGATTTTCCCACCTTGACTAAACCAGTGCATAAACTTCCTCATAGACATGTACAAGCATGTTTCCATGGTAATTCTAAATCTACATTATGATGACCACCAATCAATATAAACTATCACAGATAATGTGTAACTGTTATAAGGTGTTTGAGCACAGAAAGTTGGCTAAACTGTGAATGTCTCTACCTGCTCTCATATACCTTTGCTTTATAGAGTAGGTGGTGTTGGACAAAATGGGAACTGTCTTAAGTCTTTGAGGGGGTAGAAAGGATAAACTCCAGCAAGTTGTATGCAGAGAGTAGGGTATATTGAAGACAGACACTAAGGCACACTTTAAGGCAAACACTAAAACAGAGCAAGCAGCACCCCTCTAAAGTCTTAAGCAGTATCTAGGTTAGTGTCTAACAAAGCAAGTTACCATGGGGCTGTTTGGGCGAGAACTAAGGCTATAATTTTTCGTGGCCCACCAGGCACACAGGTCACAAGAACTCTGGTTTTGTGATCTTGGCTTTGAGAAATGAGCCTGGGTATCTATGTGAAAAGGGAAGAGAGCAGAGACAAAGACATGGGATGACTCACGTGAAAGATACCATGATAGAAACTTTTTTTTTCCTTTTGCACTCAGTGATAATGCATCACAACTTTACTTGTGATATTGGCTTAAAACAATCTTGATGTACCAAAGGAAATTAGGTAATTGGTATCAGTCCTAATTTGACTTTTTTATAATTAATTTTTCATGTCTTTCATCAAATTTTGATTATAAAAAGCAGAGGTATGATAAGCTCATTTAGAAAAAAAAATAAGGAAAGAGAAAAACAAAGAAACATATATTTTACCATGAAGATAATTGCTGTTAGTTAAGTATGTTTTCAGAGTGTTACATCTCTCTGGAAAGATTAAATATTTTTTAAATAATATTTTCTGAGTAATTACAGATACACAATCTTAACACATATATACACACTGCCTTCCTCACAAAAATTTTGTCACAATATATTTTGAGATTTTGTTTTTAGGGGCTGTTGAGATGTATTAGTAGGGAAAATCACTTGCTGCTTTAGCAGAGCACCCAGGTTTGGGTCCCAGCACTCATATGGTGGCTCACAATCACCTGTAACACCAGTTCCAGAAGATCAAATGTCCTCTTCGGACTTCTTTGAGCACAGTAATCACATGGTAGACTCACATACATATAGGCAAATATTCACGTAGGTGAAATAAAAATTTTTAAGTGTAAACATTTTGTTTTTATTTATTTCTCTCTGTGGTTATGGACATACATGTGTAAGTGCCCATGGAGGCCAGAAAGGGTACCAAAAGCTGGGAAATGGAGTTATATATTGTTGGTGACTGGACATATGGGGATGCTGGGCACTGGATATGGGCCCCCTGAAAAAGCACGTGTTGCTATTAACCACTAAGCAATCTCTCCAACCTATATCCTTACAATTTTTGTCATTTTATGATCTTTTTTATCATTTTGGATTTAGAGTCATTCTAATGATTTGTGAAACAGGGTTGAATTTGCAAATATGTGAATTCTACAAGTCTTACATTTCACAATTATTCAGGTAAATCCCTTCTAGAATATTCTGGGAGCATTACCACCTATTTAAATATGTGTTTAATCCAAGAGTCCTCTTTTATTACAGCCCACCACTTACCTTATTTGGGAGCAAAAGAAAAAAAAATCTAATCTCTCCATTGGCAGCAAAGCCCAGAAGAGTTACTGATTTAATTCAATGGCTATTTGTAGATGCAAACTTGCCCTTTTATTCTCACCTTAAGAGTGGCAAGCAAGATGCTGTGCCAAAGAAACAAACAAAAAAACCCTCTGCTTTTCCCATCTGCATTTCAGTGACATTTCTTTGGAAATAATCGTCATCTAGAAATATAGCCTTCTCTTCCATCCTGAAGATGTTTGGTCCCTAGCCTTAGAGGAGAGAATCATTTACCCCATAGGATGAAAATAAATGGAGACAAGTTGATAGATACATTATCTGGAGGAGCTAAGCAACAAATGGATTGATTTCACAGAGGCACTAAAGCAAAGTCCATTTAATGAACACACAAATGAAATCTATTTGCATAAAAAGGGTGGTTTTCAGGAGAGATTTTGGGGAAGTATTTCCTCTTTCCAAGGATAATCTTATGTGTATAGAAACCATACCAAATATATAAAAAGAAATTGGGTATAATACTTTTTTAGGACTCTCTGTCCCTGTCTGTCTGTCTGTCTGTCTCTCTCTCTCTCTGGAGAACTTTCCAGTATTGAATAATTGGTCTCTGGAATAATTTGTTTGGATCATGGGTTTAAAAGATTAAACAATCTGCTGATTTGCATTAAACATCTGAATTAATTTTTCTGAGCTGAATGCCAAAGTGTCATTTTCTACTAGTGATCATACAAATAGTTCTAACAGCTAAGACCCCACTAAATACAGGCCATTGTATGTCCTCTTTTTTTTAAATGCTAAGTTACTGTGCTTAGTGGTATGTCCTTCAGACTGCAGCATGACTCAACACAGAGATATATTAAGCGTCAGCTAGTCTTCCAAACAATAAGGCTGAAGCCATTTAAATTTTCATTTGTGATGGTTAAATCTTTATTGTCAACTTGATGAGATTTGAAAACCTAATGCGGGGAAAACCTATGGGTATATCCCTGAAGGATTTTTTTCATTAAGTTAATGCAGGTAAGAAAACACAGCTTGACTGTGGTTGACACCATTCTATGAGTTGAGGTCCTTAGCTGAATAAGAAGGAGAAGGCTGGTTGAGCACTATCATTCATTTTTCTTTGCTTCTTAATGGGATGCTATGTGGCCTGCCACCTCTCTTTTCTATTTTCATGCTTCTAGAAAAGAAAGGTTGAAGGTTGAAATACGTTTTTTTTTTTTTTAGCCTTTCCCTCCCTAGGAAAATTAGGAGAAATGGCTTTATCAACTCTTCTAGATTTGGTAATTGAGCTACCTGTTGGTATTTCCCCAATGGGAGTCCTTACCTAGGTAACGCCCTTGTTATTTATGATTTACCCAGTGTGACCCCCTATTAGTTATGCTAACCCTACTAGGAATCTGTACATTTCTAGAGTATGAACAGCTAGAAAATACTAGACTTAAATTAGTCAAATGTAAAATTTACATGTTTTATGACAAAAAATTGTTTGTTTATAGATACCTTTGTACATATCCAGACAATAATTTGGTATTTTATATGTTAAATCTGGACTGGAATCAATCACCCTTCTCTCTCTCCGTTTCTCTCTCTCTCTCTCTCTGTCTGTCTGTATCTGTCTGTCTGTCTGTCTCTCTCTGTGTGTTGAGAGAGTGGTAGACTAGGCCCTTGTGTGTGAGTGTAGGTATATGCCATAGTGCACTTGTGGAGCTGAAAGGACTAACTATGTCACGTGTCAGTCCTTATCATCCATCGTGTTTGAAATAGGACCTCTTGTTTATTGCTATGGATGCCAGAAATTCTCCTGGTTCCATTTCTCCTATGCCTACAGGAGTGCTAGGATTACAGCCCACACATTATGATTCAGTTTTGTGTAGGCTCTGGGGATCCAGGCTCAGATCTTCATGCTTGTTCAGAAATTGCTTTACTCATGGAGATGCCTACCCAGCTGGAAGTTAGTTACTGGCTGGTCTTTTCTAACATTGTTACAGTCTTCTTCCTCAAAGGATAGTCCAGGTCCTCTGACATCAGCAAGCCTAGCACATTAAAAATTCAGAGTCTTCAGCCCAGTCTCAACTCTTCTTAGTCAGACTCTGACTCCTAGTTCAATGACTCCTTCTAACACATTCCTAGAATAGATCTAAGGATTCCTTATTGATCTGTTTTCAAGGTCATCTGACCCTGCTTAAGAAGTGATATTTTTGATGCTTCTATATTCCATTATGATTGGTTGGATTTTCTGGGCTTATAGCTAAAGAGGACAAACCAGTTTTCTATCCCTCATAGTTTTGTGACCCTACAAAATGTTGAACTTTTAGTCCATTTGATTCAATCACTGCTTGTTTAGGGACTGCCTTGCAAATGGTCTAATGATATTATACATGCTGTTTACTGTAGGGCAGGAAAATGCAATATTGAATAATGAGTCCCATGTGCAAGAAAAGAGATGTGGAAATTTCACCTATAATCGAGTTAAAAAACATTAGATTCAATAAGTAGCAGAAAGATGTGCCTGGAGTAAATAAAATGCATTTATATATAGGAAGTTGACAGAACCTTTTCTTTTCCCCCGAGCCTTTAATAAAAATGTATATTGATTTTAAGCCATAAAATAGTAGAGTTAATGGGAACAATTAGCCAAAGATCAGTGTCAGAATCATTGAAATTTAAAATGTCAGTAGAAGGAAAGGGCTCAGGGGAACATGAAATAGCAAGAAGAATCCTAAAGAAATGTCACAAATACATGAAGAAGCAGGGTGTCAAGAAACCATGAGCAGTTTAATCTAGAGAACAGCACACACTTGAAACAAGTGTTCTGTGGATCCTAACATGCTGAATTTGGAATGAGGTCTCCTAAGGTTAGGATTTTAATAATGCCTCTGTGAGGTCTACCTGGTGCACCCTGCATGAATATTTGCTGCTAAAAACTGCCTAATAGGCAGGAGTTTGAATCCCAAGCTCTGTGGGGGCTGGTCAGAGCACCAAAAGTAGTAAACAGACAACAATAGCGGCATTCATGATGACCTTGGATCTCAGGGAGCCTCAGGTACCCTTTCTATATTCAACAAATCCACAGAGAGATAATGAAGAAAAAAAAATGATCGAGAAAGACCAAAATAGGAAGGAAGAGAGAGACATATAGATGTTACTCTGGCCATATATAAGTGTATAAACTATATAGACTGCTGTATGGGGGGAAGAATGAAGACTGAAAGGTCTTAGAGATTCCATGGATCTTTTGCTGTTGTCCTTGTTGACAAAACACATATTTTGGCACAACCGATTCATTTTACCAAGGACATTCAGAAAAGATCAACTGTCTCTTCTCTCCTGAATTTACAAGTGCCATGGCATTTTGACTTTGACCATATTAGTATTCTAGTAGTCTCAGTGGACAGGGTTGACTTTACAGGGAAATGCTTGAAGAAAGAAGAAACAAAAAGAAAAAGGGTTTGTGTGTTTGGTTTTTGTTTGAGACTGAGTCTTGCTACATTGCCAAGGCTAGCTTTCTCCAGCCTTACTGTCAGGGCTACCTTGAACAACAGGTATAATAGGGCCAGGTGGAATGGTCATTTTGAAGTTACTTTGCTGGTAAGGTGGGAAAGGGTGACAGAACAGCAGGTAGCAACTGATTAGTTATGTATTAGTTACACATATGTAACATCTGCTACATATGTGCAGGGAGGCCTAGGTCCAATCCCTATATGTTCTGTGGTTGGTGATTCCGACTCTAAGAACTACAAGAGTCCAGGTTAGTTGGTTCTGTTGGTCTTGCTGAGGAGTTCCTTTCCCCTTCTGGACCCACAGTCCTTCTTCTTATTCTTCCATTAGAGTCCCCAAGCTCAATCCACTGGCTGTAGGTGTCCGCATTTGTTTGAGTCAGCTGTTGGGTAGAGCCTCTCAGAGAACAGCCATACTAGACTACTGTCTGCAAGCATAACAGAGTATCATTACTAGTGTTAAGGATTGGTGCTTGCCCATGGGATGGGTTTCAAGTTGGGCCAGTTATTGATTCACCATTCTCTCAGTCTCTGCTTTATCCTCATCCTTGCATTTCTTGTAAACAGGATAAATCTTGAGTTAAAAGCTTTTGTAGCCAGACAGGAACCCCAATGCAGCAATAGAGACAGTGTATATTTCTAATCTTGATTTTTCAGGTCATAAAAACCTTAGTGTCAGCTTGGTAAAATGTAGTTTTAGCACAAATGATTTTATCCTTTTTTTTTTTTTTTGTATATTAGTCTGTTGGGATAGAACATAGAAAACTAGTTCAAAAGAGACCTTTACTTATAATTTGTATTTAATACATGGTTTGAAAATTTGGAAAATACCTTATATACTGAAATGTCATTATGCACATTACTAACTACAGATTCTAACACATTTAAGTTGTACAAGTAGGGCAATTTACCAGAATGCAACAGATCCTGAATTCCATCCCTAGCATCACAAGAAAACAGAAAAATATCCTGAGAAATCCTACAAGGAGAGAATCAACATGGCCAATGCCACAGTTCTTAATATTATATGGAATGGCAACTTTGTGTCCCAGTGTGAGTTGTAAAATAATGTTGGGAGGGTCTACTTCAGAAAGTGATGATCTGCCAAACTGAAAAACAGAGCATAGAGATAGAGTCTGGTGCAATTATTACATGGGTCACAGTTCTCCCTGCAAGAATGTGAGCGAGGTCATAAAAATCTACCTGCTCACCAAAGATTTGGGGAAGTCCCAAGAGTGTTTCATTCTATTGAAGCCATAATGGAAGAAACAGTTTTGCATTTTCTAAAAATAAAATGGCCCTACTTACCTTCACTACCAGTAAGGCCCCTGACCAATTAATCTGAGTTCTATAGTGCTGTTATATGCTTTGCCTAAAGCTGTGCTAATGGATGCAAATTTATGTACATGGGAAGAAAATACAGAAATGAATAGGAAGAGTGCAAGTGCAGAGCTTAAGAATTGTATAGTTATAACATTTTTGCTATTTTCTTCTTTATGCTCTGACTACGTGATGAGCATCTTCACCTCTCTTGGGTAGTTTAGAATCTAATACGGTGAGAGGAGTTAATATAAAAATTATACAGCTATTTAAATATGAAGTATGTTATAATTACTTTTATTTCACTAGGGTTTATAAGTCTATTCAAATTAAAATGTAAACACTAACTCAGACACGAATGCTTTCACCTATAATATGTCCTGCCTGCAAGATATTCTAGGACAATGGTGGCACAGAACTTGTGGGAGTAGCCAATGAATGTCTTATTTGACTTAAGACCCACTCCATAAGAGGGATTCCATGCCTGAGGCTGTTTGGGTGATCAAGCAGTAGAGACTAGATAGCTCAGAGACTTAGGGTAAAACCAAATACTACTGGTCAAAAAGAAGTAACAATAAAGTGTCTTCTAGTGATATTCTGTTATACTCATAGATCAGTCCCTTATTTAGCTATCATCAGAAAGGCTTGCAGCATATGGGAACAAATATAGAGACAACAAAAATATAGAGACAGACATTTTACACACACACACACACACACACACACACACACACACACACACACACACACACCATGGGGTGGGGAGAGGAGGAGGAGGGAGGGAGAGAGAGAGAGGGAGAGAGGGAGGGAGGGAGGGAGGGAGAGCACACACTTGGAACATACAGCTCTAAATATGGGATGTCTTCATCAAAAACCACCCCTCAGAGCTAAGGAAACCCCACAGAAAAGGAGGCAGCAAGAGTGTAAGAGCTAGAGGGGATGGAGGATACCAGGGGAACAAGTCTTTCTAAATTAACTGAGTGAGACTAACATGAACTCACAGAGACTGAAGCAGCAAGTACAGGGCCTGCACAGGTCTATAGCAGCCCCACCTCTGTGTATGAGAGCTTTCAATATGGTATTTTTCTGGGACTCCTGACTGTGTGGATGAGTGGGCCTCTAATTTTTGTTCCTCCTCTTGGGGCTCTTCCCTTTATTTTAGGTTGCTTTGTCCAGTCTTGATGTGATGACAGTTCTTGTTTTATCTCATTATATTTACATTGTAATGTTTGGTTGTTACTTCTGAAAGCCTGTTCTTTTCTAATGAGAGACAGAAAAGGAATGGATCTGGAGGGGACTGGGAGTAGAGGGAGGGAAAATTATTATCAGGATACACTGTATGAGGGAAGAATTGATTTTCAATAAACTAAAAAAGAAATAAATAGAAGGTATAATAAGTGTGCAATACAGAAAAAATTGGTGATGCCACTTGAGGGAACATTTAATTTCATTATTTCTCAGGGTTCAGTTCCCTTTTCTGAGCCAATGATGAGCTGAGAGGGGTGAAGGAGAAAAGTTGGGATCAAGGAATTGTCAGTCAGAGAAATGGGCTTGAGCCATAAAGATACCTGGAGACTGGAAAAAACAGGCTAGGAAGTTTGATATATACATACACACACATATATATACATATGTGTGTGTGTGTGTGTACGTATATACATGTGTATGTGTGTGTTTGTGTGTGTGTGTGTGTGTGTGTGTGTGTGAATCCAGGCTTGAGGCTTGTATGTGTTCCACTGCACATGTGTAAGTAGGACAACTTTTGGGAGTTGGTTCTCTTCACTCCATCTTGATAGGCCCACTTAAGGACTTTAATCAAATCTCACCAGATTTAGTTTCTTACATCCTGTGTATTCTTGAATCAATATGCAGAAGTTGCTCAGATCCCTGAGGATCTTGCAGGAGTCTAGGTGAAAGAAGCTTCGACATTATGCAGAAGGGGTAGGAGTTGGTGAGAGAGATAATGAATGATAGCTGGTAGATGATATATAAATAGATATAAACAGACAGATAAAGGAAGGGATGGGCATCGAGAATGAAAATCATATTCATAGGTGGCATAAGTGAAGGGAAAGTGGTATCATCTATCAAAATGAAGCATTCATTGAAAGGGGTATTAGAAGGCAAACTCAGGTGTGAGATGATGAATTAATTTTCTCATTTGTCTTGGACTCTTGCATTCCTAAGTTGATAGTAGGTACATGTGTGTAGACTCCAAACAGTGGATCTTGGCTACAAATACACAAGGAGTAATGGCTTACCAGTGCTGTTTGCTACCATGGTTATGTAGAAGTTCAGTTAAAGAAAGGGAGGAGAGTACCACTATAACTTTAGCATCTTAAAGAGGTAAGGGGTAGGTTCCATTAATAAAAATTACAAGGTGCTAATAGTAGAAGGAAAGGGGAAGTTTTTGTGTTAGAAACCTAGTGTATTGATATGGGCACACACTGTAACAAGAACTCACCTTAAGTTTGGGTCATAATAAATTCATTGAATGAAACAACATGGCAGTGTTTGCTGATCTTTGACAAATGTTGTTGAGCTATAATGATGAGAACAGATTCTAGAATGAAGTGAGATGATCCTTTCCTCCAGGACTAAAAGAAGACTAATTGTCAGTCAGACTTTGGCCATAAGTATGTGAGCAACCTCACTAGGACTTGTCTCTCACCACTTAGAATGCAGAAAGTTGTGATAGTTAATTTTGCTTGTCAACTTGATACAATCCAGTGTCACCTGGAATGGAGTCTAGGTTAACTCTATTTAATGTGTCTACTGCCCTCCTCTTCTGACTATGGTTACAGTGTAATCATTTCTCTCCAGCTCCTTCAGCAGTGAGTGCCCTGGGAGATGGACCAGTACCGGGAAATCAGAACTAAAATAAAGCCCCCCTCCCATTGCTTTTGACAGCAATTGGAAACAAAACTATGCAAAAAGCTAGTCTACCTCCTCAATTCTTTTGTGACTCTTAAAGCAAGAGAGTCTTTCCGATATCTAGTTTTATTTATTTTTTAAAAATGTATTTATTTTTATGTATGTGCACCTTTTGCCTGCATGTATGTAAATATGTGTTCTTGATTGATGCAGTGACCACAGATGCCGGAAGAGCAGATTCAGATCACCAGGAACTGAAGTTACAGACAGCTGGGAGTTGTCATGTACGTCCTGGAAATCCAACCTAGGTCCTCTGGAAAAGCAGCTAGCTAAAGGCCCTAAAGCTGCTAAGCTGTCTCTTTAGGGCCCTGACATGTTGTTTGAAAGATATACTAGTCCTTATGGGTAGAGTACTTGTGTGGTACACATGAAGCAGTAAGCACTGAATAAACATGTAAATAAATAATAAAGAAATGGATACTTATTATGAGACATGACCTCTGTCCTCTCACTAAAACAGTAAAAATAAAACAAGTACTCTTTCTGCTATTACAGTGAAAGTAAGCACTCATGTTGAAGATTTTTCTGCCTGTCTCTGTCATGACATTTTTCTTACTGTTTAAGGAAAACTCAGACTGTAATAGATTCTGCCCTAAGCAGTGACTTTAGAATGTGGCTTATATGAGATGGACTTCTACTTTTAATGCCTATGGTCTTAAATGTTTTCAGAAAACTCAGGGAAGTACTGGTTTTTGAAAGAAAAAAAAAGATTTGATTTTTATATCCATTTCCTTCCAAGTTTCTCTTTCAATTACCTATCAGGTCAGCCACATTTAAAAAAAAAAAAAAAGTTACATTTTCCAGACTGCATAATACTATTTTTATGGCCTCCTAATAATAACCTCCTGTAGTCTGCAGCACCAGTAAGAGGAAGTATTTAGAGTCACAGGATTCGAATAGCGAAAACACTTTTGTTTTGACATTTAGTTGTCAGCTGTCAACAATATTTAAATTTCTGACTCATTTTGCTCTATTGCATCTGCATGTTTCTAGCTGAGAGCATCTCAGTACGAATGTAAGTGCAAACAAGTTCTTCCTTCCTTCCTTCATTCCTTTCTTTTTTTCTTCCTTCCTTCCTTCCTCTCTCTCTCTCTCTCTCTCTCTCTCTCTCTCTCTCTCTCTCTCTCTCTCTCTCTTTCTTTCTTTCTTTCTTTCTTTCAAGTACACTGTAGTTGTCTTCAGACACACCAGAAGAGGGCATTGCATCCCATTACAGATGGTTGTGAACCAACACGTGGTTGCTGGGATTTGAACTCAGGACCTCTGGAAGAGCAGCCAGTGCTCTTAACCACTGAACCAACAAGTTCTACTCAATGAATCTGTGTGGTAGTATGAGAGCCTGGTATAGAAGTGATTCTGTCTTATGTTAACCAGTTCTCCATCCCCAGCTGAACAGAATCACATAATCTTAATATAACATATTGTACAAACCATTCCATGTCATAGTCTAAAACATTACAAGATATGCTTCCATTGTCTGCATTGCTATTACATTAGAGAAAGACAATGCACTTCTTAGTTGGTTGTAATCCCAGCTCCAGCTAGGAAAGGGAGCAGCAAGGAAAGGGACACTATCACAGGTCTGCAGATTTTATCACAGTCAGAAAGTTGCACACGTACAAATTCCAAAATGAATTAGGAAATCAGTGTGATTCTCAACATGCACACACAGCTTGAGCACTACTTTAAAATGCAGACATTTGTCTGTATATGTGTTTGTGTGTGTGTTTGTATGGGGGGGGGGGAGCTTCTAAGGCATCAGACTTGGTTTCAAAACAAACTGGACAGCTTCGATGGCCTCAGAAATTGCATACAGGTCCTAGAAAAAAAGATGCACATTCTCCTTTACTCCCTTTCACTTTCTTTATAGTTTTAACATTTCCATTTAGTTCTTTTCAGAGACTCCTTTTGTCTAAGAAAACTAACTCTAAAGAAACCCATTAAAGTGGACAGACTCTTCCACAAGGAAAGAGACATTTTTTTAAGGTGAGCTGGTTTTACTAGAGTATCATTTAGAAAAGCACACAATTACTGGAAGTGTCCTTTGTCCCAGCAACATAGCTCATTGTCAGAATCTTTTTTTTTTCTTTTTTGAGAATCATTATGACAGAATTAATGTTCAAGGTGGGGTCTGTACTTTTTCTTAAGATTTGTAGTCACAGAAAGTTCAATCGTGTGGACTGAAGCTAGTCCAGAGATACACTATCCCAGAGCCTGTCACTTGGTGCCTATCTGAAGTTCTTTAGTTGATGTTATTTCAACTGGGAAACATCTGTGACTTCCATCCATCATAGAATGCAAGGTTGAGCTCTGACCCTATTTCCCAGGGTACAGAATTGGAAATGTTTCAGGTCCTACACAACACAGCTGTCTGAACTGTCTACTTGCCTGTGTGGGTGGGGCATGGGAATGTAATATTACATCACTCTCCTAATTAAGTTAAGCTATATGACAGTTTGCAGGCTTAATTAAAGTTCCAAAAAAAATTTTAGTTTTGAGTTACTATTGCAGGAGATTGTCCTGGGTAGGCATGACCTAAGTGGGCAGACCTTTAAAATGAAACTGGGAAAGACAAGATTTCAAGAGAAGGCGGCTCCACTGTGAATGACTTGTGGTGGTCTACAGAACAAAATGAGAACCAAATGACCCTATTAAAAATGGGGAACCCAGCTAAAGAGAATTCTCAATCGAGAATACCAAATGGCTGAGAAGCACCTAAAGAAATGCTCAAAATCCTTAGTCATCAGGGAAATGCAAATCAAAACAACCCTGAGATTCTACCTCACACCAGTCAGAATGGCTAAGATCAAAAACTCAGATGACAGCAGATGCTGGTGAGGATGTGGGAAAATAGGAACACTCCTCCATTGTTGGTGGGGTTGTAAGCTGGTACAACCACTCTGGAAATCAGTCTGGTGGTTCCTCAGAAAACTGGACATAGTACTATCTGAGGACCCAGCAATACCACTCATGGGCATATACCCAAGATTTGTTCCAACATATATAACAAGGACAGATGCTATGTTCATAGCAGCCTCATTATAATAGCCAGAAGCTGGGAAGAACCCAGATGTCCTTCAACAGAAGAATGGATACAGAAATTGTACATTTACACAATGGAAGGCAAATGGATGGATCTAGAAAATATACCGAGTGAGGTAACTCAGTCATAAAAGAACACATATGGTATGCACTCACTGTTAAGTGTGTATTAGGAGAAGAGCTTAGAATCCCCATGATACAACTCATGGACCACATGAAGCACAAGAGGAAGAAAAAACAAAGTGTGGATGCTTCAGACTTACTTAGAAGGGGTAATAAAACAATCAAGGGAAGTAGAGGTTAGGGGAACTTGGGAGGAATAGAGGAGGGGGAGAGAAAAAGGGGGCAGAATCGGGTATGGGAGGAGATAGAGGAGATGTACAGGGGGTCAGGAAATTTAACAGAGATGTGTAACGATGGTAGATGGGGAACTGTGTGTAGCAATCAGAAAGCCCCAAATACTTGGAAAGCAAGAGCCTGGCAGAATCACACAGAGATGACATTAGCTGAAATACCACCCCTCCACACACACACAAAGAGGAGGGAGAACCTATCCAGAAATATCTAGAAGTTAGGCAAGGCTCCTCTTGTTGAGGAATGGGTCCACTCACCCATCTCCAAAGTTTTAACCCAGAATTGCTCCCATCCATCTAAAGGAAATACAAAGACAAAGAGTGGAACAAAGATTGAAGAAAAAGTCATCCAGAGGCTGCCTTATCTGGGGATCCATCCCACATGTAGACACCAAACCCAGACAATATTGATGTCAAGAAGTGCTTGCTGACAGGAGCCTGGTACAGATGTCTCCTGAGAGGCTCTGCCAGAGCATGACCAATACAGATGCAGATGCTGGAAGCCAACCATTGGATTGATCACAGGGATCCCAATGGAGGATTTAGAGGAAGTACTGAAGGAACTGAAGGGGCCTTATCTGGCATCAATTGGACGGGAGGCCCTTGGTCCTGGGAAGGTTTAATGTCCTAGTGTAGAGGAATGCTAGGATGGTGAGGCAGGAGTGGGTGGGGGCGCACCCTCATAGAAATAGGATAAGGGGCAATGAAATAGGAGATTTGCAGAGGGGAAACAAGAAAAGGGGATAACATCTGAAATGTAAATAAATAAAATACCGAATTTTAAAAATATCAGTTGTGTGGATACCTCTTCCCCTTTTGTGGATTTTTCTATATAATGAGAAGAAATACCTCCCAAATGAGCTTCAGTCCATCATAATAGAAGAGGAAAAAGGGAATCCCCTTACTTTGTATGTCACCTACTTAAAAATATTTATTTGAACCCCTTTAAAATTCACACTGTACAATTCACTGGGCTACTCCCTGCCCTGGGATGGCTCACTTAAATCTCCATAGTATTTATTTGCTTTGGTTGGCTTTACAAAGCATATGCTTAAATTGTCTATGGCTCTTGATTGAACTCAAGAACTGAAGACCCCAGAACAGTCTGTCTGTAACCTAAAAATATCACTGAGTGTGTGTGTGTGTGTGTGTGTGTGTGAGAGAGAGAGAGGGGGGGGGGGTTCAGATGTGGTAGCCTTGGTTGGCTCTGAAGCTGCACATCCATGTAATCTTGTGAGAATGAATGACTTGAATGATCCTCATTTTTCTTACCCATAAAACCCACATCTTTATGATATACTGAGGCAGGCTGTTAGGAGACAAGAGCATGAAAAACCTGTTGAGTTCAAGGATCTAATTGTTACCCTCTAATGTGCACATACTTTGTTTGGTGAATTAAACCAATTATCTTGAAATTTGGGAGGAGTTTGTGTATGTATGCAATCCAGAGGAAAATCTCACATGCTTTTCTTCAGACACTAGCCACCATTTTTACATTTTGAGCTCTGGGATTTTCCTGTCTGCCTCCCTAGTGCCTGAATTACAAGTCTGCAGACATATGCCTGGCTTTTTTTTTTTTTTTGCCTCTTTTTTAATGTGTTCTTTGAAGATGGATCAAATTGAGGTCCTCATGTTTAAAAGGCAAGCATGTTTTGAGTCTGAGCTAAGTTTCTAGTCCTAGTTATCTTTAAGTGTTTTAACATGCACAGAAGATTATGACCTATGAGTGGGATAAGATTTTGATCACTAAAAGCCAGTGCTGTTTATTCAAAGGAAGCAAACCATCAGTATGCAAATAGCAAAGATATGATTTTGTGATATTACTGGGGTACTCAACCAGGGATAGGAATACCAAGTGGGGAAGTTTGGAGAACTGACATTTGGTTTTAGGTGCGGCATAATGTTTAGGAAATTAAACTGTGAATAGTTCTTCTAAGGTAGGAAGCCAGCCTCAGTGGACAGATTAAATGTGTTACTTCTCACTCTTACACCCATCAAGTGTAAGGTATCACCCATTTGGGAGGAGATATATGTGGGCTACCTTCCCTTTCCCCAGATACACAGAACAGAGAGGTGATTAGGACCCAGGCAGTGCACTCCCAGTGTTACTTGGAACAAACATTAAGAATTCCAGCCAGTTTCTTTGGGCTCTTGATAGAGGAAACACCCTGTGTGTTTGGGACAGCTCATGGGATCAGTGATGGGAAGATGTATGTAGTGGAAATTGCAGGGAGAAAGGGCAGCTTTCTGTAATCAACCCTTCCCTGGGTGGAGATTTCTCCCAAGTAACTCGATGCCTATAAATTCCTTCCTTTAGGAAAGATCACCCAGCCTCAGATTGGCACTTTATTCTGCCTGTGAATGTTATGCCATTGTAAGTGTCTTTTTCTTTTATCACATGTATTGAGTAGTTTCCTACTTGATCTTGTATCTCTTGCTTTTTAATGTAAAGGAACTAATTATTCATTTTCTTTTTTTTTCTTTTTCTGAGGAGGTCACTGCTTTGTTGGACAGGTATGACTTATAATAGTAAAGCGACAACTGTTCTCAGCTTCAAAGGCCTCTTCTGTTATGAGCTTGGTCTGCCCTTGTGCTTCTCCATCACCCAACCACCTAAAGCTATACATCACTGTGAAAACAATCAACGCTGCACTGTTATCTTCAAAGTCCCTGGATGTATAGGTCCATCAGATACAAAGGTGTGTGGATACAGAGATTCAAGGAGAGGGTACTTGAGGTAATCCAGACTTATGTGGTTCCAGCAAGGGCTGAAGAGCCTCAAGCCAAGGCAGTTAGTTTAATGCTAAGAACTGCACTAGTGTATAACCTAAGCTAGACACAGGGACCAGGAGAAACAGGACACAGTTGAGGACAGGGTCTCTTGACCCAGAGTTTCATCTTTGGAAGCCTGAAGTGCTGTCCTTATAAAAATGTAAAGCAGATCCAAACAGAATTACAATGATCTCTAAAAGGGCAGAATTTTTCTGAACATTAATTTTAAAAAAATGCTTTATCAATTAGAGACAAGAGTTTTTTTCAATGATGATATTTATTTCATAAATGTAATTATTTTCTAAAACATATTAAAATAGAAAACATGTTCTTTTGATCAATTTATACAAAGAAAATACCAATATAGTAATAAAAATACTGAAAATATATGAAAAGCACCAGAACATTAGAGAAATTACACTGGCAACAATTCTAGGAATATATTTTTTATAATTGTACAATAAAGTGCTATTAAATCCAGTCAAAATTAGTGGCAAGATATAAAAGTTATGATTTTATGAAATTTGAGACTAGGTTTACCAGCATTTGCATTTTAGGCTACTTGCAGATCATGCTAATGATCTTTTATTAATGTTTTCATGGAAAATGTATTAATTTCCATTCTTGAGTGAAAACAAAAATCAAAATGAAAATCCCTGGTAATTTGATCACCAAAAAGGCAAGGACATGATTAAAGATAAAATTATTGATCAGAATACCAAAATAATCATGCACATATGATTAGATTAAACCAAATAAAGACAGGACAGAATCAAATGTAACTATATAGCTTAATCAAGATTAGCAGAAGAGTTCAGTTACTGTTGACATTATGTTAATTTCCCAAAGTCCTTTTTAGTCACATTTACCACACAGAAATGCTAACAAGATGTTACTAAATTCAACTGACCAGACAAGAAGCAAAGAGGGTATTTAGTGTTTCAACATGATTTTCTTATGAAACATTAGAAGGACACTGTTAGGACAATTATATTCCTCATCTTGGCTAATTAATTGCTTGTTCATCTGATGAGGAACAAGAAGCATAGACAGATACTTTGGGATGAGATTATATTAAGGCCCCAAATCTACCACTTGGGAAGTCCCTGTGAACACACAGGGACATAGATACTGTGCACAGTACTTAGGGTGGACTGCAGTCTGTTTCACATCTGGAGGTGGCAAACTGAAACAGAAAAACCCAAATTAAGACAAAGTATCACACTAGTGTCAGTTTAAGGTTTGATTTCCTCAGCTGACTTTTTAAGGCGCTCCATTCTATCACTCCTCAAAACTTGGCTTGGGAATTAACTTCTTCAAGCTGAGAGCTTCCAACTCAACTCCTGAGAATAATACATTCCCAAACATGGCTAAATATTCATTTGCTAGGCAGAGTACTTCCTTAAAAATGCAAACATAGATTTGAACTTAAAGTGACAGAAAGTGGTCATGTTAACAATAATACAAAGCTATTTCATTAGCCTCTGCTTCTGCAAGGTGTATTTCTGTAGGAATTTAGGAGCCATGAGTGGGTCTAAGTATACCAAAGGCAGAATATTGAGTGGGCCAGAGAAGCCATTGGGAGTGATAGTCCCCGTCCTCTAAGCCTCTCTGCTTTGCTTTTGTATTTGCACACATGGATACTTCTCAAAGCTTCCTTCTCACCAGCAATTTTAACAAGGACCAAATGGAACCCAAGGTTACTTACAGTAGCGGACATCTAAAACAACTAAAACAACTAATGTTACACAATGCCTTTCATTTAAAATGAGCATAAAAGTGGCATAATTTGTGGTCCACAGAGGAGACTCCTTTGCCCTGGAATGAAGATGAAGATGGAACAATGGAACAGTAGGCCCTTATCATAAACCAGGCAAAAGGTTCAGTGTCCAAACAGAGGGACCAGCATGAAACTGCATAGAATTGACTAGAAGAGAGGTGGGGGACTCTTTTGGAGACTTTCCTTCTGAGCACTGATAAAGAGAAATCAAAGAAAGTCCAACCACATGTAGCTTTCCATATTGTATCGAAGACAGAGTTTTCATTAAATAACCCAGATTACTAAGAGGCAGGCTGCTCAGTGACACTGAGGAACAAAGGCTAAGGAGGTTTGGCATTAAATAGCTTCACATTCCAAAAGAATCTTGACTAGCATCTGGAAGTAGTTTTCAAAGTTACAAAGTCAGGATTACATAAATTACTCTGCTTAAGTATGCTGCCTTTTTAATATACATATTTTACATACATAGTATAGAAAAACTAGTAAGTCAGCTCGGCTAGTAATTCTGTAATTTTAAAAAAAAAGCAGACTACATTGGTTTTTGGCTACAACAAAGCATGTTACTTATACTTTTCAGCTCAGCTCGTGTATTTACATGATACAACTTTGCTTTGAAAGCATTCAAATCAAAAAGAAAAATAAATTACGTTTTCACTATCAATTTATACAATGCATATACCTTTACTTGGTTTCCTAACTAGCTATCGTGTCTAATCAATGCCTTGTACATTTCTCTAGCCAAACAACTTATTTTCAATGTAGGCAACCCTTCTATGTGCTGCATTATTTCCTTGAAGGAAGCCCAGATATATAGTAGTTCTGGTAGCTGCGTGAAAAAGTTTGGGTGGGGTCTGTACACATTCTCCAGATAATGTCTGAAGGAGTTTGATGGTTTTGACCAGGTACCACTTGTTTAATAGTATAACGAATAAAAGAAAGAAACAACAAAAGCAAGCAAGACCATTGTTAAGGCAAGCAGTAGCTGTTGGAACCAGATAGAGCGCTGCAGTTGGTCTTCGAGTTTCCTATTGCTTTCTAGTAAACGATTGAGCTGAATGGGGAAAAAAAAAGGATGAGAGATTGATATCAATAAAACAACCATGAGACTGCCAAATCGGAATATCAGAACTCTAAACACTGAAGGGATGGGGCCCATCTACTCTGAAAGTTTGGGAACTGGAAGCGCAAAAGGGGCAACCGGTGTATTTGGTGGAGACTTAGTCTTTGATGCTCTATTCTAAAAGGTCCGATTTTCTAGTTGAGATGGGAACAGAGAGTATTTCCTGGAAGTCCAGACACCTTTGAGATATCTCATTCCATCACTGAGTTCTATGCATGAAGCCCCTTTCCTTCTTTCACACTGAAATGCATTAGATGGTGATTTTTGATACAAGAGGGTGTCTTTCGTGCTCACCAAAGCACCATGTGCTTTACTATTGGCCCTGCCTCCATAGTGAAACTGCTGTCTTGAAACACTTAGAACCTTCTGAGAGCAACCTGGCACTTTCCATTTCTGATGGTCTCTTCACAAAGAAGAGGGCACTACCAAGCCAGGTATGGGGACTCATACCTGTAATTCTAGTACTAGGAAGGCTGATGCAGGAGGATTACAAGGAGTTCTAGGCCATCATGGATTCAAAGCAAGTCTTAGTCTCAAAAATATCCCCCCCAACAAACCAAACAAACTAAAACAAAGAACACCCCCCCCCAAAAAAGAACAGTACAAAACAAAAACAGAAACCCTAACAAACAAACTCTACACCCCGTAAAGGAGACAAAACCAAAACCAAAAGAGGAAGAAAGAAATGGACAGAGAGCAAAACCCAACCTTTGTGAAGTATCTATGCTAACAGTTTCCATTAGGTTAGTCAAGCACAAATGGCCCTTTGGTGATGATTAGCACGGGCCACTGTTCAGAGAGGAAGAAAGTATACTCACTTGCAGGTACAGATCTTCACTGGTTTTATCTGACATGGCAGAAACGTTGTCCTTTAGCATGAGACTGTTTGGTTTGCTACTTTCAACTGTATGGCATCTTAACCTATGAAATTCAAAGGAAATGTAAGTTCTTCAAAGCTTTATTATATATATATATATATATATATATATATATATATATTTCTAAAAGAAAATTAGGAAATGCAGAGTTAAATACAGGTGGTGAGAAATGAAAAGTTTGATTCCTCTCCCTAGCCTCAACTCAGAAAGTAGCTCAGTCTACATTTATATATTTTCTTGCAGGGTCTTTTTTCTCCATTAAAAATCAAAGCTGGGGCTTTGTGTCTGTTTAAGAACCACTGAGCTTAGCCCTCAGTCCCTTTTAACTACCTTATGTGTATGAAAAGTAAGAGGCTGCACATGCAGCCTACCACCCCAGGGGAGTCAATAGAAAGCCTTTTTCTAGAATGGAGGGATAGTGCTTTACTTGAGCTTTTAGTACCAAACCAGCAGGAACCCTCCCACCTTCTAGGTGGAAATAATGCTTTTCTTCTGATAGCTCTAGAGAAGGCAGCCATTACGAACTGGTAAAACCCAAAGCAAGGAAAGTAAAGCAACCTCTATTTAACAAAACCCCTCATTTTGAGTGTTTCACAAGAACTTTGAGTTAATATCAATAGTTCTTTTTATGTAAGTCATTCTTAATATTTTGACAATTTCTCATGCTTTTCCCTAAAACCAAAACATCTCAGGTCACCATTGGAGTACATAGCAAAGCCCTGTTTCATTAACACAGCAAACTAAACCAAAACAAACCAAGCACGACCAAATGCATTCTTGTTCCTATCATCTGAAATTTTACGTGTGTTATTATTTAATAAAAAGCAGGAGTACCTGAGAGGTCAGAGTCTGACCTGCATAATCTTTTCCAGAGATACTAGAAATATTTTGTTAACTTTTTTCTTCTTTGAAACATAGTTTTCTTATGCCTCCTTAGTCTTAGCTGTTGCATCCTCTCAGTACTGCGCCTTGTGGTTATAGGTCTCTATTGTGTGGTTATAGGTCTCTATTGTGTGGTTATAGGTCTCTATTGTGTGGTTATAGGTCTCTATTGCCAGGGCCCTCATTTTGTTCTTTGTTCGCCAGTGCGGGGAATGGAACCTAAGACCTTGCACATATGTGACAAGCTAGTACTGAGCGATCTGCCTAGCCTATTTCTTTAAACGGTGCCACAATTTCTCACTTTCAAAACCCCAGGGCCGGCTGGACAGAGTGGAGAGTACCTGAAATGCCAAAGCTTAGAAGACTGAGCCACAAGAACTGTCACACGTTTGAGGCTAACCTTGGCAACAGAATGAGACCACGTCTCACAAAACAAACACCCGTCATGCCAAGAAGACCCCCAGTACAAAACAGAAAGAAAACCACTACCCCAAAGAAACTAGAAAAGAACAACAACAAGCCAAGACCCTATAACAAACAGGAGCCAAGACCCCTTCATCAACTTCCCAGTTGCTCTGCAATGTGTAGCACCTCTAGGTTAGCCCAGAGGTCTCCATCTGTCATTCAGCGTGAGCTCTGGCCTCTGTGACTCCAGAAAGTGTTCTTTAAGATCATCAACACCATCACTGATATTCCCATCAGGTGAACAGCCCAGTACTTTCTTTTTTTGAATGCTAGTACTTGGTACCATTGTTCACTTCTACTTGGTGACACACATTCTCCCCTGAGCTTTAATGCCCTGACAAGAGCTGTCTTTTGGTAGCATAATGCTCCTCTAGGTTGGGCACTCCTCAGAAAATTCCTCATAATCTAGTGCTCTCCTAGCTGTCTCTTGGCCACCCCACCCAGTTAAGGCAAATGGAGCTCCTTGCTGTTTTTTCCTGTAAGCCAAGTACATTTCTGTTTTCTTGCAGCTCGCTTTGCCCACTATCAGAAAGTTCACTGTGTAGTTACAATCAGTCACAATGTGACTTCCTCTTTCATTTCCTTCAGGTCCTAGTCAATGGCCAGCAGAGAGATTATCCTTAACTACTCTATAAACCAGGGTTTCCTACTTCAGTGCTACTACTTCAGGGGGCTCATAATTTTGGGGAACTGGTATTCCTCAACTGTACTATGGGAGGTTTAGGAGCATTTGCTAAATGCCCACTGCCTCCCATTCCAACTGTTGAGTTGTGAAAAACAAAGATGTCTCTGGATTTAGCAAATGTCCTCGGGTGGAGAGGAGGGAGGGAAAATGATGTCACTCTGAAAAATTGTAATCCCATTTAAAAAGGTATAAAGTAAAGCAAAATAGAAAGAAGTCCTCCCTTGTTTGCTTTACTCTCCCTTGGATACTTGAAGACATTGGTCACAGCTGACATACAGGGGCACACACAAGCATATAACTGTGCACTTCCTGTTAAATAAGATACTGTAGCCATGTTTCTGCAGCAGCTTTGCTAACTGTTATCTACTCTGTCTCTTCACATGGAAACAGAGTGACAGGATTCTTGGACTGGCTCCAGGGCCACTTCAGCACAGGAACGTTCCAATGGATGTCACTAGGATTTACCAGAGGCCCCTTTGCTGTGTTTTCCCTGCCACACAAAAATACTGCCAGTCTACAGACCAAGTGAGCATTCTGACAAGGGGGACTTAAATGTCGGAGATGTGTACCTGCCCCACTGGTCAGTCCTTGAGTATCTCCCCTTCTTTAATCCAGGCACCCCTAGATTATAACAGTTGCAAGGAATGAACAGTGCCTGCCTCCCTTCCCTGTGAAGAAGTTGATGCTGTGGCGAGGCTCTGGGTAGACAGGCTTACCTGTGTTCCATCACTTTGTTTCTTGGAACTTCTTTCCAGAACTGAGTCAGTTCTGCTGGCCCAGTGCCAGATGGCTGCTCCATTTCTGCAGCCATTATCAGAAACCGGTCTTGGGCAGAGACTGTTAAGCCTGCATTTCAAAAGAGCACTTAAACATAGGAACAGGAACTGTCACAGGGGACTGGATATGTGGCTGGAGGTATTATTATTAATTAATAAATATTTTTATTATTTAAAACATTTTAAGTTGAAATATATTTGGACCATTCCCTTCCCCAGGGCCTTCCAAATCCTCTCCCACCCCTGCCCGCCCTACCTTAAGTTCTTTCTCAAAACTCAAACAAACCCCGATACAATAGCATCCCCCAACTAAGAAAACAAAATAAACCACCACCCAGAAAAAAACACCCCCACCACCGCCACCAAACTGTAAACAAATAAAAGCACTCAAAAATTCCTCTCGAGTCCATCGTATGTTGGCCAACTACTTCTGAACATGAGAAAGAGAAAGAGAGAGAAAAGAAATACAAGGAAAGACAACTCACCGCCATGTGGAGAAACAACAATATCAACGGAGGCTCCGGGATCACAGCTGCTGTTGCTCGGCTTGACTCTGTATTTTTCTGGAGCTGTGGTTCTCACCTATTTAGAAACATAGTTACCACATAATCGCACACAGGCAAGGTTAAAGAATGGCTTTAGAAAAAAAAATGAGCAGCTAAAAAACAAAAGGATTACTATTGGTCCTCAACAATAAGATAAAAGTATCCTTAGTTATTTCAAAACCTACTTTTAAGCTTTGCTGTTACATGGCTTCCCCCACCCCATCCCCTTTTTGAGACAGCATCTTTGTAGCTATTTCTGGTCAGAAGCTGGCTACATAGACTAGGGTGGCTTCAAACTCAACCTGGCACACGTGCCTTTGCCTCTCCTGAGCCGGGATTAAAGGCATGCACTATATCACGCCTGGCCCCTAGCTCTCCTCTTGTGTGCATGTAAGCATATACATTCACATGTATGTGCAGACCAGAGGACAACCTTCATTAGATAAAACATCTAATTGACCACAACACTGGAGGATAAAACAACCAAACCCAAGGAGCCTCTTCCCTCACATGTGGTATAACTTAAACTGTAGATTCTACTGGATAATAATGTGTCACCAAATACAAAGTGTAAGAGACTGATCATGATCAGCCCTTCTACTAGAAGGAAGTATATGGGGAAAAATATAGCCGTTCAGTGTTCGGCTACAACTCTCTCCATTAGGAATGCCCCAAATCACTTGCCATTAACACAGCCTCATCATTTATTATGACTTCAAGATTTTATTTCTTACCTTAAAGGCAACAATATTTTTGGTGACATTTGTCAACACTATCAGAGTTTTCTTCTCTCCAGATTCAATGCTTCCAAAGTATAATTCCTCCGCTGGGCTAGGTGAAAAAACAAGACATTTGTAGTACTCAAACTAGATGGTATTGCACTCATCAATCTAAAGAAATGTTTGCCTGATAGTTTATGCTCATTGGTATAAAGAGAATTCCTTATAAAGGATGGTGACCAAAACAGTTACCTAATAGCATTTTGTTTGTTAAACTTACTGATACTATGTATGCTAGGAAGCCCTATGGTTTTCCCTAAGGTCAGAAGGAAAATAGGAAAAAAAAACAGAAGAAAGAGTTATGAAGATGGTGAATTAATCATAATCAACCCAGTCTAAGGTAGATCTGTTTAAACTCCTTGGGAGGCTATAGATTACTATCCAAACACAGAAGGCATTGCTGCTTCACTGTTCCCTAATTAAAAACAGATTAGCCTTGGGCATCCTTTTTACACCAACAGAGAGAAACATAAGCTCATCAAAAGATTATTAGGGATATATTTAAATAACAAAATAATTTCTCACTACAGAATGGCTTTCCTGAGAAGGAAGAAAAAACAAACATGGGAAGAATGCTGGAGTAGTTCCCGAGGGTGCTTAGACTAGAAAAACGATTATGAACTTCCAAGTTTGCTATTATTGGTTATGGGAATATCTACAACCTAAAATGAAAAAAAACCCAACTCTCTGGAAAAATTGTGTAGCATTAGCCAAACTGATCAGATGCCTCAACACAAGGGGAAGGACATCTGGGCTAGTGTTTTTGTTTTAAGTTAAAAAAGTCAGTAGCTTAACTGATTTTTTTTTTCACAAAACCCTGAGTTACACCACACACACACACACACACACACACACACACACACACACACACACACACACACAAACACACACTCACTCTCTCAGCAGGAAGGTTTTGAGACTCTTTAGATAGCCTAGGCTAGGTGAAAGAGCGAGGAGCGAGTCTCTTGCCTCTTAAGACTGCTGGAATTGAAAGCTTACATTGGTGATCCCAGCTGAAGGCATGTTTTATCTGCTATGTTACATAAGAAATGTCATGCACATCAAGGAAATTCATTAATCAGGAGAAGACATGCTTAAGGATGACCTTGGCCACCTTTGGGCAAGATGGTAAAACGTCCACAACTGTTTAGTTCTTTTTGTTGAGCTCAGAGAACAGGAGACACGAAAACGCAACAATGCTATAGATGTCAGAGCACCTCTCAGTAAACAGTAGGAAAATCACAGAGAGCATGGGGAGATGCCACTGGTGGGGTCCTTACTGTATGTGAAGGAGTCTCAGTGACTCTGACTGGGGCACGGGTAACAGAGTCATGTTCACAGTGCAATCCTGGAAGTTGTCCCATTCTAACCTGCCTTTCCCGCTTCTGCCACTGTCAAGCCTTAAGGGTTGCACCTGGGAATCTATGCTTTGGATGGGCCTTCAAGAAGCACGGAACTTTGACTTCCAAAGTAGCAGAAGGGAAAGTGCTAACACTCCAAAGGTGGAAAATGGCAAAGAAACAAAAAACACAGGAGACAAACTTTCTGTTATGCGTCTCTCCGTATTCAGATATATCCACAGATAATGGTGATACATCCCCCTCCAACAGGAATAACCCATATGCAGACAAACCGCTTCTATCAACTGGAGATTTTCAGATTAAATTCTGTAGAAGTCTGGCTGTATTGTTGATGGGTGATATACTCCAGTTACATATGAAAATTTTAAGAAAAGGGGTAACAGGACACCTTAGGTCATCACTGAGTAGTGTTGCTGTACCAACATTGAACATAATAATACAGGAAATAGCTCTGGACTTCTTTTCTTTACTTTCTTAGTGTTAGGAATCAAATTCAGGGCATCACATAATAGAGGAAAGCATTTCAACTCTGAGCTATACCCCCAGCTCCCAATGACTCTTTTGGATTAATAAACTGGAACATAGATAAACATGTCTCCCATTACGATTTGGTTAAAACCCTATTCTTCTAGAGAAAATGGGTGTTTCAGAAGGTCAAATCAACAAACTCATCCCCTTATTTTTATTTTTCCAAGCATCATTAATATCAAAACGTTAGTTAGAAATGGTCACTAAGTCTGCAAAAGAAGGTTCATTGTTGTCTGCACAAATTATATTATACTCTTAATGACAGAGTAGAAGTTATCTTAATCTTCTAGCACTTCAGCCTCAGCTAAGATGATCAAGATATATGACAAGAAGTCAGTCAATACAATCTGTGTTACCTGATGTGCAATAGGGGTCCTTTAAAAACACTCAATGGCTTTTTAAATGTTTTCGTCTTTGAATCAACTTTTTCATTTTCATCTCTTTTGGAAGCAGACTCAGTTGGGTTATTCTACACATAGAAACAAGGTAGAAAAGATGACTGTTTTAGTTCTAGTTAGACAGGCCACAGGGAGAACAAAACCATCTAGATTCAATGCAAATCATAATTTTTAATATATTTGGCATGTCTGAGTGACATGTTTAACGTATACTGACATGACCATGAAGAAATACTTATATGATTCTCTTATAAACAGGAAACATTTGAAAATTTTTGTTTTACATTATAATGTACTTATCAAGCAAGGTCTTGCTAAGTTTTGGGAAGAATGACAATTAACAAGCCCCTCCAAATGAAATTTAGAGGAACTGGATCCTGGTGAAGTTTTAAATTAATCACGTAATCACTTTTATTTTTAATCTTAAATAAATTTTTGACAAACATTCTTTCCAGATGTACTTCACCATGATTTGTACAAAGTACAGCGTCAGCTCTCTCTCCCCCTAGCCCGCCCTCCCTCCCTCCCTCCCTCCCTCTCTCTCTCTCTCTCTCTCTCTCTCTCTCTCTCTCTCTCTCTCTCTCTCTCTCTCTCTCTCTCTCGCTGTAATTCAGTTCCCATCATCCCGTCTTCATCTTTTTTCAAAAAAAATGTGGAGGCAAGGTAAGTGGATTATCTCAAAGACTCATGGCATGTTCCCCCTGGTGCTGGGGATTGAACCTAGGGCATCATGTGTGCTGTGCAAGTGCTGGACCAGTGATCTATGTCTCAAGCTTCAGATGACAGCTTTTGATTTCATTTTACTTTATCCCCAAAATTACCTTTTCAGACAGAGCTGGTTGCTCCTCGTTAGAAATTGTTTCCAAGGTTTCCTTACCATCACCTTCTATATCTTCTTTACTTGAGGTTTCATCCTCACTGGCAATCGGCCCATTTTCACACAGTGGTGTCTGGAAGTCATCATCTACCAGTGGTGGGTAGCTATACTTGAAAGGATCCTACACAAGAGAACTTGCATTATCTGCCTGCTAGTAATGTGGAAAGAAATAATTCTCTAATGGCATACTGAAAATGGGTTACTTTGGCCAAGAAAATAAGTTTAATTATAAAGAAAAAATGAGATTCATTTCAAAATAGAAAAAGGGAAAGAGCAATAAATAAAAACTAAGCCATGTTAAAAAAATGAGTTAGATCTTTAGCTTCCTCCACAAGAAAAAGAAGTTCAGATAGCTAAATGTATTAAATGTAGTATGTGTATCTTGTGTGGTTTTTAAAACATAAAATTATGCATTAAAACAGAAGAGGATGAAATGGATAAATATATAAGTAGGGCAGACTCTTCTACACACAGCACAGAACATAAGCACTGCAATAATATTGACAATTGATTCTTGATGTGGTTCAAGGGTAGAGTATTTCCTTAACAAGTTTGAGAACTAGGGTTCAATTTCCTAGCACCACAAAACAGAACAAAACCCAATCAATTAACTAACCAAGTGAATAGAAACCATAAACCCCAAACAGAATATCTCTATAAAAAACATGGCTCAGTGGCCACTGTGATTGTTGAGCCAGCATGAAGGGTTGAATTTAGATCCCATTGAGAAACAATGTGTGGTTACACTTGCCTTTAATTCTAGACCTGGGAGGTACATACAGGGGGACTCTAGGGGTTCAAATGCCAGCCAGTCTGGCTCACCCCTAAGTTATAGATGTAGTGAGAGACCCTGTCTTAAAAGATAAGGTGGAGGGCAATAAAAGAAGACATCTAATGTTGACCCATAGCCTCCACATGTGCACACATACTTATACAGCACATGAAATCAAGCCAACATAAACACAAGGGATGGAGAGATGCTTTGCTGGTAGAGTGCTTACTGCTTTATCAGAGACCAGAGTTTGAATCCCAGGACCACCATCATGCAGCTCACAGAAAATTGCACTTGTGACTATAGCTACAAGGTATTTTTAATGTGTCCTTTGACCCCCATGCGTACCTGTACACACACACACACACACACACACACACACAATATCTATCTATCTATCTATCTATCTATCTATCTATATATATACCTTAAAAAACAAAACTCATGAGGACAAACTAAACACACAGAGAGGTGAGTATATGGGTCTATGCCTATAATCTGAGTACTTTAGAGGTTGAAGATTTGGAAGTTTGAGGCAAGCCTGGGCTACAAGAGACCCTGCCTCAAAACTGAAACATAAAGGGGAAAGTGCAGCGAGGATTTTGTTTTAATTAAGGTGAAGTACAGTATGAAATGTACAACATTCAGTTTTCCTAGGTTCAACTGAAAAGTGGAGAGTTTCCTGGAGAGAAAGGTGCAGACTTCAAATCCAATTTGTTGCTTCAAGTGTCTTCTGACGAATGAAAGCTAACAGGGACACCGAAAGCTAATGCTGTTAGTCCTTGCTTCTCTTTAAATCCAATTTTGGCAGGCAGGCAAAATATAGCTACAATTATTTAC
The DNA here is from genome assembly GCF_963924665.1 of Micromys minutus. NCBI lineage: Eukaryota > Metazoa > Chordata > Mammalia > Rodentia > Muridae > Micromys > Micromys minutus. The sequence goes on along the minus strand of NC_137970.1, from coordinate 25,679,488 downwards.
AGAGGGTTCACACTTTAGGAAATGTCACTTTAGCATTCATTTTTACAGCCTTGTAAATAGGACAACAACAGTAAAAACAACAAAACAACGTATTGGAAACGAGGGATCAATCGCCATGTAGCCCAGGCTGGCCCAGACCTTGCAACCCTTGTTCTGCCTCTTCAGTGCTGCGGATCCAGGCGCACGCCATCACGCCTGAGCCCAACACTGAGATTTCCAAACCCGTCCACTTAGTTCTGACATCTGTTTGCAGTAATCAAAATCAGTTCAAAAAAATTCTCAGCGCTGGGCAAGAGCATTTGTCTCCCATGAATCTGGCTCTGGGTTTGATCCATAGAGTGAAAAAATAAAATGAAAGAAAGAAAGAAAGAAAGAAAGAAAGAAAGAAAGGAAGAAAGAAAGAAAGAAAGAAAGAGAAAGAAAGAAAGGAAGGAAGGAAGAGAAAGAAAGGAAGGAAGGAAAGAAAGTCAAACAACCCTTCCAGACTTTGACTGCACATTCTCAAGGATACATTTCAAGTGAAAAAGACCACTGGATAGGAAAGACAGGGAAGAAAGCCAAGCCTACACACCAATATCAAAGTCAGGAACTTAGGGTTCATGACACTGGAGCACTGCAGCTGTACACAAATGAAAGCTTACCACACACTCACTGATTTAGAATGATCTCTAAACTGGGTCGTGAAGGGAAAATGGAGATGTACAATGCTGTACCAATACGATACCTATTTAAAATAGATGAGTAGGAGGAAGGCTTATGTGCACTTGCCCACACATGCAACGCACATCTCTGGAAATTAATATAAGAAATGCACTACCATAGAAGGCAATAGGGTGCTTGAGACAAGAGTAGGAGAAGGAGACATTTTATTAAGAATTATTTCTGGATATACCTTTGGATATTGAATGGACCCCTGTTTAGAATCATATATACTCATTATCTATTAGAAAAAAATCTAGTAAACTTTGAAGCATAAGTGGAAAATATCTACATCACTGCATCTTATTTTAGGGGTATCACTAATCATTCTTTTTTGCATTAAGGTAGAGCCTACATCTATCTCCCTGGGAAGGGGAAATTGAATAGATTTTGTGATAAACTGGGGGCAGCTGGGACTGGGAATAGGAGGGATCGGGTTAGGCAGCTGATGGGAACAGATGCAGAGACCCACAACCCAACATTAGGCAGAGAGAAGGAGAGAGTGCCCAGGTTCGAGGGCTCTACTGGGTCCCTGTCCTCAGAGCTCTGAGAACCCCATGAAATGGGGCAGGCGGTTGTGGAAGCCAGAGGAATCAAAGACACCAACATGGCCCAATGTAAGCAACTAAGCAGGCTTCACTGGTGCTCAGAGAGTGAAGCAGCAGTTGTAGATTCCTGCCTGGGTCTGTGCTAGGGCCTTTGCATACACACACACACACACACACACACACACACTATAATTATATGTGTTATATATGCATGTGTATATGTGCACACGTAATATTTGTTAGCTTGGTATTTTGGGGGAACTCTTAACAGTGGGAGTGACACTTTTGCCTGCTCTTCAGATGCTTTTCTTCCTACTGGGTTGCCTCACTCAGTCTTGATGTGAGGGTTTGCGCCTGGCTTACTGTAGCTTGTGCCATGTTTAGTGGATGTCCCCTAGGAGGTTGCTGTTTTCTGAAGGGAAACGGAGGAGGAGTGAATCTTGGGCGAAAAGAGGTGAGGAGACCTGGGAGGAGTGGAGGGAGGGGAGACTGTGATTGAGATGTATTGTATGAGAGAAGAACACTTAAAACAAAAAAGATGTGCTCTTTTCCTTTTGAGCACATGGTATAGAAGTCTATTATTCAGTGCTCTACTGTAACAAGTTTCAAGGATGGTACTTACTGTCCCACCCATGTGGGGAGGAAGGTATTCCGCACTGACATACTCCTGGATTTCATTCTTACTTGTAAACTTCAACAAACTTACTGCTTCAGGGCCAAGCCAGCTTTTCACAATTTTGAAAGCAGCTGAGGAAAAACAAACAAGTCACTAAACTTTACTGTGTGCACTAACCCAGACCTAAAACCAGTCAGAACTCAGAGCTGTTATGCCTTTCTTCTGAGGCCGGACACTTTACCGTTCTTGAATACTAGCAGGTTTTGTGGGTATGTGTTTCAAATGTGCCACGGAGATCCAGGAAGCCTAAATTTCCGTGATGTTCACTGAGAAGCTTCTCAGGGTTGTGACCCGTGACCACATCTATCAACAACTCTGACTTTTAGACAATGAACTAACCTGCTCTGTGACTCAGGAAGGAATTGCATGATGTTGTGAAGAATCTTTTGCTTTGTGGTTCTTCTGATAAACCCTCAATATAAAATCCCTCCTCAAAGGAAAAGGCAGAAACAGGAGGAAGGGGCCATGCTCATTATGGGAGTGAGCCAGAACCAGCTTCCTTCCTGACTCCAAACTCGGCCTTTTTTCCCAGGCTGCACAGTTTATATAACCACGAGAAAGACTCTACATTAATAAACTGCTACCACACGTAGCTATTGGACAGCTACAATCCTGTCCTGTGTCATGTCATTGGTTTTAGGCTTAATTAAAAAATTATTTCTAATGGGACTTTTTATCCACTTTGAGAAAAATTAAAAAAAAAAAACCTAAAAGCATAATGCTGCAGTAAACACACAAAAGTGGCAGTAGACAAGAAATCATGGGAACTCAAAATAATAGAAACATCAAAGGGTGGTTTAGAAAATCATGGTTTTGGGTTTTTGTTTTTTTTTTGTTTTTTTTTTTTTTCTTTTTTTATTCTGGTTCCCTATGATTTAGGCTTTTGTTCAAGTACTATTTAAACTTTCCTTTTCAATTTAAAACAGCCTGTGACTTGACAGGATTGAAGTCATGTTATTGGAATTAAATGAAGTGTTAAGTCTGATTTTTTTTTCATGCCAGCTTTATTGAAATAATTCGTAACTGTTCCTAGCTGTGGGTTATCATAAAAGCCTTTTGTCATGCCAAAGAGCTCTGCAGTACGCAGTTAAAAAATTGCTATCACCTAAAGAGAGGTCTGGCCTCTGCTCCCAGCTTTTGGGAGGCAGCCCTCATGTTTGGTAGGCGTGTCTCTTTGGGGGAGGGATGCGGGGGGAGCTGGGAGCTTTGGATTAGTGGGAACAACATGACCTTGGATTAGGGCAGGGCTTGGCTATGAGAGAAAACCAACATGTGATTTAAGGTAGGCCATGGAGTACCAGTAGGGACTAGCCACAGGCAAAATCAATCATGCCTACAGAATGGAGCCCCAAGCCAATTTCTGATAATCAAGGCATGCAGGCTTCAGAGCACTTCCTTGGCGGGCAACCCTCCCTGCGTGCTGGTCATGTCGATGCTGAGAATGATCTGTACTTTCTGCTCCTACCTTTAAAAGAGTTTTATCATGAGAGTGTGTTAGGGTATTAGAGTTTGGGTGCATGCTGATTTTTTTTTTTTTACTTTGAACCAACTTTGCATCACTGAGACAATTCCTGATTTGTCATGGCTTGCTTGGTCATCCATGACATTAGAATGGCTGGCCAGAGAGTTCCTGAGATCTGCTTATTCCTTCTCTCAATCCTCATTTCTCAGAGCTAAGGGGGATAAGCATGTGCTGCTGCTAGGACTGGTTTCTTTATATAGACTCATAGGGATTAAATTCAGTTCTCAAGCACTCTTCCACCTGGAATGCTTTTTCTATTTCTTTGGCTATGATTTGTTAGTTTTGTCCTTTTGTAGTGCTGGGGTGGAACTCAGGGCTCTACAGAGGCATACCCCCAGCTACAGTCAGACTACTGGTGTGTCTACAGTTTTCCTCTTATGTGATATTTGGTAGCAGGATTGAATTTACTCATAAACGAGTTACAAGCTCTACTTTGTGGCCTATTTTTAGAACTGTTTACAAAGGGTCAGGGTAAATTCTTTAATTATTTCATAGAATTTGCCAGAAATTTCACCAAAGCCTGAATGTTTCTTTGTGGAATTTAAACTTTTCTTTTTATCTATTTATTTACTTTTGGCTACTACTTCTGGGTCTTGAGTGGGCTTCAGCAGATTAGGTCTTTCCAATAATTTATCAATTTTATCTAGTTACAAAGTTCATTACTATAACTATTTTTTATTTCCATGAGTCAGTAGTGACACATGTTTTTCTTTTTGATCTAACATTTTAATAATGTAAGCATTTCATTTGTTTTCTGTTTATCAGTATTAAAAGACTTGCCAAGAAGAACTTTCAAAGCACCAAATTTCATTTTACAGACTTTCCTGGTTGTTGGCAACAATGGACTTTATGGAACCAGCAATGAAATCAGTGTGAAGAACAAATTGCCTGTCAAATCACTAGGGAAGTTTTTTTTTTTTTTTTTTCAACAGCCATTTCAAAAAGACTCTTAGAAAAATTATGACTGTCAAAAAATGCCCATGTGATTTCCGTGGTTTGGAGTGACTTTCAGATCTCTCCCACTTTGTCCCTCAACACTGGAACCAAGAGAAAATGCACTTTTGTAATTCGCCTTCTGTGTGGGAAAGAGAACAAGGTTTCTTGTAATTGCTTTACCCGAGTGGTGGGATTTACAATCCCTGCTGGGTTTACAAAAGCCAAGTGGAAGAACTCCCAAGCTCTGTGGACAGGATGGCAGTCCTATCTGTTTACAAAGCCACCTTTGAGGACTCTGGCTCCAGCCTTTTAAGAGTCCATAAGGATAGTATGAACAAGTTCCTAAGAAGTGGCAGGCACATAGCTGAATTGGCCAAGTAAGACAAATGAAAGTCAAAAAAACACAAATAATATACTCACCATTCATTATCCAAGGCATATCAAAGATCACAATCTTTGCTGAAAGATGAAAAAAGAAATTCACTTCATGTGACTTAGTCCCTTTACAATAGTCTATCACTTTGACCTGACCTAGACAAACATTACCATGTGAGAAAAATGGAGCTGGCTGGCCAGGGTCTAATTCAGGAGTGGGGCTAGAAATGAACCATTGGCTCACAAGGGGGAGGAGTGTCAGAGACACAGAAAGTGTATCTTTTCTTAATTATTATGAACTCCAGGATGCGAAAAATTGTGAAGTACATAGAACACACAGAACTGAGGATATTAGGTGGCCCTATAAGCAAATTGGAGAAAGAAATCAGAAACCACAAAGGTGCTTCATTGTTCTATTGCAGATGAATCAATATTTCATTCTTCTCCAAGATGAGAATCCCCTAAAATGTTATACAAAAGAAGCACAAAGTAAAATTTACAAAGAGAACATGGTACCAGTAAGAGGTAGCTCAGGCTTAGTATTCCTGCTTTTGGGCAGTGATATAAGTAAGATCTAATAGTTGGAGTTCATGACAGGTTTTGAAGAACAGTAAGTTTAAGACCCCATAAGAGCCAATGTCTGCAAAACCACACCATCTTGACAGAACAGAGACATCATCTGTAGTTCACTGAAATGAGCAGTGGCATATGAATCCGGTATATGAATCCATGAATTAAGGAACAGTTCTGTCAAAATAATCTTCGACATATTTTATAGATCCTTATAGTTACATTTTCCTTGAGGCTCATCATAAACTTAAATATTTCATTCAACAGATGTTTTAAAAGGCTGAAGTATTTTATCAATAGTTACGTTAGGACTATTTCTACATAGCTTATCCTTTAGATCATTCAATAAATATTTAAGTTTTGTTTTGTCCATAAAAGAAACAAGTTAATATCTTGAAGCAGTATTTCTGTAGTGTCCACTAATGGGCACTGCTTAGAAAGATCTAATGAATCAGGGCATGTGCCAGATGTATAAGGAATTATAGAATGTTCAAGTTTCCCAACCTGAATATTGCCACTTTCTTTATCTAAAAACATTCGAAAATAGTCTCAGAAGGGTTTGCAGCATAAGGCTGTATGTGGTGTTGATTCTAGACTTGCGTTATGCTTTTGTTACCCAATAGATCATAACTGGGGTATCTGCCAGGAATTCATGCGGGTAGTTCTGTGAATTTCCATTTTGATATCCTTTTGCCTCTTCTGCCTTTCTGACATTTACCACACTAGAGCTAAATAAAACTGACTGGTAGGTGGGTTGGCCACTAAGTTTCCCAACAGGTAATCTATTCTGTAAACCCCACAAGTGAAAACTGAACTTCTAAGTCTAAGAAAGAGCCCATCGTTTGAACTCCCATTATTAGAGGGAGGGTTAACATTAAAAGCAAACAAAACAGGGCTGAGGATGTTAGTTCAGTGAGAGAACACTTGCCTGGCAAGTGCAGAGGCCCCGTGTGCAATCCCCAGCACCACAAGAAAACAGAACAACACAAAACCCTTTAAATACCAGAGTTAAATGTAGCGCATTCTGGCTCAGTAATTTCTTATTGCCAGTTCTAAAGCAGCAATTAGTAACACACTGTACTTTGTTTGCCTTAAAATGTGCTTTATTAGTACTGCTTAAGTGCCCTGGTATACAGCAGATTCCATATAATAAATATCATTTTACACAAAGATCAGTACAAATGGGCTCATGTTGCAAATAAACATATATAATTGCTCACAGCTGAGCGTTCAGTATTACATGTAGTGTTGGAGTCTAGACCTTCACTTGTAACAACTATAAAGGAAAACTACTTCAGAAAAGTGTCTATTATCTACCAAGGTAAGGATTTACGGATCTACCTAAGAATACATTTAAAAGACTTCATCAGAAAACTGTTTCCGGTATGAGAGTCTATAATATAAAACTACCTTTTCTGGACACCACCTACAGTTTCAATATATTATATTTAAAAAGGAGTAAGTTACTTACAGAGGTATTTGGGGTAATACACCTTAAAGCAGTTGATGATAAATCGTACAAAGTCCATGTCCTAAAATAAATATTGAAATTTTAAGACTATCCATATCAGACAAAATTAAATTTTAGGTTTTGAACAGTGATAAGTTGTTAAATGCAAACGAGACAACCATTTTTCTTAAGTGATAAGCTAGTATCTATAGCCCTAAGGATTACAGTTTTAGGTTATTAAGCTAAGAATTAGCCCTAACATTGAATTGAAGAAGTCATATACTTATGGGTATTTTAAAACTTATTTGTATTACTTCAAATTGTTATATGTTTCAGGTTACAAAAGCCATGGGGCATACAGTGGATATAAAAGCAAACCCCACAGAGAGACTCTAAAAGTTCTATTGAACAACTAAAGAAGTATTGAAAAGGATATACAGTTTATAACATAACTAACTCAAATAATATATATGCACATATGTGGCTATACATTATGGTATAGTATTTACTTTGTAAATCTAATTTTTATCTTATAAAATTTTCAATAAAACACGCTATTATTATATTTCTACAAGGATCCCACTGATCTGCCAATTTGCTTTTTATTTAATATGCCCTGTATTAGTTTGTTGTTGGTTTCTTAGTTTATAATCAAGAGCTGTTTCTTTTGTTCCAAGCTTTAGGAGACTGTATTAAACAGCTGCCTGGTTAGTTCTCTGGCTTCATACACAACAACAGGAAGTGAGGCCATTAGGGATATTAGTCATGTTCCATTCCCCATATTATGCCATACTGGCAGCCTGTTCCACTCATCCTGCTCAGCCACCTTATAAAGACTTCTAGTTTGTAGTGCTAAGCAGACAAGCTGCAATCCAGCACAGCTATTGAAAGGCTGGTAATTCTAGACAGGTGAGGCTAGAAAGGCTTTCCTAGCATGTAAGCAGCAGTGCCTTCAATTGCAGGAAACTGACAGTAAGCATTCTCAACTATAATTATGGGAGAAGCCCTAGTATACAGTAATAGCTTCATAAATAGTCTTCATATGCAGTGGACATAGTTTCAAAAATCTATAGTTAAGTAAGAGTCAGATAAAAGGACAAAAACTAGCTGTATCAAATTTTGGTTACCTAATTTAAAATCTGTTGATTACTCTCAGAAAGTATTAGCTTTTATCCAGTAGTTATTACCACTCAGTCAGTTGGCTGTCCTTGCTCATAAAAGCTAATCGTGGGGGATTTGATGTCAGTGGTGTGTGTCCACATTGGGTATTACACAGCATACTTCTATGAAATAGACTGCTGTACAATGTATGGGTGCTTTTCTGAATGATACCTGTATTATTCAGTGTCCATCCTCTGATGACAAATGCTGGGTTTTTTTCTTTCTAGTTTAACTGCTGAGAATAGATACATTTTCTTAAGGAATTAATTATTTAATGTCCAGCTATTTGTATAACATTAAATGATTCCATTCTTTCTGCTAGAAAGCCAAAAAGTTACAGTCAACATGGTAGTCTAATTCTTACTAAAGCATTTTATGTTTCTTATATCCATTATTATAAACCGACTTTGTGATAGTAAACAAAATTATCCAATAAAGACTCAGGTGCTTTATAACACTAACAATGAATGAAAGCTCCAATCGTACAAACAGACTTTCTTTAAAATTAGAAAGGACAACATGCAAGTCTCTTGAAAAAAATTTATCATATAGCTCGTCAACCCCCCCATATTAGGGAACAGGAAACATTAGCATACATTATTCATGGCTGCAAGGTAATAAATAGGTGACTGCGGCACTTAAAGGACAATAGGACCATAATCTAACTTTAATGAATATAAACCTATTTAAGTTATTTGAGTTTAATTTAGGATACAAAATGTTTTACTTTATAATTCAAGATCCACTCGATGGAAAGTACATTTAAAAAGTGCAAGATATTAGATTCTTAATGTGAGAAAACATGCTGCCATCTCCGTCTCCTGAAGCTGTGTGACCTAGTTTTGTTGATTAAATCCAAGACATCACCATTTTGGGTTACACAGCAATATGCTATAGTAAAGCTGTTCTTTTCCTCTTAAAAAGGTATTCTCGGATATTATTGCAAGTTCTTCACAAATACCAACATATGTGGCTACCAATTAGGTATAATATAATTTACTATTTTGTCCTGTTGGACATTTAGACTCTTTTGGATCTTCCATTATTTTTTGAGACAGTCTCACTATGCTAGCTGGGCTATCCTTGGACTCCTAAGTTCAAATTATCTTTAGACCTCAGCTCCATGAGGTGCTGGGGTTATCCGTGTATATGCAATAAGTGTTGCTAGTGCAACTCTTAATTTAACCATGTTTTCAAACTGCCAAAAGTCACCTGAAGAAAAATCGTTCCTGAAGCTTACCAAATAAAATAAGCAAGTTTATAAAAATCCAAAAAGAATGCACAAGTGCCCAAGAAAAGCGTGGAGAGTGGTACAGAGTAAACTCACATGAACATCTTGCAACTTCCAAACAAGGTAAAAATGCAAGGTCACAGAGGTCATGCATCTCTTTATTCAGTATTTAGTGAGCACGTACTCGGTGCCACGCATGGAGGTCGGTGTGTGGGGACATGAACATGGTTTAAAAAAAAGCTCAGCATCCATCATAATGACTTGTTCCGTACCATCCTTCACATCTTACCTGTGCACCTCGCCATCTTACACAGCAGACAGGGAACACTGCCAAATCCAGAAGCAAATGTATTGCTCTGCAAACCCTTTTCCATGTCTGACTTCACACACAACACAAGGGGGGAATGAATCCTTCTGCATTCTGCTAGCTTCATTTTACAATGATATATGGTTGGCAAAAAGACAACAAGGATGGAGGGAACCGGGACAAACAATGACTCAGAATTAATGCAGAATGCTTACTATGCTATTGAGTCCAGTTTCAGACATGTCAAACATCACTGTGATAGGCTTCCCGTTTTCTCTCTTGGCATATCTTTCCAACCAGAATGCTATGAGCTTCTTCTTGTCCATTATGGTTTTCTGGTCTTTGATGTGATACTTCACTCTAATCCAGACTTTAAGCAGAAAAACAGATAAAAAAACAAGCATACAATTGATGACATTTTCATATATATATATATATATATCTTTCCTCTGACATAGTCCTTCAGTTATCATTCATCTTGTTTTGAATAAAAACATCTCTCCCCTCTTGAAAATGAGAAATGGTTGCCCTTGGTACTTTTAAATTAAAGAGTAGAAGAGAGGCAAACTATTTGTCTCTCCTTTCGGAAATACACAGACGTCCCATTTAAGTGATCTGAAAAGAGGACTGCAGGTGAACAAACACGGGATAGCAGAGAAGTGCTCTTCACTGTGCTCAAGAGGAAAACCAATGCTTTGATAAATTGCTAGAGAGATAGAGACAGGCAGGCAGCAGGCCCTGGAGAGTGTGGTGCAGGGGAGTGGACCGTGCAAATGCTTCCAATAAGTGGCAGCTAAGAATTTTTGGGATGCATGGCAAGAAGAGAAGTAGAAAAGAGACAGGGAATAGCTTAAGAACTCCGATGTCCTCCCTTGTGTTTGCTTCTCTCATTTCAAAACCTAGCTTGGCTAGGGCCATAGAGGTTAGAGCAGGAGAGGTCAGGGAGCAAACTTCTCTGGTCAGAACTAGGGAGGAGCTGACAACTAGGGGACAGAGTAGGAAGGACTGAACTGTTGCAGAAGAGGCTGCTGCAGGTAGAGGGGGCCAAAATGAGGCTGAATAGCAGGGAGAGCCTACACTTGGGTTATGACAACTAGGGGACAGAGTAGGAAGGACTGAACTGTTGCAGAAGAGGCTGCTGCAGGTAGAGGGGGCCAAAATGAGGCTGAATAGCAGGGAGAGCCTACACTTGGGTTAGAGCTGAGCAATAGAGAAGGAGGCCCACGACCAGAAGGACACGGGTGTGAGTTGTAGATCATGTTGAAGGCAGATCAGTCAAGAGATCCCAGCTGGGCTTGCCGCTAGCTTGGGAATTGCATAGGATCTGCCCTGTGAATTAGGAAGTTGGCAAGACCGATGTGCTTGAGACCATGCCAAGGGACATTATCAGCTAGAACAGGCTTTGGAAAACATGCCTCAGGAGCAAACTGCAGAAGAGGTATGAGAAAAAGAGACTAAGAAAGGAGAGACAGAGAAATGAGAAGACAGTGCAGCTTGCTGTCAAAATACAGTGCCATTTATAAGCTAAGGATAGGGCAACCAAACTGCACATAAACTCTCCAAATCTCTACGAACTCAACCGAGATTTTGGCAAGTGGAAGAGGGGATAAGAAAGGCATCTGAATCACAGACAACTGCTACTCTTACTACACATATTTCAGAAAAAAGCCAAGAGACTTAAAAGTATGTTTTGGATATTTAGCAATGGTCAAAGGATTCTCCATAAAAATAAATACTAGATGGAGCATTAGCAACAAGAGATAAAGGCTCATGAGATGACTATGACTGTTACTACTGCTCCAGGGCCATGCCTGACTACCTGCCGACTACCATACCATGGTTATGGACACTAACCCTCTGAAACTGTAAGCCTCAAATAAACTCATCTATGTTTTCTTGGTCATGGTGTCTTATCATAGAAATAAACAAGAAACTAAAGCACAGGCAGCACTTGTGTTTACTGCTTAGTTTATAATAATGCAAACTATGCCTTGATAGTATTTGACAGGGTTAAAGATGACCATTTATCTCCAGTGCAGGGAATTTGTTCTGTCTGCATATGGAAAACTCCTGAGATTATTAATTGAGACACAGGTGTATATTTCAAAGTCTTGAAAAATCTAGAGTATGAATTACATATACTTACATAATTTGTTACCTTCTTTGTCATAACCGTGGAGATAAATACCACCAAGTTCTAATAACCATCTTGGAATAGAGGATTCACTAAGGTCTAGAAAGTGATAAACTTTGATCAGTAATAGTAGCATTCCATGGATCTAAAAAGACAACTCACACAGTAAAGGTAGTTCTTCTAGTTCAAACTTCAACAAGATACAATTTACTTAAATCTTGAATAAAATGTAACTTATGCCTGGTCTGGACTCAGTAGGAGAAGATGCACCTGAATCCTCAAGAAACTTGAAGCCTCTTGAGGGCGGAGGCCTGGTGGTTGGTGTCCTCTTAGGGACAGGGAGGAAGAGGAATGGAATGAGGAACTGTGGGAGGGGTGACCAGGAGGAGGGGAGGGGCAAAGGCTAGATTGTAAATTTAAAAAAAAAAAAAAAAAAAAAAAAAAACTAGAATGAGTTGCTGACTCTACAAAAGGCTACTTCCTGCTGAGAAAACAATGGACAAAAGATTTACAGAGAAAACAAGTAACAAAAGATTTACAGATGATGGAAGGAGCTGAAAAGACTTTTCTTAGTTTTGTGGCTGCCTCTAGATTCTGGGTAGGTTTCAAACATGTTAATATGAAGAAACTATTCAATTTAATCCTGTGCACTGTCTGGGTATAGGCCAGTAGTAGGGTATAGGTTAGCACACACAAGGTCCTGGATTCTATCCCTGCCCACCCCCCCAAAAAAACAAACAAAAGTCATATGAAAAAATATTCACACAATCACAGAATTTGAGGGGGGGGAAAGCACTGTTTTATTTATCATGATGCCATTTTTCTGTCTCTTCTTCCTCTCTAGTCCCCTGTATACACACGTTGTTCTCTGTCTCTGTCTCTCTGTCTCTCTGTCTCTCTGTCTCTCTGTCTCTCTGTCTCTCTCTCTCTCTCTCTCTCTCTCTCTGTGTGTGTGTGTGTGTGTGTGTGTGTGTATACAGACTGGGAATTGACGTTGGATTTCTTCTCTAACTCTCCCCTTACTTTTGGGATGGAGACTCTCACTAAATTTCTATCTGGTTGAACTCATTTGATTGTACTATTATCCTAGCTGACAGCAAAGCCCCCTGGGACCCTCCTGTCTCCACTACCCACCCACTAGCCCAGCACCCAATAACAAGTACATGTTGCCATCTGTAGCTTTTGAAGGAAGTGGTTTACCTACTGTTTTCACATTTGCCACTGTTTTACTTTTTAAGATTTTAATTAACAAACTCTAAGAAAAAAATTATATGATTATCTCTCTAGATGCTGAGAAAGCATTTGACAAAATTCAATACCCCTCCATGTTAAAAGTCTGGGAAAGGTCAGGAATTCAAGGCACATATTTAAACATAGTAAAAGCAATATACAGCAAACTAGTAGCTAACATCAAACTAAACAGTGAGAAACTTAAATCCCACTAAAATCAGGGACTAGCCAAGGCTGCCCACTCTCCCCCTAATTGTTCAATATAGTACTTGAAGTACAAGCCAGAACAATGAGACAACAAAAAGAAATCAAAGGGATACAAACTGGAAAGGAAGAAGTCAAAATGTCACTATTTGCAGATAATATAATAGCATACTTAAGTGACCCCAAAAATTCTACCAGAAAACTTTTACAGCTGATAAATACCTTCAGCAAAGTGGCTGGAAATAAAATTAACTCAAGCAAATCAGTAGCCTTTCTCTACTCAAAGATTTTAAATATGCCCTTTCTTTTGGACTTTAGCATAAAGAATGGGGAGAAAATTAGTTCTAGAATTGCTAACTTGGCCCAGTCACTCCAGAGTTCATAATCTTCTATGACAGGTGATGCTTTATAGGACTGGGCAGTTGTGCCTGCTTCCTCTTGTTAACCTTTTAGAGGGAGACAATAGGTAACCTTTTTTACAGAGTTTCTCACATATCTGAAAACTACTGTAAAACTCCCTCTAAGATTTCAAAAACCAATTTTGAAAACAAATTTCAATCTAGTAGTGGCTTTAAAATTTTAGAGAAGGCTACCATGGGTAGCCTTGGGGATAAACTATCATTTGTCAAGCTTACCATTGACAGAGAACTCCTTCCTCCACTGAAAACTCTCATCAAGCATCTTCAATGTTTCGTCCACAACATTATGTCTCCAATGTAAATAACTTTCAACCCAATTATCATCTTGCTGGAGTCTTTCAACATCACGTGGATCGTATTTCTCTGACTTTTCTAGAAGAAACCAGTAAAGAATATCTAAATCAGGTTAATTCCGTGTTCGGGGGTGGGGGTAACTAACATAATGGCATAAAGGAGAAGAAAGAACTTGGAAGAGCAATCGGAGCTTCTCCAAGACGCACATAGGGATGTTTTCAGGTGAAGACATACTGGAAAGAGGTGACTTGATTTCTAAATGAGAGCAGACTAAAGTTATCGAAAAGCACCACATTTGAGAAGATGTCTAACTGTACTGTCCAGGATGTCTTGGAATTCTTGGGGCTCAACTGCTCCTCCTGCCTCAATCTAAGTAGGTGGAACTACAATCATACACTTCTATATCTGGCACATAGCATCAATTAAAAAAAAATCAAACAGAAAACTGTCCATACCTAGAGTGTATTAGCTAGTACTTTGTTTCCATGACCAAGTAAAAAAAGGATTTGTGTGTGTGTGCGTGTGCGTTATAGGATGTTTACTAAATCGTGATCCTTCATCTTCAATCTCCTAAATCCTTAGGATTACACGTGTGCACCAACAAGACCAACTGAGCAAGCATTGATTTTGGCTCACAGTTTCAGAGGTATTAGTCTGTGCCAACTGACTCTATCCTTCCTCCTTTTATGAGGTTGTATGCCATAGCAGAATGGTAATAGGGAAGAGAACAGTTACATCATGGCAGACAGGAAGCAGAGAGGCAACCATCGAGGGGGTCAGAAAATGGATATCCTATTCAAATTCATGTCCCCTAGGGACCAATTTCTTTCAGCAAGGTCCTGTATCCTAACAGACCATTCAGTTATTCATCAATGGATTTGTCCCCTGAAGAAGTAAGTGCCCTCCTGATCCAGCCATTTCTCAACTCTTATCAGCAGGGGAGCAAGCCTTCAACACACAAGCTTTTTCAGGGACTACTTCACGTCTAAACCATAACGTGCAACATTGTCACATTTTCAGGTTTGGAGGGAACATTGCCAACAGCTTAGTGTAGTAATTATATTCACTTATAATTGTGTGTCATTTTCATCACTAGCTTCTACACCGGATATTCCTTCTTGGATCCTATGCTCACTAGTTTATTTTGGTGAATTCTTGTTTCCGTGTAATCACCTTTTCACACCCAAATTCTACCATTTGGCAACACTCATTTCAGATCCTTCCTCTTTTCACAAACATTTCCTGTGAGCAAAAGTAATTCTTAGGTGAGCAGCAACAGAACTCCATTTACGATTTTCTTAAGGCACGAAACGATTCTTCTCATGAGTTCCTGTTGTAGTAAATATTCAATCTCAATCAGAGGCTTCAATCCCCACCTTTGATCATTCAGTTCCCAGACAAAATGTGTACAACTTAACCCTTGAAAGCAGTAGAACTAAGAATTATTCCTGTTTAAAAGAACTGCAGAAACAAAATATGGAGAAGAGACTGAAGGAAAGGTGGTCCAAAGGCCAGCCCAATTTGGTATCTATCTTATGGGTTGGGGGGGGGGGGGCACCAAGGCCTGACACACACTATTACCGATGCTATGATGTGCTTATAGACAGGAGCCTGGCATGGCTGTCCTCTGGGAGGCCCAACCAGCAGCTGACTGAGACAGGTGCAGATATTTACACTAAAACAATGGACTGAAGTTGGGGAACCCTGTGGTTGAATTAGTGGAAGGACTAAAGGAGCTGATGGAAGTATGACCCCATAGGAAAACCAGTGGTCTCAACTAACCTGGACCCCAGGGAACTACTAGAGACTGAGCCACCACAGGCAGCAAAGCACAGGCTGGGCTGGCCTCAGTGGGAGAAGATACATCTAATCCTTGGGAAACTGAGACCCCAGGGAAGGGGGTGGGGGGCACTCTCTCAGGCAAGGGGAAGAGGAATGGGTTGAGGAACTCTAGGAGAGGGGACTAAGAGGGGGGCAACAGCTAGAATGTAAAC
Organism: Micromys minutus; assembly: GCF_963924665.1. Classification (NCBI taxonomy): domain Eukaryota; kingdom Metazoa; phylum Chordata; class Mammalia; order Rodentia; family Muridae; genus Micromys; species Micromys minutus. The sequence continues at coordinate 25,663,738 of NC_137970.1, read as the reverse complement.
AAATAAAATAATCATAATCATAAAGAGTTTAACATGAAAAAAAGCACTAGAGCTGGGCAGGTATCTAACTTCTATGCTATTATGTCTACTTCCCTGCCAATAATTTCAAGATGTAACTTGCCATGGCCCGCCTGGGATGCTCTTACTCTGACTGGCTAGACCTCAGGGCCTGTTCTCAGCATCCATTACCACATGACCTTTTCTCTCTCCATCTTCTCCTTCCTGGTCCCGTCTTAGACCACAAGCTCGGGAACCAAAAGCTGGCCTACCTCTCTTCTGTCCAGGCTGTAGGCTTCTTTATTCAACCAACAGTTTTCAAATAAGGAGCAATGTTACATAGTGCATGAGGATATCCTCCTCTTTGGAGATAGGTATACCTTGAGGGCCAGTCAGTATTCAACATTATAATACACAGCAACAGACCAAGCCTCAACAAGTTTGAGTCTGCATGCTATCTCTCCCCCAAAACACTACAGGCTCAGGGTCTGTACATCTAAGAATTCTCCATAGCAGATGACACAACATTTATTGAATAACTCTATTCTGTTTTTATTATTAGTTTCTCAGCTATCCCTTCCACATGTTACAGCAGTTTTGGGAATTCCCCTGACTTCTCCATCTCCTTTTCGTTCACAAGTATTTAGCTGCCAGGTTGTACAATGTCCACCTCCTCTACATTGGCGCTGCCTTTAGTTCAGGGCCTTGAGCTAACAGATGAAAGGGCAAGAAGTAGAAAGTGAGCCGATTAACCTCTTTGAGTCTCCACTTCTCAATCTTTACACTGTTCTATAGACCGAGAGGCCTGTGTGAGGGTCAGATCAAAAGGAATACATGAAAGTGCCTAGAAATTTAAAACACTGCAAACTAGGAGTTCATAAATCATACATTTGTGAAATGTCATCTGTGGTATAGTTTCCAATATGTGGGTTCTATTTTTTCTAATTTACAAAATGAGAGGGTTCATACTACATAAACCTTGGGAAATAGTTTTAGCTCTGTAATTTGAAAATTCATTTGTATTCCAAGCACATTTCCACTTCAATTATAAATGACATTTGAGAGCATAAGATGGCTTTAAAAGAGTTAACATAGCCTTCTGTCTCATTAAGGAGGGATCATTTCGTCCAGCCATTGGAGCAGTAGGTTATTTACCTTAAAACTGCAGTTGCACTCATCCTCTTGCAGGAAAATGTCTGCCATATGAGCAAGTTTGCATAAGCACAGGTTATTAGTTCTTCTTCCCAATAAAAGTGACAGTCATTGAAAAAGGCGACATAGTAAGGTCTCAAGTCAAACACACTTAGCCTGAAGAAATATTCTACAACTACAGCGCCATGGTTTCCCAGAAGACATTAAAAGGACATGTCTTCAAAGGTCAAGGTTTAATAAAATGTGCTCTATCATTAGAAACTTTCTAAAATATATCTGGCTTTTTCTGTCCCCTTTTTGTCATGAGAATGACAAGCACCACAATGATGATTTGCCTTGGCTTGGGTCAGAGTCAGCAGTTTTACCTCCCATTGTTTTTCTATAACCAGTACAAATGTCAGCACAATGCAAGAAGCAAATGATATTTTAGGATTATGAGGAGAATGTTGACCTTACCAGCTCCCTGCAGAGTCTTGGATACCCACTAGGGTCCCAGAGTATACTGAAATGTACTTTCTTAGAATGGTATTTGGCAAGTGATACAAGCTTAGTAAAAATTAACCACAATCCAAAAAAAAAAGGAGAAAGCATTATTATTAACATGACTGTTACCAGTAGCCCTATCATTAACAAGACACAGGCCACTACTAGAACTTTAAAGCCTGCTTCCTTCTGTAGTTGTCACGGACACCAGGTTCTGAAATCAGAAATATCCACTGAGCATGATTTTTATTAACAGGTATGTATTGACACAGGAAATACCGCTGTTGCTGTTAGCCCTTTAATCCTGGGCAAGCAAAAATGAAACCAGATAAGGGGAAAGAAATGAGAAGAGATAGTTGGAGTGGGGAAGACTTGGGCAGAGAGAGGCAGGAGAAAAGTAGCAACAAAAGGAAAGAAGGGAAAGGCCAAGGGAGGAACACAAGACAGCTGCAGAGGAAAGAGATAAATGAGGAACACAAGGCGGACAGAAGGAGACGAATGAGACAGAGAAGAAAGGGAAAGGTCACCATCCTGTACCTTACGATCTACAGCACAGTTAAAGGGACATTAGTAACTATATTTAGTGCAACCAAATGCAGCTCCCTTAAAAGCCCCATTACAAGTCCTTAGTTCTTTGAATTATCTACTGTGTGCACATGTGCATGAGTGGTGGTCCGGAGTCAGTTCTCTCTGTTTCTACTGTGTGGACTCCAGGAATTTCCTCAGTTTGTAGGCACCTTCCACTGTAACATCCTCCTAGCCCCTCTATGGAACTTTAGTACAGATCAGGGGAAAGGCCTGCCAGGGCTTTGGGAGAGAACTATGGATGTATTAAGAATGGAAGTCACTGGGAAGAACAAAACAAAACAAACAAATAAACAGAACCAAACTCCTTCCTTAGTACATGGCCACAATCTACTCCAAATCTCTGTATCCATCAAGCTATTTGGAAAGCTGACTGAAATGTAATCTTCTATGACAGAACATGTAACAGAGTCACAAAGGGATGCTAACAAAGGTATTCTTGGGTTCTGTGTCTAGATCATGAATTTTGGGGGGATGGGAGTTCTAAGAAGCAGCAAACTGGCCCAAGGGACTTACTTAGTGAACCTCTGTCCTACTGCAGGACTTGGCAATCCCCACCACTCTATCTCATGTAAGGTTAAATAAAAAAAAATACCTCACACCTTGAGGGACATAGATATTCTCTGATGCTGATACACTACACACTTATTTAAAAACCCTTTGGAACACAAAGTGAACAAAAAAAAAAAAATCTCAGGCAAGAGCTGTATAGAAACAGGCCTTGGATGATCCTGAGTCAGTTGTATAGAAGGTAGAACTTTCTATTTCAGTTGCTTTCCTTTGAGAACACAAGGGTTAAATTTTCAGTCACCAGCTAAATACCCAGGCTGAACAGACTAAATGGATTTTGGCCATTCCCACATATTATGGACTGTGTCCAGGCCTCCTTATTGGGCTCATTGTGCACAATCTTGTGTTTGTTCTTCTTAGCCCAAGTCAAATGGGAGAGTGTGGGGCCCATTTTATTAAAAGCCCAGGCTTGGCAACACAAGCCTGTAATTACAGTTACTCAGGAAGCTAAGGTAGGAAGATCACACGTCCAAGACCTACACCAGCTATACAGTGACTAGTGACTTCAATGGCAGCCAGGAAACTTAACGAGACACTTTTGCAAACTAAAAACTGAAAAAGAAAGCCTGAGCTACACATCTCAACAGCAGTGTCTAGCATGTGGGAAGCCCTGCATTCAATCTCTAACATATGCACAAGCACACACACAGAAATACTGTTCATAAAAACAGCTTCTTAAACCCCATCTGCAGAGTCCCTGTGTAGTGAGGGAGAAGGCACGAGGAGAGGGGGGGCTGATGCTGACCTACTCTGCTGAGCTCCAAAAAGCCAGGCTGTTTGGAAGGTTACTTCGCCACCCTCCTAGCCTTCACAACAATAGACGCACATTAGATTTTTAATACAGAATGATTATGTCCATGAAAGTCTGGCTCCTACCAACCCTGACATTCCTCATAGCCCAGATCTTCAACAATAGATAACATTATTCTTACCCATTCGAATACTTAAAATTTACAGGAGTTAAAGCTATCAGATACCTAGCCAACAAAGACCCTGAAGTTAAAAACAAACAAACAAACAAAACCTAGCTTAACAAATTCATCTAAAATTACCTTTGGTCTTTCCATATAAGTTTTCTATTTTTGACATTTTTTTTGGCAATTTCCATTGCAAAACGATGGGTTTTATTAAACTATGGGTTATTTAGCTGACGTAAGAATCAAACACATTGCTGAAAAGTTATTAATCCCGAGAGATATGTTGTTTTGGCTTCCTAAAACTTAATTTATTTTTAAGTACCTGTTTATTATGACTCCAAATATTAAATGCCTAGTGGCCTTTATGTTCTAGCTGCCTTAGATTTTTCTGAGACTTCTCACTATTGATCACATGATAAGTGTGAATGTGCCAAAAGTAAAAATATAAAGTATCTATTATCTATTTTCAAATCTGTTCATATCTTAAGTATGTTTTTACATTCTAGTTGTGAAAGAAATTTGCTGGAATACAATCTTTCACATGTGTATGGATTTTTTAGGTTTCCTTAATAATTCTGGGAACTTGCATTTTTAAGGCTAAGTACATCATTAAGTAGCTTTTGAGTTGTTGACTGTCTTGTTCACTGAGACTATACAGCAGTACAATAAAAAAGAACCAACATCAATTAGAAAAAGTTAATAATATAACAAGTTGTGCAAAGAACATAAATTTTGTAACATTGTTTAATGAAATGTAACAACTTATGTCCTTTCATTATAAAATGGTGAAAGAAGAGAAGAGGTTCATTTGGGGGTTTTTACTAATCTATTTAATCTTCTAGGGATCTTTTTTTGTCATTTTTTTTTCTATTTATTTTGAGACAGGGATCCACCCCATGGTGGCCTCAGATACAGTATGATCTTCACCTCAAGTTCTAGGATAACAGACCTGAACTATCACACTTGGTTCTTCTAGATACTTTATTATGATATTAGCTTTAACTGTCATCTTAATACAAACTAGAATCATCTCAGAAGAGTCTCAAAGAGAGCTCTCTACATTGGGTTGGACTGTGGCATGTTTGTGGAGAACTGTCTTAAGTTAACTGATGTGTCAATGCCCTGCCCAATGTAGGCGGTGCTATTCCCTTGGCAAGGAGTCCAGAACTATATAAGAGTGGAGTAATTGAGCAAATAGAAGCAAGCAAATAAGCCTGTATGCATATATTTCTCTCTTCTCTTGATTGTAAATGTAATGTGACTTGGTATTTGAGGTTCCTGTCTCCATTTACCCATAATATTGGATTGTAAGTGAAGTAAATCTGGTTTACCCTCTATTGTCTTTTGGCCTGAGTGTTTTATTATAGCAATAGAGAGAAACTAAAACACTTACCAAATCAGAATTATTGTTAAGAGATTAAATTTTCAGTAATGAAAAATCTCTCCTGTCCCCTATTATCAAGAGCAAATGTTAAATTTGGAGTTGTAGTCTCCTGGTACTTCTCTAGCCCAAGTAAGGGCCTGGGCTCCCTAATACAACAAAAATAATGAAGAGTACACTGTAAATTAGGTAAACAGGCTGTACTCTTCTTGGCCAAGCTTCTAAAGTAACTGTGACTCAAACAAAAATCACCATCCTAGAAGTGATACTTTTTCATAATCAGGTGGTTTAAAACTAAAAATGTCACTAAACACTAAAAATTGAATAGAGATAAATAACATAGAGATATTAATGTTTAAAAGGCCACAGAAACCCACACGAAGACCGAGCTGCACATGTGCTACATATGTGCTGGGAGCCTAGGTTCAGTCCGTGTATGTTCTTTGTTGGTGGTTCAGACTCTAAAATTCCACAGGGTCCAGGTGAGTTAACTTGTTGGTTTTTCTATGAAGTTCCTCATCCCTTTCAGGCCCACAATCCTTCCTTGTATTCTTTCACAAGAGTCCCTAACCTCCATCCACTATTTGGCTGTGGGTATCTGTATGTGTCTGAGTCCAGTGCTGGGTGGAGCCTCTCAGAGGACAGTGCCAGGGTAGGGAGATACCCAGGGAAGCCTCCACCCTCTGGGAGAAGAAGGGGATGGGTGGGATGAGGGATGATGAGAGCTGGTTACTGGGAACAGGCAACAGTGATCAGGATATAAAGTGAATAAAAAAAACCTTAGAGAGATAAAAGAATACTGCTAGGCAATGTGAGGAGGCATTGCTGAGACTGAAGATTAAAATGTAAGCAGGTCTACCAATTCTTTATTCTCATCTAAATTTATAACTCAAGCTTGGTAATTTTAGATCTAAGAGAGAGAGAGAGAGAGAGAGAGAGAGAGAGAGAGAGAGAGAGAGAGAGAGAGAGAGAGAGAGAGAGAGAGAGAGAGAAATCCAATAAGGTGCTGGTGGAGGAAACTTCATAGGTGATCAATGCAATACAAAGCAAGGGAATGAGCAAGACCAAAGTGCAGTAGAAATGTCTCTTGAACATCACGGTCCATGGAAAGCATTTGGCTGAATAGAAAGCACATGGTTGCTTATCCTTTCTTGCTCCAGACATTATATCCATTCAAAACATCAGCATTCAGTTCAAACAAAATAAAAAATAAAAGAGCAGAATTGTCCCTGGGTGAGAGCTATCAACTTTAATAGCAATTGAAGAAACCACAAAACAATGGGTAATTCTGAATATACTAAAAAGAAAATGAAACAAAAAACAAACAAACAAAAACAACAAAAAAACTTCCCAATCAGTAACAGTGTCATAAATTTTAAAGGTATATACATGAATATAAGCATATGAAAAGAAGTTTAGGCAAACTAGCCATTAACTGCAAGCTAAAAAACTGCCAGTTAAGGAATTAGGACAGTAAATGTGGATACTGTATGGTTAGACAAACATTATTCTATAGGAACAGTAGCAATGAACTCTTGCAGCTTATATAACTTACATGAAGGAAGTTTGGTACAGATTATCAACTGAGTCCCAAGGATTTATTTGTGAACACAATAATTTGATTTCAAAAATGCATGAATCCAAGAGAAGTAATTTTTACTGCTTTATAAAGTTGTATTACCAAAAATACGGAAGTCATCTAAGTGCCCAAAAAGTGATTATCTAAATTAAACGGTAACTGTCTTTTATTAATAGACCCACATATTAAAAATCGACAGTGGTGCCCTAATAAAAATGTAGCATAAAGGTCAAAAAATAAGCAGAAAGGTCGCTGAACTTTACTTTCATAAGCATACAGACAAAAGATTAGGAAAAAAATTCATCTAGTGTTGGTAGCACTATTTCTAGATGGTGTGGAGGCTTTTGATCTTTCTGCTATCAACTAAGTTTATTTAAATAGATTCATATTCCTGTAAAATCAGACAAACTCCTTGAACTCTACTGTCTCTCCCTGTCTTGAGTACCAAAATGTCACCCAGACATCCAAGGTCCCCTACACTGGATTTCCACTGTTTTCATGGACGTGTGCACCTCTCTCAGCAAGCTTCCTTCCTACTGCTTCTTTAATGAGCTGCATACCTTTTCACCCCAGTGCTTTACCTCAGCCTCTTTGACCCACCTAGATCACCTCCTCTACCTGGTCAAGTACTGCCTACGCTCCTAAGAAATACCATCTGGGTTAGTCAGCTTTCTGTCATCACAAGTATCTGAGATCAAGAGAGTAAAGGTGTATTTTGTCTCAGAGGGTTAGATGTTTTGTTTGTGATCAGTTGGCCTAGATACTGTTGAACCTTTGATGAATGAAGAGGGACCTAAGGCAGTGGGTATGTAGCATGCCCAAACTGTGACCAACATAGCCAATGGAGCAACAGGAAAAGGAAGGAACCAGGGTACCATAATCACTTTAATGGCATTGTTCCCAATAAAGACTTCCAAAGATCCCAAATAAAGACTCCCAAAGGCTCTTAAAGATTATGCCATTTCCCAATAGCACCATGTTTTAGAGCAAGTTTTTCTACAGTTTGGGAGATACTAAGCTTTTCCATGAAGTTGCTTCTAACTCAGTACTAACCTGATCACCAAGAGGTGTCTCCCCTTAGCACTCGGCACTCAAAGAAGTTCTTGGAGAAAAGGTTCATGGATCTTAGGCTGGAGTACAAATCACCAGGTAGTCAAGGATAATTAACTTCTTTGAACTCCTGATCCTCCCCCTTCTAGGATCACAGGTGTATATACTGCCACATTGAGGGACTTCTTCGGTTTGGTTCTTATTTCTTGTAATTGAGTTCACCTTCTTTAGCAGATTGCCTTTGTTCTAATGCGTTCACTAGATTGTACAAGTTAGAAAAAATGCCTCTATCATTCAACTTTCTCTAACACTGACAAACTGCTTTATAGAATTAAGTAGATAATGTGTACTTTCAGAACTGAATAAATTATTGTCACAAAGAGAAAGTAGAAAGAACAGAAAATGTTTCTCATTTGAGACTCAGCATGGAATTTCTCACAGTGACATGGAATTTCTCACAGTGACAATGAAGGAGAAAGGTAATTATGGACCTGTATTTTCTTCTTGTATGCTGAAAAAAAATCTATCCATATTTGGTAATATTTTCCACAGACATGAAAAAAATGTGCTTCGGATTGTGAAGAACCTGTTTTTAAGTGAATGTCTAAAGAGATCTCCTTGTGGATAATGAATACTTTAGGAAAAACATTATATAGCTTGTTTGCCTTACACCTTTTATGAAACAAAGTATTACTAATGAAAATAGACTGTGTAAACCATGTAAATGTTCTAAATACAAAGTTACTTTTTTATTTTATCTTCATATTTCTCTCCTTCTCTCTCTCTCTCTCTCTCTCTCTCTCTCTCTCTCTCTCTCTCTCTCTCTCTCTCCCTCTCTCTCTCTCTCTCTCTCTGTATATATATATATATATATAAATCAGGATTTCACTTTTAGTCATGTTCACCTGGAACTCACTCTAACAGATAATGTTACTTTGGGACTTAAATGCCCTCCTCCCTCAGCCTCTTAAATTCCAGGATTACATGCAGGAATGAACCCCATCAGCTTTACCCAAGTTAATTTCTATAAACCAAACTTAGGGGGGAGAATACACAGAAACTAAAGGCCTTATCATATTTCAGAGCACAAGTGCAACTTTCAGGTGAGGAAGGTCTGTCATGGTTTCTACTTTCCTTGCCAATACAAGTCTTTAATGACCAAAGCTGCTGTGGAGATAACCCACATGCTAGTTCACCTATACCTCAGTGTGTATATTTAAAGGTAAAACCATCCTAATACTTAATGCCATACCCTGTGCTGATTCTGAAAATAAAAAAGCTTGTCTTCATAGTATACATTATGAAGGCTTTGGGGGGGGTATGTAAGGAGAGCTGGTTAGAGATAGCTCTTAATTTAAAATGTCAATTCTCCCAATGGTCTTCTAATGCATATCTTTATGTAGTGCTGTATTCATTTAAAGAGTGGGTACTGAACACTGTGTAAGGTCTTGAGGAATGGGATAAACACAAAGCTTCAACCTTCAACTTCTGTAGGCTGCTACTAACCAAACCATCCATTATCCACTGGAGGAAATGAACAATAAACAAATGAGACAATTACAGGCTGGGAGGGAAAGTAAGCAGGGCAGGAAGCTACTTAATATCCAGGGAAGGCCTCTCAGATACATTTAAACACTGAAAAGACAAAAGAAAAAAAAAAAAGACCTATCCTTACATACTAACTGGGGAAAAGTATCCCAGGCAAAGAGAAATGGAAATGTCCCAAGATACAAACAGACTCATTCTGTTTGAAGAACACAAACAGGGCAGTGTGTTTATATTTTCAAAACTGTGGGTCATGTTTTCATTAGTGATGTCAACTTGGTAGGTCATTGCATTTTTTTAAAAATCGGAAGTCAGATAGAAAATGCATCAGCTACATGTTTTTAGACTAAGTATTCAAGTTTTGCTTTGTGTGTGTATATGTGTGTACGTGTGTGTGTGTGTGTGTGTGTGTGTGTGTGTGTGTGTGTGTACTGGCTTGCTATATGTATGTCCCTTAATGCATAATGTGGTCAAATCTTCACTAAGCAAAGAGAGAAATAACAGGTAAGGAGGTAACAGGTAGCTAGGAGCTACAAGACATATGACTCACATCTGTAGGCCACGGAGAAGAATTGGGTCTTTATTCTAAATACATACAGTGGGAAGACACTGAAGGGTTCCAAACTCCAGAATGATATGATCTAATTTGACATCACAATGTTCCTCAAAGATTACTGAAATGAGATCTAAAAGGCTTGAGTAGCAAGCCAAGCTAAAACTCTAACACCAGAGATTCTGAGCAAATTGCTTAATCTTACTACACATCACTTCCCTCATTTAAAGATGAGACAGTTGAATTAAGATGACCTTTAAGACCTCAGAGATTGCATAATTTATCTATTTTCTGCTTGCTCCCTTGAGCACAAGTAAACTACCACTATAGAATCACCAATTCAGTAGTTATGAGTTCTATCTCAACTTATTGTAAACCACATAGCGATGAAGTACACTCCAATCGAAAGTTCTTTTAGAAGTACCTCTTTACTGTAAACTAGCTATGCCAACAGATATGAATAAGATCTCTGTGCTAAAAGTGAATGGAGTGCTTTTGCAACTCTCTGGTACAAAGTTTGGTGCATGAAGAAAACTGGCCAGGAGGCATGAAAAGATTTACTGGCCAGGTTATTTGGAACAGATTTAGTTATTTGTTCTAGGTCATGAACTGATGTATAATACAGAACAGTATAAAGGTGTCTGAATCTTCTGCTAAGCACTGCAATCAAAATACAACAGTTTCATTATTTCCACAGTACCCCAATGAGGAACACAGAACATGGAAGTAAGCTAATTTGTGGAAGGGGACATACATTAGTATTAGTCAAGGCAGACAGCAACCAGAGCCTTTACAATTCTGTATTTATAACTTCTTCTAAATGTTTAAAAACACTGTACAAGCACTAAGGCATCAGACTAAGTACTTGACAACTCAAGTATCTATGACATTGAACAGAATGTTCAACCAATAAACCAGTTCTGCAGTTGCAGAAACTTTCAAGTACAGAGTATGACGATATAAAACTTGTGAATAGCACTTTTGGTTTTAAGAAGCGGAATTAAGCAAAATAAAAAGGAACTGGATTACCAAATTATGTTCAAAGTACATGGCTACAGTACAATGGCAGTTCCCAGGTTTCTTTTCTGGTGAAAGGCCAGAAAACGAGCCACGAACTGCATTAGAGTCACCTATGTCGTTGGCCAAATAGCCTGCCAGGCCCATGGATACAAGGAGATGCTAGACATTCTGATTTCTAAACTTACTCTAACCGTTTAAGGGGGGGGGGGGGGACAGAAGCAAGCATACCATCTGCCCAAGTGAAGCAGTGCACACAGTATGGCAGAACTCTTAAAACACGTACAGCATCTCTCTACTGAGGGTTGAAAAGGTCTCTTAACATCTCCCGGCAAAAAAAAAAAAAAAAAAAAAAAAAAAAAAAAAACACCCACAAACACCCCAGCAAAAGTTGGATATGCTCACTGCACACCCCACTCTAAGTCCCAGAAAGCATGCTCACCTGTCACATACTCTGCCTCGAATCTCCGCCGGGTCTCAGAGATTAGCTTGGCTTTATTCTGAGCGTTATTCTGGATAGGAGACATAACAAAACCTTAGATGCGTTTGGTCTTAACCCAGATCATTCCCAGCAGCTCACCTTCACCGGAGCGCACACGGGCCACGGGCCTGGAAGCTTCCAGGCCCACGGCCCAAACAGCGATGCGGTCCTGCTCACCTCGGCCATGGTGACAGTCGCGGAAAGGATTGTAGTGGTAGCCGTCGCTCCTTCCACAGCCGGCAGTCAAGTGTCTCATCACCAGCCAGCCCAGCCCAAAGGTAGACCAAGCAGGGTGGGAGGGGGAGGGGGTCGCGTGACACCGGAACGGAGAAGGAAGTGCCTTCACACTGGCCAATCCCATAGTGTTGTCCGGGGGTAGAGGCGGGAATAAGTGCTCTGCTGGGCTCCCACTTGCTTCTCTAAGAAGAAACTCCGCCTTCCGACGGCCTCCTGGCACTACTGGCCCGCCCCAGTAGCCTGGAGCCCTCTGATGCTTTCCTTGAAGCTCAGCCCCTACAGCTCAGCCGGCCATTCGCTTGGACCACTCGGAGGCTCCGCCCCTCTCCGGTCTCCTCTGGCAACCACCTCCAACAGGCTTTGCCGCCTGAAATTTTCAGTCAACTATTGGGCCGGTTGTCCCAGCGTGCAATGCGCGAGCGGGAGGTTTGGAGTCACTTGGTGCATCTGGAACGTGGCGATTTGGCTGCCTTGGAGAACTGGTTCTGTTTTGTTTTCTTTTTCTCCTGACCGGTCGCAGATAATTTGCATTGTGAGTATTCGCTGTATCCAGCGATTATTTCTGCTAAGGCTTTTTTGCTGTAGTGTCTCGCTTTCTAGGGCTGGCCGACTTGCAATTTAGCCTAGGTTGGCCTCCACTCTCAGACATATCTCAGTCTGTCTCTGATCGAGATTACAGGTATAACTGCCACAGTTGTGGAGAGTGAGACGCTCACCAGGCAAGTATCTTTGAACTCTAAGTTAAAGTCCTTATAGAAACTTAAAAAGAAAGTTGTTATAGTGCGGTACTTGTTCTTAACAAGATGGGGGGCAGTACTCTTGTTTGTGCCCTGTAAGTAGCATGTGTGGGTGTCACAGCTCAAGAATAGGAATGTATCTGATTTCTAATGGATAAAAGCCAAGGAGGCTGCCAAACTTGCAGGACAAGTCACAGTATATATCCAGGGTAAAATGCAAACATTGCCAAGGCTGGTAAAAGTTTAGATTTATAAAGTACTGGAACAAAACTTTATTAGCGGTGGTGATTTAGTTGAACACAACAGTGTTGGCTTTCTTAAAAATTGACCGGTACTGAAGACTACTTGTATTGTAAACTGTAGAAACGTTTTTCTCAGGGACTTGGGATATAGCTCACTGATACAGTGCATGCTGGCGATCTGAGGTTCAATCCTCAGCAGCCCTCCCCCTCCACCAAAACAAAACAAAAACACATCATGCCTCACATCTGTACCTGGTTCACCATAAAAAAAGGCATTTAGCATCTTTCTTCCACAGCCTTTTTAATATTTATGTTTTTCTGGGAAAAATGAATACATTGTTTAAAACGTGTTTGAAACTTTCATAAAAATATTTGAGTAGCTAAAGCTCCCCTAGACTCCATTTCCCTGCTTTGTTACCCATATTCTTTATTAAAATTCATCCATCATGATAAGGATTTCATTCCTTTTAACTGTAGTGTGATGTTCCATCTGTTTATTTTCTTACTGGTAATCATTTCAGTTTTCAATTTTTACATAGCAAATAGAAGGGCAGTGTATATTTCCAGGCAGTAGACTTGTTTCATATGTAGGTCCATTTCTCTGGGGTCAGGTTTGAAAACCAAAGATGCACATTAAAGTTCATTGCAGGGTTAAATTCTGTACCCATCTCTCTCTCTTTCATAAATTACTTATTAATTGTGTGTGTGTGTGTGTGTGTGTGTGTGTCCATGGTACACATATGAATGTCACAGTCACAGGATACTCTTCTTCTGGAGTTATTCTTACCTTCTACCCTGCTAAGGCAGAGTCCTTCTAGTTTCTGCTTTGCATTCTCCAGGTTTATTCCTGTGGGCTTTCGGGAGGGTCTGTCTGTTGGGTTCCTGTAAATAAACCCTACCTACCCCACAGTTTCCTGCACTATAAAAGGTGCTGCGTGCCCCTCCTCTCTCTCTCTTGCTCTTTGTTCTTGCTCTCTTGCTCTCCCACCCTTGTTCTCCCTCTATTGCCCCTCCTCTCCCCATTCCCTTCCCCCTCTCTCTCTCCACATGCTCATGGCAGGCCTCAGCTTCTCTCCTCCTCTTCTCTCTCTGCCTCTACTACCCTCTTCACTCCCTCCCCATGCCCTGGATAAACTCTATACTGTACTATACCATCATCATGTGGCTGGTCCTTCAGGGGGAAGGGATTCCCAACATGGGTTTCCCAGAGGCGTCTCTCTGCCCCCAGGCCTCACCACACCTCCATGGAGCATACCCCCCAACTCTCTTCACCTTTTGCCTAACACTGTCTCTATCTCCCATCTCACAAAAGGAATGCAGTGATTACAGGACATATCACTACATCAGGATGCTTGTTTTTTCTTTATGTAGTCAACTCTGCTCCTCCCATGTGTTCGGGCTTGCACAGTTATCACCTTGACCCATTCCTCTGACAGAAGGTATTTTAAATAGAACATCTATAAAGCGTCCCCTGATGATAACACATCCAAGCATCTTCTCTTAGTTATTCAGTCTTTGAATTTTTTAAAGAAAGTATGACATTGTCACCAGGTATGTGATACATACCTGTAATCCTAGCACCTCAGAAGCAGAGGAAGGAAGGCTAAGGGCAGCAAAGATCTATTATTTAGCATGTGATACGTTTCTAACAAATATGTTTTGTACTGTGTCTGTTCTATTCAGTCATCCTCTTTTTTTTTCCTTTAGGATTAAAGGCCTCAACTGGAATCCATTTGCATTTGGAACTGGATCAACACAGAGACTTGATGCATTAGAGTGGTTGGCAAACAAGCAATGCCATTTAATGAGCAAGCAAAGTTCTTGTGCTATAATGGAGAAATCCTTGTTTTTCAGTTGTCTGGAGGAGAGTTTGCAGATTTAGAAAGGCCTACAGATCCGTCTGGCTTAGGTGTCAAAAGGATGCTATTTGACAGAGAAACTAGTACATTCCTTCTGATAGCCACTGTTTTTTTAAACATCAATGAGAAAGATTCTCATTTAAAAATTCTGTGTTGTAACTGTGTATCAGATTACAGAACTAGAATTAACCTTCCTTGCATTTTGATACAATGTAGGAAATACCATAGTGAAGCCTTCAAATATTATGTACTGTTTCTTCACAATGCCAACAAGCTGGGAAAACTCTTGAGTTTTGAACTAAATCATGCATTGGATGAGAGCGCAAAGATCTTTGATGGCCCTATAGTTTTTTGGCAACATCTCAACCAATTCTTCTATATCTCTCCTGAAATTGGGAAAGTTACTAATATATCAGTTAACCTTTCCTCTATCCAGTGGATAGGTGAGATTGAAAATTTTGGCTTAGGTTTCTTGGGGATAGCAGAATCATCTGAGGATAAATGTACCTATAAGCTTTTAGAATCCGATTATGAATTTTCCAATTCCAGCCTTTGTGCATATTCTCTTAAAAGTCAAGAACTGTTAAGTAATAGTTACCTGATTCCTCTTGCTTACAGTAGTGTAGTAAGTCATGTGCATGTATGTGTAGCTGAGATGGTGGATGACCATTTAAGAATGTCTCTGATTGTCCTGACTCAAAAGAATCAGCTCATTCTGTTCCAGAATGGCATTCCTGTAAGAGCATGTCAGCTGCCGTTTCTAGGTCCCCATTCAGTTCAAATTCTAGATGCAGGGAAAAGAAACCGATTTTTCATTGTATCATTCCCATCCAAGGCTTGTGCTGTTTCGGAAAAAAAATTTAAGGTACAGGAGCTTAAGCTCAAGCTTCTAATAGTTCCGTTAGTAATCTTGGGCTTTTCTTGTCTTGTGTTTCGCTTTGTTTTGTTTTATTTCAAACAGAATTGGTTCTTGATATCTATGTATAATTCAGGCTGTCTTTAAAGTTTCAATTCTGCTGTCTTGGCCTCCTGGGTTTACAGCCTTCTGCTACCATCATACCATCAGGATTTTTAGACTTTCTGAGCATTCCTATTTTGTAAGTCAGTTTTTAATCAGTAGTCATTGTAGATCTTTCTTTCTTCCTTCCTTCCTTCCTTTTTTCCTCCAGCTCCCCTCTTTCTTTAAGTTGTCTATATTCCACCTGCCTGATGGTGGTTTGGGGGCTTTGAGTTTGGAAGCATAGATTTATAACTTCAAATGATATTTGTCTTTTTATTATAATTATTCATAATTTTTATTAATGTAGGCATATTGGAATGCCTCTTAGAAGATGTACAGTAATTATATTTGAACAATTATACTTTAGCAGTTAAGACAAAACAATACATATGGTGAGATTTAAAATGGAAGGGAATATTTCCTAATATTGAATTCCGAACCTTCACTATTTATGGCCTTCTCTGAGAGGCTTTAGATAATAGAATGAATACTTTACTAAATAATAAAATTCTACCTTTCATAGCAGTTTGTCCCCATATAGAATCTTTCCTTGGTTAGTCATGGATCTGTTCTACTTTATTCCAGGAGGGAATTGAGGCAGCTTACAAAAATACAAATAAGCATACACTCAAGTAAATAATGAAAAGCTAAGTCATCAAATATTTTATTTGCTCCCAGAGAAGCCCTTCATAAAAGCCTCAGAGATGTTTAATTCAGTGATAGGACTACATTATTCTCTTAGGCTTTCTCTCAAGTGGAAACTGTCTCTGCAAATTTTGACAAGAATCTGTTTAGTGAACATTTCAGTTTTGAGCCCATCGTCAGGTATGCACTGACATTTGTCTTTTCAATAGAAGACTTGTATGTTTTGTAGTTGTAATCTCTAATGTGGCCACGAGCCGTATGGAGTTATTGAGTATTTGAAATGGGAGTGCTCTGAATTAAAATGAATTAAAAAATGAAATCAACCTGAGATCTCAGACTTAAGTAAAGGGCTGGGTACGGTGCCACATCTCAACAGTGGGGCAACCAAGGCTGAGCTAATACAACCCTGTCTTTGAAAAAAAGGATTTAGTAAAAATGCAGTAAAATATTAAGATTCTTAATTAATTATATTGAGTTGAAATGGTCATGTTCTAGATATACTGGGTTAAATAATCACCCTTCATATCTAAGTGTTCTACATAGATTGATTCTGTCAGCTGCAGATTTAAAATATTTGACACAAACTGTGGTTTTATTGAATATGTATAAACTTTTTCTTTGTCCCTATTCCCTAACTAGTGCAGTCTAACCAACATAATGTTGAACTTGTATTTGCCATTTTAAATAATCTAGATGTTTTGTAGTATATGGCAGAATGTCATTATCACTATTATTACTATTACTATTATTATTATTACTATTATTATTATTATTATTATTATTATTATTGAGGTAGAGTTTCTCTATGTAGCCCTGGATATCCTGAAACACACTTTGAACTGGCCTTGAACTCTGATATCCACCTGGTCTGCCTCCCAAGTGCTGAGATTAAAGTTATGCCCTACCATGCGTGGCTATGAATTACATACAAATATTATACCAATAAAAAAAATTTACAGATTTCTTTTAATCTATAGAAGATTTAGGAGCTAATCTTCTACTTACACTGAGAGATGACAATATCAAACTTATCTTTACCTTCTTAGTGAAAGTTTAAAATCATATGCGTGCTTCCCATTTTTGGTTCGACTATATTTGTATTAGATTGTAGTGCATGAAAGATTCATTACAAATATGCATGTACACTCACGGATAGTTCTTTGATGTTTAAATGCCTTAGGAGACCTAGAAAAGTTAGAATCTACACCCATAACATCTCACCAACATGACTGTCTAACACGTGAGCTGGACTCATGAAACGAAGTTTGATTGTCAGTGTCTCCTTTCTGGAGTTCCTTATGCCTGGTAATTGTGGGAAGCCATGTGGATTTTCAGATATGCTGCGCCTCCCTATACAAGTGAAGAATCACAGCTTTAGAAAGTTGTACTGTAGAACCAGGGTTGGTATTTCATTATGCAGATGAAGTGCTCTATTTATATCTCTTCCGAAGCATAAGCCACCTTCCTGTGTCATCCAGGTAACATTTCTCTGTCCCTTGGATTCTGAGTAGGAAGTTGAGCTCTTCTGCCTTTAGCTCTATGGACCTTTAAGAAATCTATTTAAAACTCCCTGTCTGCTATTCTATTATAAATGTAACAGATCATTCTATTTAGGTAGAATGCCTCTAGGTGTCCTGCTGTTTGTCCCTGATAATAACAATGCCTCTTTCACCACCACTGGGGTTAAGCTGTTAAGTTCATGCCTTTCAGTTATCAGGACTACTAAATTTCATGGATATTTGGTCTCCTTGTAAACAGCAGATCCATGGAGGCTTATGGGAAACGGGGTCATCCTTAAATTAACCATGCTGTAGAAAAGGCTCCTTACTGATGTTTTACTAATGCTAAATGTTAGGCTTCCCAAAGTTTTAGTTATTTGAATTTGTACATAGATCATAAAATTTAAATATAGAAATTGGGGCTATAAACGCCTCTAGATAAGCTTATTTTTATTGGATATTTTATGTATTTACATTTCAAATGTTATCCCATTTCCTGGAACCCCTCTCTCCAATCCCCCTCCCCCTGCTTTTATGAGGATGCTCCCCCTCCCACCCACCTACTACTACCTCACCACCCTAGCATTCCCCTACACTGGGGAAATGAGCCTTCACAGGACCAAGGGCTTCTATTGATGCCAGACAATGCCATATGACATAAATGTCTTGGTATTTGGTTTTGGATCCTATACTAGCTTTATCTTTAGCTTTCCTGTGGCCACTTTCATCAGTCATGTGTAAGAATGCAGTTACCAGTTTAAAACTGCATGGGACAAAAAGATTTAAGAGTTGACTCACATCTTTTTTCTGTATACCTCCAGGTTGTTGCTAAGTGGGAACAACTTAGCTTAGCACTGGTCAATGACTTTGCTGGAGTTGGAACTGAGCAAGTCCTAGTCGTTTTTGAGGACTCTCTGGATGCAGATCAGCTGACCTCATTTACAGTAACAGATTTTGTCAAAATATGGTATTCAGTAAGTTCTGTCTATGTAGTATGGTTTTTACTATCTAATACAGATATATAATATATATATATTGTTTATTTCAATATACTAAATATATGTTTAATATAGTATATATTAAAGTCATTTTAGTACTTAGTTATGATTTCATACTTTAAAATTCTAAAATGATATCCCCTAAATCTTTTATAAGTTATCTTCCACAAATGTTATATAAATAAACTATGTTTTTTTATATAAACTTGTATTACAGCATAGTTCATGGTCACTCAAATATCATTAGTGCTATAAGTGAACTTCATTTTTGCTTCAATGAAATATCATTTTGTACCAGTAATCCATATTGCATTGATGAAGGAATAAAAGAGCATGGAACTCCTTCTGAAAAGAGGAAAGGAGTGATGTGAAGTAGCTTTGTGATGAGGGCACTGGGTACGAAGCCTGATGACCAGAGTTGTATGTCTGGAACGCACGTGGCAGGAGAAAATTGGCTTGCACCTGTTATCCTTTGACCTCCACATACATGCCAGCACACATGCTGTGAAGTGCCTCCAGAAATAAACAAATGCAGGGAATGCCATAACTGCTTTAAAATACAAAGAAGTGTTGAAGCAACCTGGAAACCTTTATCATAGGACAGATTCTTTTCCCCCAAGTTTTGGATCCAGGCAGAGCGAGAATCTCTCCAAATGTCTTGTTTGTTTGTTTGTTCAGTGAAGATAATTGTTCTTTGCTGTAGGGTTTTTTAGAAATTAATGAGCGGATACTTTGTGATACAGTATACAAAAGTGAGGTGATAACAGTAGGGCCCATAGGGATACTTGCCTAATTACTAGATGTTGAAAATATTATATCTTTTTCATGAAGAACTGTCCTTTGGGTAAATGTAGTTTGTGTTTTTTGTTGATCCTCTGAATTTTTAATTTATTTCACACTTTGTGTTGATCTTTTCTGTCATTAGACCAAGCCACTGGATTGCTATGAAGACCCTTTGGCTGAAGAGGAACATGAAAATTATTATTTGGTGCTGCCAGCCCTGGAAGCCCAATTAGACGTTAGTGTCTCTGTTCCCTGATTACCTCTGTTTTTTCATTAATGAGTTCTAACTGAAGCACATAGCGTTGAAGAAGGGCACTTCCAGGATTCAGCAACTCTGTTTAGACAACAGGGGTATTTTAGAGAACTCTATGTTTGGGGCACTGCTGTAAAAGTGATTAAACTATGAAGGTAGATTGTGGTGTCTCAGTCCTGTGATTTTAGCACTTGAAAAGGTAAAGCAGGTTAATTGTTAGTTAGAATCCAGCTTTGTCTATACACAGGACAAAGGACAGTCGAGGCAACACAGCAAAATGTGTCTCAAAAATAATAAGCCAACCTATTAGGATGCTACATGTAAGTATATTGTCTAGAAATGAAAACTGTTCTAGGATTTAGTTGGGTTGAGAAGTTATATGAATGAAAATGAAAGAAGGCCTGTTTTGGAAGCATTCCAGTGTATATGATTTGTACTAAGTCACAGCTTGTCTCTTAGAGTGGCAATGAATATAGTGACTTGTAGCACATGAAAAGATATCTAGCAGTCTACTCTCATCTTCTTACTAATGAAATTCTCTACAAAAGCCAGCTATAGTGTATGTGTATATATACAAAGCACATGCCTATGACCACAGCACGTGAGAGAAACAAGCTTTTAAGGTCAGTACACACCAAGTTCTAAGCCAGCATATATAAGACTCATACAGACAGACCATGAAAGTCCCTGTAAAAGGACTATTGCTTTCAGCTAAATGTACCAGCTCTATTGCACTGTATCAGTTTTTATTACTGATGACATTCCTAACATAATGTCCAAGGCAATGGTTCTCGACCTGTGGGGCACAAAACCTTTGGGTGTCACATATCAGGTAATCCTGAATATCAGACTTTTTTTTTTCATTATGACTCCTAACAGCAGGAAAATTACGGCAAAATAATGTTTAGGTTGGGGGTCGCCAGAAACACGAAGAACTATATCAAAGGGACAAAGCATTGAGAACCATTGCTCTAAGGAAAGGATTTCTTTGGATTGCAATTTCAGAGAATTCAGTCCTTGTCTGGCCAGTGGAAGTTGCTCAGGGCTTCAGATGAGGCAGCATATTGCGACAGTAGGGGTACGGTGGAGTGCAGCTGTACATCTCATGGTAGCCAGGAAGCAGAGTGCCTGGGTTAATGAGCTTCTTTTCCTTCTTTTAGCCTATGGGTGATTCTGTATCACATTCCGAGTGTCCTGTGTCCCCTTTAGTTATTATTGTTGGAAGTAACCCTCACAGATCATGTACTCATTAATTTTTTTTTTTTTTTGTCAACTTGACAAAAGAAGCCAGGGTCATCTGGGAAGTGGAAAGTCTTTTAGTGACCGTTCCTCCCCCACTCCTCATTTTACGCATGATGAAATATACAGTCCCAGAAAGATTCAGTGCCTCAGATCTCAAACTAGAGTCCATTGCATCAACTTAGTTGTTAGCTAGGAAGAAAGATGGAGGACCCAGAATGAGAAGAAACCGTGGAGTATGTCACAAATGTTGATGCTATTGTTTCTATCATCTCACAAGTAGATCCAACACGAATGCTGGTTACCAGAAGTGGGGTGTAGTCATAGGATGGAGTTAGACACTGAAAAGGAAGGTCGACAGCTGTTAGGGGACAACATGAACAGCCTTAAAATCTGATGGACTCATGGTGATCCAATTTGGGAAATATTCAGAAACCATACAAGACTAAAAACTTTCCCCAGGAACATATAGAAAACATGCTAAAATTCAGAAGTGAAGCAAAAAAGTTCTGCCAAGACTCCAGGGTAGTGTTGCCTCCCAGAAAGAAAGAAGGAAAAAAAAAACTGTTCAGGCGTCCAAGGCAGCTCCTAGAGTATATACACTTACTTGGATAAAGTTTTGTGGGCGCTGATTTAATTTTTAGACTTCAAACTTTTCCAAATTGTGCCATTTGGGGACTGCGTAGTAGAGTTCACAATAAGGACTATTAAAGCAGGGCTTGGTGTCTATTGGGGTGGTCTCCTATATCAGGTTTTGGTTTGGATTTCTGGTTGAAAGGAGATGAAAGAAAATAGTTCTTAACATATGGTGGGAAAATTCTGGAAAGGTAAGCCATCTATTGGCTACAGGATTAGGTGTCTACAAAAAGACAGTGAGGAATACTTTGCTATTGATTACATTTCTTACAGTGAGTTTGGTTTAGTTTTATGGTTTAGTAACCAAACTTCACACTATTTTAAACTAGAGATTTGCTATTTTTGTCTGGGAGCACAGGGGACAGACTGAGAAAAAAAAACTGGTAGAGGCCAGTGTTGATTTTAGATGGTCCATTTTCAGTCAGCCTACCTTGAGTGGAAACATCTTCTCCCACCCAAATTACAAGTAACCAGGTATATGAGCAATGGATGATGAGCAGTCTGAAGCCAGGAGAGCTAGGCCAACATGAAATGCTTCAAAATATTAGCTAGACACGCTACATCCTTTGTAATGAGGCAAGAGAAATGAATCAGTCTCCCCTCTAGTCACTGATTTAAAGGAAATTAAGTTCAAAAGAAAGGAAGCCAAAAGTTTTAAAAAACATTTTATTGGAAGCTGTATTAATATGTAAACACTCTGACATGTCTATCTAAATGAAATAGCTTCAGCCAATCCAATGACAAGACTATTTTAGTAGCAACATATAGTCCACAGTTATTTTCATCTGTAGAGCTAAAATCTAATAATCTTGTACAGTAAAAGAAATGTATCGCTCTATGCCCTGTTTTGAGTCAGAGTTAGTTTCTTCAAAAGTTTTCAGCAGAATTTTTTTTTGGGGGTTAGTAGAGTATACCAGGACAAAACAAAATAAAGCATGTCCTGAGGTGTATTATATCTTACCTTTAAATTTGTGTTGTAAAAAGTATATGAACAGAATTTCAAACTCCAGATTAAATTTTCTATCCCTGATGTTTTTACTCATCTGAACACTGTTTTGAAACAAATTATTTCTAAAAGAAAAAAAAAGGGGGGGATTGTTTGTTTATATATACTGTTGCAAGGCCTCAGTTTTATTCAGAGCCGCTCATGTTACAAACTCCTGCAATAAAATGGATACTACTGTGTGGTGGTTCTCAGCTCTGTAACTAAACTCTGTAGCACTTACTTCCGGAATCTTAATGTGAACACAAAGTAACTCTTTTGTTAAGAGTAACAGTCTATAAACAAAAGAGCTTTTCTCTGCTGGTGTAGTCCACGGAGGTTATCTGGAGAAAGTACTTCCTGAACTCATGTCCTGTTTCAGTTGAAATTGTGGGTGACTTTTTTTTCCTTTTGTTTTACAGAATTCTTTTATTTTTCTTCACAAATTCCAGAAGCATATCTCATTTAAGGATAAATTCATTGCAAACTCTTGGAAGGCTCTTTTAAACTCAGTTTATGGGAAAGTTGATAGTATGCCAAGTGAAGAGGAGGTAAAGTTAGAGCAGGTAAAGTTTTAAAGCTGTGATTTCTTTTTTTTTAAATCTTTTAATCAGCTAACAATGTATGATTTGTGAACAACTTTATTTAAAGTAGAAATTATTGCTTATTGGATTGAAAAGAGTGACAGAGCAATGTTCATGAATTGAAAAACATTGGATTCAGGACCCCAATATTTTATCAGTCTTGTTTCAGTTCAAATCCAGCTCTACTGCTTTTCGCTGTGTGACTTCATGCAATTCACTTAGCCTCTCTAGCTCATTTGTCTTATCCGTACAATGTGGAGAAGACTAAAATTGGCGAAGGATACTGTGGTTGTGATGAGGGTTTAATGTACTGATGCACAGATGGTATTTAGAGAACAACGTAATAGATTCAATATGTAGTGCAGTTATTTCTCCTGATTCTGTGATTTCTATTCTAATTGTAATCCTGAGTTTATTGGAAATGACTTGAGAATGGTCCGGGAAGTAATGATAAAACTTCGGCAGAATTCTATAAGCTACCCATAAAAGGATAATTTAGTCAGTTTTATTAATGCAGGCGTTGAGATTTTGAGCTCAGTGAGAGTCACAGATTGGGTTGTTTTTACCACACTTGTGCTATATATTACCAGCATTTATTAAGATCTAGTTTTATGTCCCAACTGGCTCTATGACAGATAACTCCACTTCCATTCGGGCCATGATTCTTGACCTGCCTATTGAATTGTTTCATGGATTGTATTTTAGTAAGTTATGTGTAGCCTATAACTTTTAGGTTATTTTATCATCTTCCTTACCTTTATGCCCTATTATAATTTATTTTAAAATGCTTCTGTCATGTCTAGCCTGTTGACATTCCAATATGATTACACCATATGTGATTCATGGCTATCTTTGGAAGGATATGGTCTATGGTTCTCAGGTCTGGCATGTTTTATCAAGCATGCCATCAACTACAGAGCTGATTTGCCTTCTATACATTTTGGGTTATTCAGTGCATCTTTTTAGAGTCATCTTTTTTAACATCTTTTAAAGGGTGGTCTTGTTCCTTTCTGTGATGAAGATGAAAACAGTGTCCCTACCCCTGAGGAAAACTTACTAGACAATTTTCCAGAGCCAGAACATATTGTAGAGCAGACATGGTGCCGTGTTCTAGATGATGACTTAGTTGTTGGCGCAAAAGTCACATCTTTGAAGCCGTAAGTAAATTTTAAGTTAATAATGCTACATTAATACTGCATACCAGCACTGCCTAATAGACACCAACACAAGAAACTGCAATTTTAATTGTTCTTATTAAACATGGAATAAAAGCAAGTGGAATTAATTTCAGCATTTGATGGGCTCCCTTCTGTGCAAAGTTTCATTTCAACATATACTCAGTACAAAAATAAATAAATAACAAGTGTTTTATTTTCATTCTGAGCTTCTGAACTTTGGTTTGTATAAGACACTGCAGTTCACACTTGCTGTGTCTCTGGTTGAGCAACAGTCTCCGATACCAAGGATTTTTTCTCCTTTGGGCTAGAAATTATGGATAGGAAAATAATATACTGTTTCCACTAAACTGGGGAAACATAAACGTGCCTGCAGCGAAAGAACAAGTTGAAATGACTTCGTTGATGGCCTAGTGGTGGTCTAAGCAACTTACCTAGTAATTGGGGGCTTCCACTAAAGCCTGTTAATCTTGTTTCAGTTTCTTTTGCTTTCCTGAAACAAGATCTTCCTGTGGTGCCTAAGTTGATCTAGATCCCTGTTCTACCTAGTCTGGCTTCAAACTCTTGATCCTCCTGTTCGAGCCAACAGAGCTACAGGCTTCCAAGTGTCTGTTACCATGCCTGCTGGTTCACTGACTTCTAAGGTGTTTGAGGGAATGGACCATATAGGGTTTGGGCTCTCTGTTTCATGGGGTGACTTAGGTGTGTCTATTTTCTAGTATACAAGTTTTGCAAACCTGAGTATGTATGTTGTCTTTTCTTGTAGTGTGCATTTTGAAACTCTGCCTTTCCCCCGGTAAAGTTCTATGGGCTGACTTTGCTGATTTCATCCTGTGATATCCCTTTACATGTTTGCCTGTCACCTGTATTTCCTCTAAATCTGAAGTTAGATCTAGAGGCTGAGCCAGAGTTGTTAGCATTCTGTCTAAGTTCAACCCCAGTTAACTGGCAACAACCAGGTGTGCTCTGCCTCACAGTTACCTGGCAACAACCAGGTATGCCTGGCACTATCAAAGGGACTGCTTGCCCTTTCCTCACTCTCTTGCTCTCTCTTGCCCTCTTGTTCCCTCACTCTCTTTGTTCCTTCTCTCCCCATTCCTTTCCCCCCTTTCTCTCCATGTGCTCATGGCCAGCCTCTACTTTTCTACTTCCCCCCTGCCTGTACTACTCTCTTAACTCCCCTCCCCATGCCCTGAATAAGCTCTATTCTATACTATACCATCATGTATCTGATCCCACAGGGGGAAGCGGTGCTTCAACACCTCCATAGAACGTATCTCCACTCTCCGATCTCTTTATCTTTTTATAATCACATCAAGAGTGATGTTTGAATTTATGTTAACAATATACTTCATAGATGGTGCCTTCTTCTTTCAGGAAGTATGTAAAAATGCTTTGGGATTTACCAGCCAGAATAACCTTATAAAGAAAAGCTCCTCAGGAGTTATATACTTACACCCTTAAGTATTGTAATTTGTGGTTAGAGATAAAAGCCTGGATATAACATGGGGCTTGTTGGGACCTGAGTAGAATGTTCTTTCTGGGTTTTTCTTTATGTGTAGAGATAAAAACCTATCTTTGGTTGGTCAGTTGGCTGTGGATTCTTATTCTTAGTAATAAAACCCAGCAGAAATCCAGGCTGATACTTTCAATTTAGACTAAAATCTTCATATTCATAGTCTTATCACTACCACTCTTATATCTCCATTTTTCCCCATATCCTTGCTGAAAATTTAGTTCTCCATTATGCCAACAAAATTGCTATTCTCTTCATTGTACAATCTGTGTATGATATTCAGAGAACCATAATATCAGCAATATGACTATTATAAACTGTTTCTTTTAAAGGTTTTTGTGTAATATTTAATACAGCTCCATAGGCCATGCACATCCTCTCTTGGGGGTGTGTTTCCATTCCTTGATAATGTTGATAGAATTGAAACATGCCTAGATCAACACATCATAGTTCTAAACCATGAGAAACATTGATCAAGAAGAGATTCTGAAAGATAAGAGATAATCTATATTTAAGTCACATTTTCAATTACTCGGGAGACAGTAATTGTATAAGAAGTATTTTCATATTTTATCTTAAAGGTATTCTAAATTATTAGATGAACTTAAAAATGACTAGCTTCTTTTCATTTATTTTTAATCTCACTTTATTTAATCCCTCACAATCCAACTTTATGTTATCTCCACCCCCATTTAACAAACAATACAGCAAGCCTAGTTTATTATGGCCAGCTCCTCGTTGGTGTGGGGTTGGGCCTTCCCAGGACTGTGGTCGATATACCTAAGGTCACATTGCTTTTTCAAATTTCTATGGCTTTTACTCCCAATACTTTAAATATTTTGCCTTAAAATTATTTTTTTCTAGAGAAGGAGAAAATAAACATTTAATCATTTATTTGATTTTTTTAAAATAAGAACATATAGATTAAACCAAATTATTCTCTTCTTTTTTTTCATAGATCTAACGGGATGACTTTATCACTGATAATGGATCAAGCCAACAGGTCTAGTTTTCATCTTATGAAGTGTCAAAGTCAGTCGATTAGTTTGAGTATGAATTCTTTTCCAGAAGCATATTTGATGTTAAAGGAAACAGGACCAGAGGTCAAAAGGATGAAGCTGACCTCTGGTAGCAAGGAAGAGGACAGCTCTTTTGATGGACAGTCATCTAAGTCAGAATCCACACACATAATTACTGCCACAACGTCTCTTTCACCACTGTTAGTACTCAACAAATTATGTTGCACTGTGCTGCTAAACATTAGTGACAGAGATAATGATAAAAATACTGTGCATGATTATATTGTCTGTGGCAACCTTGATTTTAATCTACAAGATCTTTTTAGTAAGAACCACCTACTGGCATTCCCAAAGAAGCAATCAATAGGTAATTTGAGGGGTAATTTTTGTTGCTGATGTATGCTTAATTGAATCAGAAGTTTTTGAAAAATGGTTGATAGTAGACAGAATTTAAGGCTAGCAATTGTGATGTGTTTTTCTTGTAGAGCATGCAGAGGATCTATTTTCACTTCTCTCAGTATTGCCCAAGTACCCCTTCTGTGTCACATCACCTACCCATGCCCCAAATTTAATGAAGGTATGGCTCCTGAAACACATGAAATGTGAAAGAATCCAAGAATGTACAGAAATATACCTTTATAAAAAACTACGAAATTGTGGAGCACTCCTCTCCTGGGAGCAGAGAACAGCATTTGAAGGAATTTTAACAATATATTGCAGGTAATGTACATCCAGTTGAAACCAGTTCAGAGCAGTTTGTGCGTCTGTGTGGTCTAATAACAGTGTCTCAAAGCCAGGTGGTGGCAGAGTATGCCTTTATTCCAGCACTCGAGATGCAGATGCAGACACAGGTGGCCCTCCATAAGTTTGAGGCTAGCCTGGTCTATATAGTGAGTTCCAGGACCTACAGGTCTATACAGAGAAACCCTGTGTTGAAAAAAAAAACAAACATAATCAAATAATATCTCTGTAGAATTCTGTGCCTGGACATGTTACAGCCATGGCTTGGTATTGCTTGAATGGATAGAAAATTAATGTCTCTGGTTTAGTCTCTGGTTTTTTGAACTTAGTAATTATTTTAGAATGTGCCCCTTGCGTATAGTGAATATTCAGTAGATACTGTGCTGCTGTTGTTACTGAGCAAATGATACATAATCAGGGCAGTAGGTTACTACTAAGTTGGAACAAGACACCTGCATTGGTATAACTGATACATTATCAATGAAAGCATGCATTTTAATTCTGTTGATCTTTGTGTTTCTGAATAAATAAATACTAATTAGTTGCTAGAGCATTTTGCATGTGACTGTTGTGTGTTGTCACTGTCGTGTCACAGAACTCTTGTCTTTCCTTTCAGGAGCCAAGGAGTTTTATTCCAGTGTCTCGACCATCTCATCAGAGTTCTCCCTGAAATATGTTCCTTCAAATATCTAAAGTTCGAAAATGAGGATTTCTTAGTTGATCATTTGTCATCCACTCTGGAGGCAGAACTGGTTACCTTTTGCTCTGTTTCTACTTCTGCCTTCGAGTATGTTAGAGGTGAAGCGTATCTGTATAACTGTAGAATAAGGAAAATAGATAATAGGGACACGCCTTTTTCAGGCAAAAGGGCCAAAATCCGCCAGTACAAGCGCAAAGTGCAGAGAGAAAGGATACTAAAGCACCTGAATACGACAGTAAAGGGCAGCAGCTATGCGAAGATGACTTTGACATTAGCTGAGATTCAGCTGAAATCAGACCTCATTGTAAAGACACTTGCTGATTTGTAATTGCACTTTAAAAATCATGATTTAAAATATCTTATAATTATTGACCTCATTTGTTATCCTTTATTAATATAAAGATCAATGCTTATTATAATCCACAGGGTCTTGTTTTTGCTTTACTTTGTTTTGTGTGTGTGTGTGTGTGTGTGTGTGTGTGTGTTTGATGTAGGGTTTCATTCTATAATCTAAGCTGTCCTAGAACTCCTTATGGAGCTTGGACTTATTTTATTCACTATTGAAGAACTCATCCTGCCTCAGCCTCTTGGATACCAAACTAGCAGGTGTGTGCCCCATCCCAGCTCAATGATGAGCTCCATTGACACAGTACAGTATTTCTAATAGAGCAGCGGTTCGTATGTTGTCCTTTTGTCTCTCTCTGCTTCTACTTTCTAAAGCAAGAGACATTTGACTGTATCTTTTTGTGTCTTAGAACTTGTCAGACAGCATGTTATGTTTATATAATCAGAAAAACTGAGACAGGGTAGCAATCTGTGTTAGTGGCACTTTGCACTGAGTGATTATCTGTTGTGGAGTTTGTTTTGTGCTTAATTGGAGGTTTGACAGCATCTTTGGCCTCCTCTACCTACTAGATCTCCATAATATCCTCAGCGTACCTCTCAGGGGTAGGTGTCACCAGGATCCTTTGAAATCTTCTGCTATGCAAAGACAGCACACACAATGATCCAAATAATTTAAAGAACTGAAATGTGAATAACTTAGGTTGAGAAGTTGTTTCTGAAACTTATCGTTTAAGTAAAAAATGTTTGGTTCTGTAAAAAAAAAAAAAAATCCACTGGATTCTTTTTGTGTATTTTGCTACTTTGTGGAAGAGCGTGCACAAATGAGCTTCAAATGAATGAAAATTCAGTAAGATTGCCAGAAGCCATAATTTCTTTAAATACCTAGCTCTTCTGGAAAATTAATTATAGTGACAAGTGAGACCAGCATGTGAGGCCCTGGTTATATAGTTTTAATCTACTACTGTGAAATTATATAGTTCTGTAGAAATGAAAGAACTCGGGACATTTTTCTTAGGAATACATTTCTCTCAAAGGGCTAAGTGTATCCCATAAGCTACTCCATTAAAAGAAAAACTTTGGGGCTAGGCAGAGAGCTTAGTGGGTTAAAAGCCTTGGCCATGCATGGTTGGGGATAGTTCTGATGCTGGGATCACAAAGAAGGATGCATAAGGATTCACCTGTAACTCAAAGTGCTTCAACTGCTCCTACTGTAGGAGGAGTAGAGACAGGAGAATTTCCCTAAATTCACTGAGGCTAGCTTGATCCATTAATGGTGAACTAGAAAAGATACCATCTCAAACAAGATATACTGTGTACCAAGCATGTTCCTGTGCTTACACAAACACATGCAGATGAAAATTGAAGATGCTTTTGGATGCCTTCTGAAATCCCAACTATAGGAAAAAACTGAAATACTACATTCTAACTAGCAAAAGACTATGGTTTTCAATAGAGACAGAAATATCCAAGTGAAAATTCATCAGAGAACTTACATAACAGATCCAGTGAGACATATGAAAGAAAAATTGCAACTACTTTCTGAAAATAATAAGAAAATTTAGTAACTGTGGGTCTGTGGGCTAGTGTTTGTACACAAGTGCCATAGTATGCATGCGGACTTCAGGGAATAGTTTTGTGAATCACTCTCTGAGAGAGTGATGGTTTTGCAAATAAAAAGGTCATTTTTGTTAGAAGTCTGTACACCAGACAGTGAGTACAGAAATATGTTAGGGAAGTTATTAATAAATGAAGATCTGACGCACCAGACAGAGAGCTGGACGGATCAAAATACTTTGGACTAAGGTCCTGGTTTTACAAATTGCTTACTTATTGATTTGTAAGTGAAAATAAATTTGTTTTGTGAATTATCCCACTAAGGCCATGTGGCTTGTCAGATGCCAGCTAGTGAGGGTTTGTGGTTATCTTAATTGTTTATATTGTCTCAATATTGGTATGCTGTTGAGTTTTGTGTTCATATTATTTCTCTGGGAAAGAATACAAGATACAAGATATTCTAGTTGCAAACTAAGGGACACGCTATTTTGGGAGAATCATTTTGTCTTTGTGTTTTTAAAAAGTGTGATTTGGCTCTGTGAGCCTTCCAGAGTTACATGGATTAGATTTGATAGAGGTAGACCACCTGAAAAACTAAATTCAAAAAGATCAAACAAAATATATCTCGATACTAAAGTGTTTTCTGTTGAGTTATATATATATATGAATCATAGAATGTGCAGCTGTGGTGAAGCTTCTCATCAAAATGCTGTACTTGGCTGATTCCAGACATTAGAGACTACAACAGACTTCAGTGTGGCTTTCCTTCTTGAGGCCTGTCTGGCTTCCTCATTTTCCTCCTCCCTTCTAAATTCTCAATACCCATATATTCAGCTTGAAGAAGTTATAAAGAGTCTTTGCCCAATTCCCTGAACTTTGGGGTGGAGGCAGGAGTGAAGGTGGTTATTGTAAGGCTATTTTTATGAGGAATTTAGAAATGGTCATAATCTTACAGGGAGGAGTTAGCCAGATTGATTTGTACAGCCAAATTGGTAACTAAGCTAAAGTAATATCTTCACTGGCAGAAATCATTCTAATTGATACAAAGTTAAAGTTATAATCTTTAGAGTACTATAGAATTCATTTGATACAGATTAAGGTTTATACACTGTTTTTAGTTGATTAAACAATACTAGTTAAAGGCTGGATAAGAAACTCATGGTTCTGAGTCAATAAAAGGGTGTTTTAGAGATATTTCAATTAAAAATGGCCAAGTGTATTCAGGGCTTAACAGTTTAGAAATGCTTTTTATAGTTAGATGGTTGCTAACAGGGCACTGCTAGTGGAAATTTGTCTCTACAACTTCTCTCAGCTCTGGAAACCGTGTTAGTCTTCCAGTGTTTATAGATATTTGGCCATTCTCAGATTTCTGACAAAGTTCAAGACTAAATTTATAGCACACCCAAGATAATTAACTTTGAGAAAAAGTAGTCATTTAGAATATTTTCAAGTGGTAATAGTTGTACACAGCTCTTTACATTTAAAGAGAAAGTTTTGTTACTGTTTTTGTTTTCTTTTTTAAGTAAACAAAAAGGGTGATATGTAGATTTATGTTGTAGATACATAATTGGACAGGAGAGAGATAGGGGAAAAGGTCGAGGATGGAAGGAGAGACAGGGGCCAGAAAAAGAGAAGGAATCAAGATGGAGCTCAAAATGTGTGATCTGGATCCAGGTGGACTTAATTGGCCATAGGTAGATAGGAATATTTTAAAGGATTCTATATGTCTTTTATCTCATATACAAGAACAGTTTGTGTCTTTGTCCATTGGATATAACCTTATTGTGTAGAGGGTTTGTGGATTGAGAATTTAATACACAAACCTGTTTGATAATCAGCCAGGCTTTGGAGTCATATTTGTGCCAGGCAGTGGGTGAAAAAAACTCCAGAGCGGTCATATCTACCTGGGACAGAAACAACGGGTGGTGGAGTGAATCACACCTGAGTTCGTAGAGGTGACCTCGAGTGCCAAGTGGTGTGGGGACCACATGTGTGTGCCCAGGTGTCTGTGGAGTAAGACCGAAGATGCCAATAGAAGGATAAGCCATTTTTTATTATTTACTACAACAACTCTCTTTTCACTATGTGGGTCCTGGGCACTGAACTCGGGGCATTGTCTTGGTGCCTAGTACTTAATACCCACTGAGCCATCCTTCTAATCATGAAAAAAATGTTCTTAATAAAAAGAGTGTCTGGAAAAGAAAGGAAGTGGGGTGGGGTATAGGCCAAAAGGAAGCTTCATGGTCCCTTTTGTTCTATGGTTCCCAAGTAAGATGCTGATTTCTTTCCTAGTTGAAAGAGATAAAGATTGTAGAAAACAGTACTTTATGTTTCTTGCCTTGGTGCTAATTATTCCCTTCCTTTAGAATTCTCAATATCTAATAATCTGGGCATTTGAATGGTTTGAAAAGAATATAGGTTATCTTCTTGACAACTGTCAAGTTTGCCCAACTTCTTTTTCTTTTTAAATCAGGAAGAGAAAATTTGGTTGAGTTTATGTGGAGGAAATAGTAGACAGTGAGACAGAGCAGAGGTGAGACAGAGCAGAGGTGAGACAGAGCAGAGGTGAGACATAGCTGTTCTTTGCTGGCAACAGCCTGTCTTAACACTTGGCATTTAAATTTAATTTAATCTATTTTTTTACAGTCCAGACACTATCCCCATCCTGGTCCACCCTCTGATTGTCACACATCCCATACCTCTTCCCTCTTCCTCCTATCTCCACGAAGATGTCCCCCAACCCGCACCCAACCATACCTCCCCACTACCTAGGGCCTCCAGCCTCTTTTCTGTCTGAGTCCAGACCCAGCATCCTCTGATGTATGTCTTGGGGGCCTCATATCAGCTGGTGTTTGCTGCCTGGTTGCTGGTCCAGTGTCTGAGAGATCTCGAGGGTCCAGATTAGTTGAGACTGCTGGTCTTCTTATAGGGTCACCCTCCTCCTCAGCTTCTTCCAGCTTTTCCCCCAACTAAACCACAGGGGTCCATTAGTTGGTTGTAAATATCTGCATCTGACTCAGGTGTTTATTGAGTCTTTCTGAGAACAGTAATGATAAGGCCCTGTTTGGGAGCACACCATAGCATCAGTAATAGAGTCAGGTCTTGGGGCCTCCCCTTGAGCTGGATCCCTATTTGGGACTGTCACTGGATCTTCTTTTCCTCAGGGTGTTCTCCATTGCCATCCCTGCAGTTCTTTCAGACAGGAACAATTCTGAGTCAGAGTTTTTGACTAAGGGATGGCTACCTATCCCTCCTCTTGATGCCCTGTCCTTCTACTGCAGGTGGGCTCTACAAGTCCCCGCTCCCCACTGTAGGGCATTTCATCTAAGGTCCCCCCAACCCCTTGAGTCCTGGGATTCTCTCACCTCCCAGATCTCTGGTACATTCTAGAGCGTCACCACACCCTTTACTTCCCAAGATTGCCCATATCCATTCTTTTTGCTGGCCCTTAGGGCTTCAGTCCTGTTCCACCCACCCAATACTTGATCTTGTTTCCTCTTCCCCTTCCTGTCCTTTTTCCCACCCAGACCCATTCCTCCCTTTCCCTTACTGAGATTGCTTTCTTCTCACTCCCAAGTGGGACTGAGGCATCCTCACTTGGGCCCTTTGGCTTATTAAACTTTTTGAGTTTTGTAGATTATATCTTGGGTATTCCGTTCTTTCTTGTTTAATATCCACTTATCAGTGAGTACATGCCATGTATGTCCATTTGGGTCTGAGTTACCGCTCTCAGGATAATATTTTCTAGTTCCATCTGTCGCTACCGTCTCCGACCAGCAGAAAAGGAGCAACAACACAGTGTTCTTCTCAAAGCGGTTTATTCAGGAACCTTACAGCATGCCCATGAAAATATTTTTTGTCCCTTTCTGTCTCTCAGTTTCTCTTTCTGTTTCCCTTTCAGTTTCTCTTTCTCTCTCTCCCCGCCCCCAAAGACAGTCTCGAGTCATGGGTGCACCTACGAAGCTCACATTGTGGGTGTGACTAATCTCCGGGGCAGGAGGAAGTCAGGTGTGAGTCACAAGACTAGGCCTGAGTCCGAAGCATTGTCTTGCGACTGCCACCACACCCGCTCTCCACATCCATCCATTTGTCTGTAAAACTTAGGATGTCCTCATTTTTAATACCTGAGTAGTATTCCATCATGTAAATGAACCACATTTTTGGTACCCATTTTTCTGTTGTGGAACATTTAGGTTGTTTCCAGCTTCTGGCTATCACAAATAAGGCCGCTGTGAACATAGTGGAACACTTGTCCATGTGACATGGTGGGGCACTTTTTGGGTATATGTCCAAAAGTATAGCTGGGTCTTCAGGTAGATCTATTTCCACTTTTCTGAGGAACCTCCTGATTGAATTCTAGAGTGGTTGTACCAGTTTGCAATCCCACCAACAATGGAGGAGTGTTCCCCTTTCTCCACATCCTCGCCACCATGTGCTGTCACCTGAGTTTTTTTATGTTAGCCATTCTGACTGGTGTAAGATGGAGTCTCAGGTTCATTTTGACTTGCATTTCCTTGATCACTAAGGATTTTGAACACTTATTTAAGTGCTTCTCACCCATTGGAGATTACTCTGTTGTGAATTCTCTGTTTAGATCCATACCCCATATTTTGATTGGGATGTTTGATTTCTTGGTGGTTAGTTTCTTGAGTTCTTTATCTATTTTTGGATATTAGCTCTTTATCAGATGTATATCAAAGAGATAGAAATTGGTAAAAAAGAAGTAAAGATATCGCAATTTTCAAATGATATGATGGTATACATAAGGAACCCCAAAATTCTACCAGAGAAATTCTACAGCTGATAAACAACTTCAGCAAAGTGGACAGATATAAGATTAACTCAAATAAATCAGTAGCCTTCCTTTATACAAATGATAAACAGGCTGAAAAAAATTAGGGAAATGACACCCTTTACAATAGTCACAAATAATATAAAATACCTTGGTGTGATTCTAACCAGCAAGTATAAGATCGGTATGACAAAAACTTAAAGTCTCTCAAGAAAGACATCACAGAAGATTTTAGAAAATAGAGTAATCTCCCATACTTGTGGATTGGCAGAATTAACATAGTAAAAATGGCCATCCTAACACAAGCAATCTAGAGATTCAACGAAATCCCCATCAAAATCTCAACACAATTCTTCAAAGACATGGAAAAAGCAATTCTCAAATTCATTTGGAAAAACAAAAAACACCCCAAGATATCAAAATCAATTCTCAACAATAAAAGAACTTCTCAGGGAATCACCTTAAGCTCTACTACAGAGCAATAGTGAGAAAATTGTGTAAATAATGAATTGGTACAGAGACAGACATGCTAATCAATGGAATGGAATTGAAGACTCAGAAATAAAACCACACACTTATGAACACTTGATCTTTGACAAAAGAACAAAAAATATACAATGAAAAAAGAAAGTATCTTCATTAAATACTGCTGGTCTAACTGGCTGTCAGTATGTAAAAATGAAAACAGATCCATATTTGTTACCACAAAGCTCAAGTCCAAGTGGATCAAGAACCTCAATATAAAACCAGATTCATTGAATCTAAAATAAGAGAAAGTGGGAAAGAGCCTTGAACTCATTGGCACAGGAGGAAATTTCCTAAAGAGATCTCTAATGGATCAGGCTCAAACATCAAGAATTGATAAATGGGACCTCCTGAAACTGGACAGCTTCTGTAAAAAGCAAAAGGCATAGTCAATAGGACAAATCGGCAACCTACATACTGGAAAAAAAAAAAAAAAAAAAAAAAACAAAAAACTTCACTAGCCCAAACTCTTTAGAGAAAAAAAAAATCAAGATATCTTAATCAAGGTCTAAGTTTAGTAGAGGGTCAAGTAATAGTTATTCACAGGTAGCAGCTATATGCCTATCAGTAATTTTGAAGTACATATACATATATCCATACGCACATTTCTACATACATATGTTTAGTTTGTTATTCAATATTGGGATTAAGCCTCAGTACCCACACCAGGTAAGCAAATAACTATCACTCAGCCATACATACACAGCCCTTTTACTTAAAAAATTAATATATATTTTAACTAAAATATAATTACACCATTTACACCTTCCCTTTCCTCCCTCCAATCTCTCTTATGCCCCCTTTTTCCCCACCCTCCCATGTCTCCACCTCTATTTCTCTCTTGAATTGATGGCCTCTTTTAAAAAAAAATAATAGTTGTGTATGTGCAACAAAGATATTGATACAGTTTGCTGAATTGATTTTTGTTGTTGGCGTGTAGAAGATTTCTGGTCTGACTATTTGGTGTTATATAACAAATTAGGGGCTCATCTCTGGGAGTGGTTACTTGCCTGTATCTTTAAGGATGGACCACTACGAGATTTTCCTCTTACTGCATTAGCATATCTGTTGATATTACCTTAGTTCTGGTCTTATTTAGGTGATCATGTGTGGGAGACACAGCCTCCCAGCATACTTCTTGGTCCCCTGGCTCTTTCAACTTTGGTTCTCTGTCTTCTGTGATATTCCCAGAGTCTTAGGTGTTTTGAAGTTGCATCTTTTGGGATTGGGCTCCCCATGATCTCTTGATCTCTGTATTGTATCCAGTTGTTTTCTGTAACTGTCCTGTGGCAGAACATCACTAAGATACTCAAGCTGATCTTGAACTCATTCTGTAGCCTAGCAGACATTGACACTTATGCTCTTCCTGCCTCAGTCTCCCAAATAGCTGCAATTATAGGCTTGTGTTACCTGGCTTGACTACATATGGTTAGTTCTGCACATAAACCTATGAAATACACTTACTAGTATTGTCACCAACTAGGATGTAAAAGTTAAATCAAATTAGAGGGAGGTACATAAACATTGTGAGCTTTGACCCCTGCTGTAATAAAAAAAAAAAAAAAAAAAAAAAAAAAAAAAAAAAAAAAAAAAAAAAAAAAAACAGCTGTACTCTAAAAGCTCTAATTACAAAACTGAGTATTTTGTTGTCTTGGTAACATCCCTTTATACCATTTAGAATTTGCTATGTACTTTTTTTCAGTCTGAAGAAAAATATGTAATCAACTTCCATGTTCTACTCTTTCACGTAATAAAAATTTAAAAATTGAATCATATAAGGTAGTAACCTATGCAAAGCTTTTTTCCTCTGGTTCCTATTTTCCCCTCTGCTTTGCACGTGTACAGTACAAGACATAGAGAGACATACTTTTTCTTCCATGTCCTCTAATTTTTATTTGCAAAAATATTCTCCTTCATTTTCATAAGTTGTAAATGTAGATTTTTTAAGCCCCTCCCTCAGGCAACCTCATTTGAAGAACATGACACATTTGCTTCTAAGGACAATTGGTGAAGTCAGAAGAATGCTGAAACACAATCTCCGGATTTCATTAATTTCTTCAGAGGGCTTGTTCTGTTTACCATTTATGGTTATCTATATCCATGATTTGACTTTGTTTGTACCTTAACAACAACAGAAAGCCTTCTTTGCCTTTGGTCCATATTTTTGGATTGCTAATCCTCTGGCCATATTTTAAAGTCCCTCTAACTTTTATTGGTATTAAAGAAAGGGCCTTAATTTGTAGCCTATAGGTATTTTGCATTTTAGATGCTGATAATGTATTGGACTGCTGAAACAAAAATCCGATGGTATGTTTCTTCTTTTTAGAATATCTTTTCAGTATCTATCCTGCTTTCTATATTTAGTAATTAGGTCCTGTTTAGATAGTGATTTTTGATAAGGGTAAGTAAGGCAAGCAAACCACCCACAGTGTTCCCACTGAATATTGACCAATGTCTTTGCTGGATGAAAATACTTACCTTTTGGAGGGTAGGAGAAGTTGGGTGGAGTGGAGAGGGGAGGCTGTGGTCACGATGAATTATATGAGAGTAAAATAAGAGAGAGAGAGAGAGAGAGAGAGAGAGAGAGAGAGAGAGAGAGAGAGAGAGAGAAGAGAGAGAGACAGAGACAGAGACAGAGAGACAGACAGACAGAGACAGAGAGACAGAAAGACATACAGAGAGACACACAAAGACAGGGAAGAAACAAAAGAAAAAAAATAATTTGTACCTGTAAGTAGCTCAACATCATAGCTGTGAGTTCACCTAGGCAGTTCTTTACTCCCTTTAACTTGATCCTTTCCCCCCCTTTTTATTGGATATTTTATGTATTTACATTTCAAATGTTATCCCCTTTCCCAGTTTGCCCTTCCCCTTCCCCCTGTCATCCTTTGCTACATATGTGGCTGGAGCCATGAGGTTCTTACCCCCCCTTGACCCCCCATGTACTCTTTGATTGGTGGTTTAATCCATTTCCTCATGAAAGTAGTCACTTAGGACAGAGTGTAAGTAGTGTTAAGATCAATAAGGTTGTCACTTGACATCAACATGTTTAGCAATAGTCCTTACAAGTTCAGTAAGGAATTATAAGTAGCATGTACTCTATTAATTACCTCTTGCATACTCATCTCCTCTTTTTCCTGTATAGAACTTTCTTTTTATTTAGAAAGGTCCCCTTTTCCTTCAGCTGGAGTGATTGGGGAGGTAGACTTCATTACTGTTTCCAGAGGTTAGCCTTGACCTAAGGTAGCAAGTACATGATCTTTACGTGACAGTCATAGCTGGTCTGGAACTGGTACAAGACTACCTGCCTTCTTAATCAGACTGAGAGACTTGGTCTTCTGAGACGGAAAGAATTCTGTGTAGATCCTGCTTGAAGTAGACAGTCCTAATTTTAAAAGCCAGGAGTTATAATCACAGGAAATTAAGCCTTGGAATGAGATTAAAAGTAGATAACATTTCCATTGTTACACTCTGAGTCAAATAAAATGCAGGTTTTCACTGCACTGCCAATTACTTCAGAAAAAAAAACAAAACAAAACATTTCTTGTGACGAAAATGAAAGGTTCTGTTATAGCTGAATTGATTCTGGCTGCTAGTTTTCATACTAGCATATACTTGAAAAATTGTTTTACTCCTCCTCTCTCTCTGTCTCTCTGTCTCTCTGTCTCTGTCTGTCTCTGCCTCTGTTTCTCTCTCTGTCTCTCTGTCTCTCTGCATCTCTCTCTCTCTCTCTCTCTCTCTCTCTCTCTCTCTCTCTCTCTCTCTCTTTCTCTCTAATTCCTGCTTTAGCTTGACTGCAGAGATCATGTCATGCCTGCATGTGTGCTAACACCTCATAACCTCTCCTTTCCCTATATTATGTACAGCAGACCAGTTTCCTTTACATCTCCCTCATTGAGGAGAGTTGTGTGCCAGACCATTTCAGTTGAATCTCAGTATTTCCTGTTTTAGACTAGGGAATGATACATGGAAGGACTATATATGTCTAACATCTTCTCTATCTTATGTGTTTCTCACCTATCTGAAAAGTTCACACATTCACTGATTTCCTATAGCAATAAGAATCGTATGTTCTCAGCTGGCTCCTGGTAACAGGAGAGGAAACTTTGATCAGTTTTTTATTGTTCAGTTGGTTTTTCTGCTGGAAAAGAAAGCGCGATTTATTGTCCTAGGACTGTTGGTAAAATAGATTAGTGTTGCCAAATTGACATAGGAATAGGGTTATTAATTTGAGCTTATACTCTTTCCAAGACTGTGCAAAATGTTAACCCTCTCTAATCTCTTCTAACCTTCTCCTTAAACAAGTTAAGTTTTAGTGTGAATTTTGAGAACCTAATGAGATGTTTTAAGCTTTATACAATGGTTGAATAATTTATGTCAGGTGCAATAATAAAATCTTCTTATAAGTCATCCAAATTGAGAATTTATGCTATAGCTTTATACTTTAAAAATCCATACAAAAGTAGTAAAAACAAAGTAAACCATTGTATTAGAATCTGAATGGGTCCATTACTAGCTAAGTGAGCAGTATAGCTATGTTGCTCCCTGCCCAAAGAAGGCCGGGGACACCTATACAGACTACTTTGGTGTTTTCTGAAACCCATGCCACATAAATGGGGGAGAACTTAGTGGGAAAATAAAAGTATTAGGGAAAAAATTCTTCATAAGTTTTAGGTAGAATAAGGTGGACAGAGACTAACCCATGGTTGTATACCACTTCTTTGTGACGAGCATTGCTGGTGTGGTGAGTACTTATGCCATTTATGGAACAAAAGTGCCATGTGTTGCTAATTAAATTTACATTTCAATTAGCTAAAATAGAATTTAAAAATTCATTTGGGTTCCTTACAGGAAGTAACAAGATTTTAATAGCCCCATGTGGCTAGTGGCCAGCATTTGGTCTGTACGGAGTAAGTCCTAGTCACAGAATGTTTTTTTTTCTGCAGTGCTACTTTAAGATTCCTACTACTAAGACTTGTTTCCTGATACAAAAACTGACACGCACACAAGTGAAATAATATACCCAAGGTCATATTACCAGTAAGGAACATAGATAAGAGTTTAAGCCTCCAGAAACTAGAACCTTTACTCTACTGATACTGCTTTTCTGCTTATAGTCCATTTGTTAATACAATAGTCATGAGCTGGTAGTTTCATATTGACAAATTACATTTAATATTTTTAAAACATAGAATTATAAATACTCAATTTTTAAAAAATATACCTTTGTTAGCACAATTGAAATATGAGGGGGAAAGGTTGGCCATATTTAAATCTTGCAATGGTGATATTCTCAGAATCAAGTGATAGCATCAGCTGAGGTTCTGTTTTGTTTTTTCTTCTTCTCTCTTAACCGTTTCCTTCCAGGGATAGCTCTAATGCAAACTTTTTGTTTGCTCTCATTGTCTTTGTGATTGCTATCACTTTGCAGACTTATTGTATTGGTATTGCTGGTTTTTATTTGGAGATTTCTTAAACAAATGTCAGATTTTTAAGCATTTATTTTGCCTCTTAAACCATTTATTCCTCCCACCCAGAAGGTTGGTATCATTTTGGGTGGAAGGACACAGAACACTGCATACAGCAAAGTTCCAAGAACAGTGGTACAGGTGAGGCCAGGAGTCAAGCAAAGGTAAAATACTTTCAGCCCACATTGGGTGCATTCAAGTCTTAATAGTTGATGTAGATCTGGTCGGGGCTCATGTACAAGTGATTAGACATCAGGCCATACTGCAGCTGGTTGTAGGTGTGGCTCTGGGTGCTGATGATCTTGCCAATGCTGTGCAGGTTGCTGAGCATGCAGTGGTTGCTCAAGCAGCTAAAAGTCATGAGCTGGTCCACGACTGTTGGGTCAGCTTGCCGGTGGCCTATATTCTTTTTGAGACTCACCTAAGGTTTCCAGTAACTCAAGTATTTGTCAGTATTTGACCATGACAACAATAGAGAACTTGGAATTCTAGAACAAAAAATGTAAGCTGTCTAGGCTAGAAATTTTTTGCCTTTGTTTTGTTTGAGTACTCAACATTTGAGAAGACAAAAGGTGGAAATCTGTTTTCTATTGACAGTTGCCATCTACTGTGGTACTTCCATATGATATTTCTACCAAAAACATTTTACCTCTTACAAGATACCAATGGCCCATGAAGGAGTGATAAAGAGATCTGTCCATTCGGTCATATATTTGCCTGTGGTTTCATTGAATATTCTGTACACATCTAGAGGCTGAGGATGCAAAGATGGTTTTCTTGGCACATCAAAAACCTTAAACTCTCAATGGAGAGATAACCACAGAGAGCAGTACACTAGACTAAGGTAAATAAGTGTCCCCAATGTTGCAAGGGGGCAACATGTCCACTAGAATCATGATTTAAGAAAGAAAGTCTTCATTTTGAGTAAGAAGATATTTTTGGGGAATTTGATAAAAGCCAAGAGTGCTCATGTTGGAAGTGGTTATAAGACTGACTGGGAAATATGATTCAACAAAAGGAAAATCTGGGCTGGTGAGATGACTTAGAGGTTACAGAGGTCCTGCATTCAATTCCCAGCAACCACATGGTGGCTCACAACCATCTGAAACAAGATCTGACACCCTCTTCTGGTGTGCATGAAGACAGCGACACTGTACACATATAAATAAATAAATTTTAATGAAAGAAAGTAAAAGGAAGAAAGACAGGCAGACATACAAGAAAATTCACACTAGATCATTTTGAACACCATAAAGGGAATCGATATATAAGTTATACTTTTGAGATATGATGATTTTATGTGGCACAAAATGTGTCATATATGTTAGGCAAACCCTCAGCCACAGAGCATCATCTACAGCCCAGAAGAATTTTCACTGAAAATTTGATTTGATTATATAGATTGAACTCTGCCTTCCATCCACACACCTACATGCACATGTGTGGGCATACACATATACAAAATATGATTCTGATGGTTGCTGTGAAGTAAAATAGAAGTTCAGTAAAAGGGGAGGGAGTAGACAAAAACAACTTCAGTTTATAATTTGGATAAAGAATATAAAGAGTTCTGGAAGAAAAGTACTTTCAACTCCCCTGATGAATCCATTTAATTTTGTGAGCATGGTTTTTCATTAAATGGTCTGCATTCAAGGAGAACAATATTTCTTCACTCTGTGCTCAAACAGTAATTCTGGCTTATCTCAGTAGCTTCTTTGGCAGTTGCTATGTACTGGAGAGCAATCTCACTTTTATATATTGAAAAGCTCAATCCAGTCTATTGTCTTCAAAATGAGACTATATAAGAAAGCAAATATCATAATTACAATAGCAACAAAAAGTGCCCATAATAAGAAATGTTTATAAGCTGTATGAAGAACACATTTGAAAGGATTCCAAATAAGACTTAACAATAACACATAACCATATTCCTGAAGTGGAAAGCAGATGACACTAATTTCAGCACTATGTTCACTTGAAAATATACTGAAATATCAGCAGGTTTGATAAGAAATAAGTCAAGCCGATTCTGAAATTCTTGTGTAAAAATCTGCAACCCAGAAAGATCATGGAGGAAATAGCAT
This sequence comes from Micromys minutus, assembly GCF_963924665.1. Taxonomy (NCBI): domain Eukaryota; kingdom Metazoa; phylum Chordata; class Mammalia; order Rodentia; family Muridae; genus Micromys; species Micromys minutus. The sequence continues at coordinate 25,620,815 of NC_137970.1, read as the reverse complement.
CTTTCTACTTCATATGAACATATAGAGTAAATTGTCAGTAAGCCAAAGTTTATTTCTGTCCTGTGTTTAGACATACTGCAATAGAATAGAAAGATCATAAATAATACCAGATAAATGTCATAATTTGGTGCATAATAACAACAACATTTCACTTAAGCAAAAAAATGGGGGGGGGGGGATGGATTGGTGACACAACACAAAGCTAAACTGGTATAGTTCTTGCCTAACATATTCCAAAACCTTAGACCTACCTCCAACATCATATAAAAGCAAATGTTCTGGTACAGCCTTGTAATCTCAGATGGAGAATTTGAAGTTCATGGTCCCCTTGATCACCTTCACTTTTGTTATTTCTCTGGCTGAGGCTTGTGCTGTATTGGATAGATCCAGTGGAATTGCTTTGAATTTCTCTCCATTTAAGTTGATGTTGGCCATGGGCTTGCTGGAAACTGCCTTTATTATGTTTGTGTACATCTCTTGTATCCCTCATCTCTTCAATACTTTTATTATGAAGAGATACTAGATTTTGCCAAACAACTTTTCTGCATCTAATGAGGTGAGCATGTGAATTTTGTCTTGCAGTTTGTTTATCTGGTGGTTTAAATTTATCAATTTTCCTGTGTTGAGCCATTTCTGCATCACTGGGTTGAAGTTTATTTAATCATGATGAGTGACTTTTTAAAGTGTTCTTGGATTTGGTTTGGTTTGGTTTGTGAGTAATTTATTGATTGTTTTTGCATCAACATTTATAAAAGAATTTGATCCGTACTATCCTTCCTTTATTGGCTCTTGATATGGTAGGTATCAGGGTAACTGTGGCCTCATAAAATGAATTGAACAATATTCCTTCTGTTTCTGTGTGGAATTTTGTGGAATAATTTAAGGCATATTAGAGTTAATTCTTGTCTGAAAGTAGGTAGAATTCTGCACTAATACCATTTGGTGCTGAGCGTTCTTGGGTAGGAGACTTTTATGCTTGCTTCTATTTCACTAGGGTTATAGATTGGTTTGTATTGCTTATCTGACATTAATTTAAATTTGCTAAGTGTTATCTATCAAGAAAATGATCATTTGTTTTAGATTTTCTTATTTGTTAGAGTTCAAGTCTTTAAACTATGTTCTTGTGATTCCTGGTATTTTCTCAGTGTCTGTACTTACATCTGCCCTTTTTTTCTGATTATTTTAATCTGGATATTCTCTGCTCTACTTTTAGGTAACTTGAATAAGAATTTGTCATGTTATTGGGTTTTTCCCCAAATCACAAACTCTTTGTTTCATTGGTTCTTCGTGTTGTTTGTTCTCTTTGTTTCTATTTTATTGATTTCAATTCTGAGTTTAATTATGACCTTACCATGTCTTGGATATTTTGTTATTGTTGTTGTTGTCATTATTTGTTGTTGATGATGATGCTCTAGTGCTTTCAGGTGTGCTTTTTAGTTGCTAGAATGTCTGTTCTTTTTTGTAGGCATTTGATACTGCTATCCACTTTCCTCTTAGTACTATTTTCATTGTGTCCCATAAATTTGGGTATGGTGTGTATTCATTACCATTCAGTTCTAGAAAGTCTTTAATTTTTTGCTTAATTTCTGTCTTGACTTGTGTTTTCCATTTAATAAAGAGCTGTTCAGTTTCTATGCATTTTAAGATGTATTGATTATTTTGTTGTTGATATACAGCTTTTAATCCATGGGGCTGATATGATGCAGGGAATTCTTTCCATATTTTAAAATATATGATGCTTTGTGTTGAAGAATGCAGTCAATTTTGAAGAAATTCTCATGAGGTGCAGAGGAGAAGTTATATTGTTTTGTGTTTGGCTAAAATATTCTGTTCATATCTGCCAGGTCCTTTTGGTATATAATATCTGTTAGCTCCGGCATTAATCTGTTTAGTTCTTGTCTGGATGTCCTGTCTATTGGTGAAAAAAGGGTATTAAAGTCTCCCATTATCAGTGTGTGGTGGTCAATATGTGATTTAAGCTAAAGTTGTGTTTCCTTTACACGTTGGAAAGGAAGAGTCAGAAGTATCTTTATTTGATAATAATGTGAGAGTAACCATGTGACCTTACAATTCTATCAGAGAACTCCTAAAGGTGGCAAACACTGTCAGCAAAGTAGCTGTCTACAAAACCACTCAGAAACATCAGTAGCCATCCTGTATATAAATGATATATGGACTAAGAAAGCAGAGGAACAATACCCTTTTCAAAATATCTTGGAGTAACTCTAGCCAAGTGTCTTAGGTAGGGTTTCTATTACCACGAAGGGACACAATGACCATAGTTACTATTATAAAGGAAAGCATTTAACTGATGCTGTATTATAGTCCAGAGGTTTATATCATTGTTTTCATGGCAAAACAATGGCAACATATACACAGACATGGTAGTGGAGAGGTAGCCAAGAGTTTTATATCTGGATCAGCAGGAGGTAGGAAGAGTGAGTGACATTAAGCCTGGCTTGAACATCTGAAAACTCAAAGCCCACCCCCAGTGACATGTTTCCTTCAACAAGGTCATAACTTCTGCAATAAAGGCACACCACCTAATACAGGAACTCCAATGAAAATATAGGGGGGCATTTTCATTCAAACCAGCAAACCAATTAAGTGGAAGATTTGTATGATAAAGCCCTCATGTCTTGGAAGAAAGGCACTGAAGAAGTCAGAAAATGGAGAGATTTCCCAAATTCATGGATAAGTAGTATTAACATAGTAAAAAAAGGTCATCCTACCAAAACCCAACTACAAATTCAATGCAATCACCATCAAAATTCCAACACAATTATTATTTTTTGTAACGAAAAACAAAATGAGTTTTTAATAATTACTTAATTAGCATACTGCATAGTAGTTACTATAATAATCTTCATTTTACAAGCTGACTGGATTTGAGGGATCATTAAACATGCCTCTGGATGTGATGTGTCTTCGATGGTCCTTTTTCTGTTCCTGCATTGCCAAAATGTATATGATTGCTCTTCTCCACCATGTCCTACGACAATAGACAGACAGACAGACACTTTGAGCCCAAATAAATTTTTTTATGGAAATCGTTTTAGGTAATTATTTTGTTAGGGATAAATAATGAGGCAGTTGTAGCTAATAATACAGCATCATTTCCTGAAAATTTCCTGAGAGAATTTACATATATCCCCAGGTTGCCTGTGGGTGAGAATCAAAGCTAAGACCCCTGGGTGCTAGGGAAACTGTATCTCCAGCCCATGTCTTTTCTTCTCTCTCCCTCTCTGTCTCTCTGTCTCTCTGTCTCTCTGTCTCTCTGTCTCTCTCTCTCTGTCTCTCTCTCTCTCTCTCTTATTTATTTATTAGGTATTCTGTATTTACATTTGAGATGTTATCCCTTTACCCCACCCCACTCCCATCCCCCCTCTCCCTCCAGTTTCCTTCACAATGAGAGTGCACTCTCTTCTGATCCCCCTCTCCATCCCACTGCCTTGTCATTCTCTTACACTGGGAAACTGAGCCCTCTCTGGAACAAAAGCCTCTTTTCACAGTGATGCCAGACACTGCTATCTTCAGCTACATATACAACTGAATCAATAGGTCTCTCAAAGTGCATACAGGGTTGTGTTGAGTTGCATTTCCCTGATGATTAAGGGTGTTGAGCATTTCTTTAGGTGCTTTTCACCCATTCAATGTTCCTAAGCAGCAAATTCATTGTTTAGATCTGTACCCCATTTTTAAGAGGATTATTTAATTCTTTATAGTCTAGCTTTCTGAGTTTGGTATCTGGTATCTGTCTAGAAATGTTTCCATTTCCTCCAAATTTTCTAGTTTTGTTGAGTATATGCTTTTGTAGTAGGACCTAATGATTTCTTGAATTTCCTCAGTTTCTGTCATTATGTCTCCCCTTTTATTTCTGATTTTGTTAATTTGGATACTCTCTCTGTGCCCTTTAGTTAGTCTGGCTAAGGGTTTATCTATTTTGTTGATTTTCTCAAAAAACAAAACAAAACAAAAAAAAAACAGCTGTTGGTTTTCTTGATTCTTTGTATAGTTCTTTCTGTCTCTATTTGGTTGATTTCTGGTCTGAGTTTGATTATTTCCTGCAGTCTACTTCTCTTGGGTGTATCTGCTTCTTTTTGTTCTAGGACTTTTAGCTGTGCTGTCGAGCTGCTAGTGTATGCTCTCTCCAGTTTCTCAGAGCTATGAGTTTTTCTCTCAATACTGCGTTCATTGCATCCCATAATTTTGGGTATGTAGTGGTGTCATTTTTGTTAAATTCTAAATAATCCTTGATTTTTTCCTTATTTCTTCCTTGACAATGTTATAATTGAGCAGAGCATTGTTCAGCTTACATGTGCATGTTGGCTTTTTGTTGTTATTAAAGACAAGCCTTAGTCTATGTTTATCTGAAAGGATGCATGGGATTATTGCAGTCTTGTATCTGTTGTTTTGTGACTGACTATATTGTCAGTTTTGGAGAAGGTACCGTGAGGTGCAGAGAAGAAACTTTATTCTTTTGTTTTTGGATGACATGTCCTGTAGATGTTTGTTAATTTCAATTGGTACATAATCTTTGCTAGTTTCGCTGTGTCTCGGTTCAGTTTCTGTCTCCATGATCTGTCCATTGATGAGAGTGAGGTGTTGATGTCTCCCACTATTATTGTGTGGGGTGCAATGTATGCTTTGAAGTTTAGTAGGATTTATTTTTATAAATCTGGGTGTCCATATATTTGGAACATAGGTGTTCAAGATTGAGAGTTTATCTTGATAGATTTTTCCTGTGTAAAATGTATTCTTCCTTATCTCTTTTGATAACTTTTGGTTGAACATCTATTTTATTTGAAATTAGAATTGCTACTCCAGCTTGCTTCCTGGGCCCATTTGCTTGAAAGATTTTTTCCCAGCCTTTTACTCTGAGATAGTGTCTGTCTTTGTCTCTGAGATGAGTTTCCTGTATGCAGCAAAGTGCTAGATCCTGTTTACGTATCCAGTCTGATAGTCTATGTCTCTTCATTGGGAAATTGAGTCCACTGATGTTAAGAGAGATTGCGTAATCATGACTTTTGTTTCCTGTTATTTTTGTTGTTAGAGGTAGACTTATGTTTGTGTGCTTTTCTTCTTTGGGTTTCCTTGCTTGATTTTATTTTTTTTTTCTTTTCCTTTGGGTGTAGTTTCCTTCCTTGTGTTGGATTTTTCCATTTATCATCCTTTGTAGGGCTGGATTTGTGGACAGATGTTGTGTAAATTTGGTTTTGTCCTGGAATATCTTGGCTTCTCCATCAATGGTGATTAAAAGTTTTGCTGGATATAGTAACCTGGGATGGCATTTGTGTTCTCTTAGGGTCTGTATGATGTCTGTCCAGGATCTTCTATCTTTCATAGTCTATCTTGTGAAGTCTGATGTAATTCTGATTGGTCTGCTTTTGTGTTACTTGTCCTTTTCTCTTTAAAGCTTTTAGAATTCTTTCTTTTATTATTATTTCTTTGAATATTCAGTGTTTTCACTAACTTCTGTCCTGAAGAGTTTATTTTCTGCTCCAATTTATTAGGAGTTCTGTAGGCTTCCTATATGTTCATGGTCATCTCATTCTTAAGGGCAGGAACGTTTTCGTCTATGATTTTGTTGTAGATATTTACTGTGCCTTTTAGTTGATATTCTTCCCCCTCTTCTACACCTATTATCCTTAGGTTTGGTCTTCTCATTGTGTTCTGGATCTCCTGTACAGTTTGGGTTAGGAGATTTTTGGTTTTTTCATCTTCTCTGACTGTTTTGTCTATGTTTTCTATGTTGTCATTGGCCCCTGAAATCTTCTCTTTTATCCCTTGTAGTCTGTTGGTGATTCTTGCATCTGTGATTCCTGACTTCTTTCTTTCTTTCTTTCTTTTCTTTTCTCTTTTTTTTTTTTTTTTTTTTTTTGGTTTATCCATTTCCAGGGTTGTCTCTTTTTGTGTTTTCTTTATGTTTCTATTTACATTTTCAATTCATTTATTTGTTTGGTTGTGTTTTCCTATAGTTCTTTGAGTGATTTTTCCTGGTTCTTCTGTAATTTTTAAGGGAGTCATTTATGAGTTTCTCCAAAATCTCTATTATCATCATCATGAAGGATGATTTCAAGTCTAAATCTTGTTTTTCTGGTGTGTTTGGCAATCTACTTCTTGCTCTGGTGGGAGAGCTGGGTCTGATGTTGCTAGGTTGTCTTGGTTTGCATTGCTTAGGTTCTTTCCTCTTGCCATCTTGTTATTTTTAATTATAGGTGATCTTGTTGTCCCTGCGTGGAGTCTGTTTCTCCTGTGAATCTTAGAGCCTGTGGTCTCAGGAAGAAAATTGCTTCTGCATATTTGGATATTTGTAGGTAGGCAGTGAGTTCTGATTGCAGTGACTCACTGTCTCTGTGGGCTCAGGTGGGAGAGCTCTTGTGAGGCTACTCTGGGAGCTTAGCCATGTGCAGCTGGGCCCTGAGTTTTGATGAAGGTCACCCTGCCCTCTAGCTAGGCTGGAAAGGACCTGATCCCAGAGTTCACCAGGCTAGTTGGATTCGAGGGGCTGCAGGCTATCCCTCTTGGGACAGCCTGAAGGTTGTGTGGCAAGCTTTCTGTGGCTCAGTTGGAAGAGCACTTGCAAAGCTGTTCGGGGATCTCAGCCATCTGCAAGTGGTTCCTGAGTCTTGACGGCAGTCACCTGGCTCTCTCTCGGTGGGCTAGAGAGAACCCAATTCCACAGTTCACCTCCCTATCTACTGAGGAGGTCACCAAGTGTTCCCTCCCAGGACATCTGGTGAAGGTATGTGGCAGGCTTAGGGCTTACTGTGGGATCAGTTGGGAGAGTTTGCAAGGCATCTCTATGGGCTCAGCTGTGTGCAGACTGGTACTCAGTCTTCTGTATTAGATTTTAAAATATACAAAATCTTTCTCCTTAGGATGGAAAGCGTTCCTGCAGCTCTTCCTTGCACCCAGGGCCCTGTGGGTGTGGAGGCCGCCCGACCTGATGCAACTGGGCTGGGTCTGTCCTTGGGCCGTAAGTGTGCATTCTCTGTTCTGTTCCCGCTGCTTGAACCTTGAGAGTTCTGGGTACCCTTTCCTGGGGTAGAATGTGGGCAGAAGAAGTTGACTCAACCTTCCTCTTAGGATGGAAAGCGTTTCTGCTGCTCTTCTGAGCACCCAGGGACCTGTCCACAATTCTTAACATATATTAAAAAGAATTCTCAGCTTCATGTGGAAAAACAGAAACCCCAGTGTGGCTAAAAAGAATCCTGAACAATAAAAGAACTGTAGGAGGTCCCACAATCCCCAATTTCAGGCGGTACTACAATGCTATAGCAATAAAATCCACATGTAGCCATCCATCACACTAGCCCAGCCACAAAACCTTTGATGTACAATGCTCTCCTTCCTGCAAAATATACTAGGACAACTATGACACAAAGACAGCAGAAGTAAGCAACCATTGTTTAATTTTATTTATGGTCCAGTCCTTGAGATGGAACTCATAACAACCCAGAGACCTATTATGAAACAGAATTCTACTAGTGCTTAAAAATATAATTCTTACTGATATTCTGCTATATACACAGCTCAGTGCCTTATTCAGCCATCATCAGAAAAATTTCCCCCTTGAACAGATGAGAACAAATACAGAGACTTGAAGCCTGACATTAGGTGAACACACATACACTGAGAGAGAGAGAGAGAGAGAGAGAGAGAGAGAGAGAGAGAGAGAGAGAGAGAGAGAGAGAGAGAGAGAGAGAGAGAGATCTAAATGCTCTAAATGGTAGGATGGCATGTCTCCATCAAATCCTTCCCCTCAGATCTCAGGGAACCTTGTGGAAGAGGAGGAAGAAAGATCGAAAGAATCAGAGGGGCTGGAGAACGCCGAGAAAGCAATGTCCTCTGAATCAACTGAGTAAAGCTCATATGTACTCACAGAGCCTGAATGCTGTAAGCACAGGGCCTGCACAGGTCTACCCCAAGGTTCTTTGTATATATATATATTATAGGTGTTGGTTTATTATTTTTATGGGACTTCTGAGTGTGTGAACAATTGGGTTTTCTTATGCCTGCTCTTGAGGCAATTTTTTTTTTTCTGCTGGGGTGTCTTGTCTGAGTTTGGTGAAATGGCTTTTACTTAGTATTACTATATTTTATTTTATTATGCTTTGTTTCTGTCTTGGAAGTCTGTTCTTCCCTAATGAGAGACAGGAAAGTAGTGGGTATGAATGGATTGGGAGGAATGAGGAGGTTCCAAAAGAGGGGAAATGTAATCACCATGTGTTGTATGAGAAAATAATCTATTTTTAGTAAAAGATGAAAAAAGAGCAACAACAACAAAAAGAAGTTCAAGGTCATCTATGGCTACAGAACAATAGAAGGCCAGCCTGGAATACATGATACCCTGTCAAAAAATGAATAAAAGAAATGTGATAGTAGGAAATTTAAATAATGTTCTCAAGAGAGAAAAATATTAGAACTAATAATAAATTATGAGAGGAAAAGGAAAAAATGATAAATGTTCCCCAATTGACTTGTTGCTACCTCTTTGTCTCTTTAGGGTAAGATTTTGTATCAGTCTTAGTATCAAGACTTCTGCTTTGAGAAAAATAGCAGCAGCCTTTTTGCAGTTGTATGGCATTATAATGTCAAATAAAAACATTAAGGCACATACCTTCTGATAGTTTTTACCTTGGAATATTTCTGTTACTACAAAAGAAATGTGGCACTGATCCCGAGTTTTGTGAAAAACAGAACTTCCATGCAGAACTCTACCTAAAACATGTTGGTTTCTCCATCACTAGCTTTGTCAAGGTTCCAAACTGAATGCAGTAGGAAACTAAAGAGCTAAGCTGAGAACTTCTGAAAGCCAAAGTTTCCTAACTTCCAGGGCTCATATATACCCTCCGGGATCAAGGAACAGTAACATATCAGTTGTTGAATGAGGCTTACTAGTGTTGCAATAAAGTCCAGATCACACAATTTCTGATTGGAGTCCGTTCATTAATCACTCATCCTTATTGCTTAATAATATAAAAGGGAAATTGACTCTTGTAAAAGATAAAATCATCTGCAATACCATGGTTCTTCTGTATACACCCCTTGGCACACAGTAAGGTATTTTCTAGATATGCAATAAGGAAAACTAAAATACCATCAGGGAAAAAATATAGATGTCCATCCAGATAGTGTTGATACTAAGACTAGCAAGTAATTATAAAATGATATATTAAATATGTCTAAAATAAAGGGACAAGTTAAGAGATGGAACTATAAAACAATTAGAACACGTAGTCAGCAAGTAAGACAGTCAGAACTGAAAATTACAGCCTGTGAGATGAACGACTCCATGCATGTATCTAGCAACATACATGACAGGCAGTAGAATACAGTGAATGAACTGGAATGTAGATTAACATACGAGAAAGTGAAGAGAAGAACAGGTGGAAGGAAGACTACCATGTAAAAGCCATGACACATACTATAATGTTTATGCATTAAAAACCTCAAAAACGGGGGGGGGGGGAAGGTTGATGCAAAAGCAATATTTTAAGTGATAACAGCTGAGAATTTGTTCATGGTGAAATACGCAATTAACTAACTCAGATACTTCCATTTTAAAAATTTCAGGTTGGGAAAATAGGAAGAGACCACTTTTTTTTCCACATCAAATATAAATAGCAGTTAAGCAAAGACAAAGTCATTGAAAATATCCTAAAAGTGGCCAAAGAAAACACAGAACCTTAACGGGTGAGAATGATATAACTGACAAATGATTGACTTTTCAAAAGCATTTGAAAGTTTTTTTCCAGAAATCAATAGAAGTGCATCTTTAAAGTTATGTTTAAAACATCAATCTATGGGGACTGGAGAGATGGCTCCAAGAGCAAAGGGCACTTGCAACCAAGCCTGAAGATCTGAGTTCAATCCTGGGGGCACACATGACTGAAGGGAAGAGCTGACTCCAAGTCATCTTCTGACTTCCTAGCACCTCCCATTGCACATCTCCAATACAAATACACTAATAAATGTACTTAAAAAGCCTCTATCTAGAAAAATAGATCGGAAATTAAGGTTTTCAAAGAGTAAGAGGATTCCTTTTAAGCAGGTCTATTCTAAAAGCATTAGAAGTTATTCAGGGAAGAACAGAATGACAGTGAGTGGAACATAGACTTGTAATAAGAAATGACCATATGGAAACTGTTGTCTATATGTATAAATGATGAATTCTCTTGAAGATAATTGTCATGACATTGTTATGTGTAGAACAAAAAATTTGTAGCAACACTAAAAAAAGAGTTGAGGATAATAAATTAAGTTTAAGAACTATTATGTTTTAGAATTATGAGAAAAAGCTAGATGTCATATACTAGTGTGTAATAAGGCCAAGTGCATGTTTATCTTTAAAATAGGGAAAAGTTCATAGAACTCTTTGAATTAATTAGCATTGCTAGGCACTTAGCAAAGTACATGAAAAAAATTTTTTATAGAAACACTTGTAGATCAGAGTTCATGACAGCTGTATTTACAATAGCTACTAAATAAAATAACCAGAATGTAATTGAATAAGAAAATATATAAACAAATTATGATATTAATATATGTATGAAATATTACTCAGGAATAAAGATGAAACATTCATGTGTATTAATCTCACAAACACAATGTGTGAAAGAGAAAAGAGTAACGGCAATTCTACCCACATGATGTTCAGCAAACCGTTTGTGTGGTGTGACTAGGTAATGTTAAGTGGAAAGATACAGGGAAATGGGATGAATGAATGTTCAAAATCTTGACTAGTAATAGTTTAAAGAGAATATGCATTTAGTTGTCAGAGGTCACCAAACTAAATTTTAAGAATTGATGCACACAAATTTTAAGTGACCATATAAATATAATATTTGATGTTTGAATCTTTCTGATAGGGTATTTGTTTTGAATGTAACCTTTTTAATTTTTAACTTAAATATTATGACACCACTTTCTCCCCTCACTTTGGTTTCTCTGGCTCATCCAAGGTGCTATTCCTCTTATCTATGTATTGCCCCATTTACTCTCAGGCTTCGTTATTTTTTGATTATTACTATTACACACATGTGCGTATGTGTGTAAGTCTGCATCTCTATGTATGTATGTATGATTGTACACAAATATATAATTACAACTCACCGATTTTCTTTTTGTTGTCCGAATGTATATGGTTTGAGGTTGACCATTCTTAATTAGGCAAACAATAAGGCTCAGCCTTGGCAGAATCAAGTTATTTTTCTCAAGGAAGTCAGTATTGTAGCTCCTTACCTACAGGTGGGATTCATTGAAAAATTTACCCTATCCTATGTTAAAAAGTCCATTGATACTGCCAATGCTCAAGCCTCATTTGTGAGGCTATTTTTAGGAGAGCCCATCTCCCCACAGACTCCCTGGTCCTCTGGATCTCCCTGTCTTTCACTCCCTCTTCCAAGATGTTCCTTGAACCATAGATGCAGGAACTCTGATGTGGATAACTGTTGAGGCTGGGACCTCCAGATTGTTTGATCTCTGTATTATACTCTATTGTAGTTTTTTGTGATAGTCTTCACTTGCTATAAAGAAAGGATTCTTTGATGTGTGATGGTAGCTACACTTATCTGTAGGTACTATGATAAGATTTAGAAAGTAGTAAAGAATTTTTTTTCTGGTCTAGCAAAGTGGCTGTAGTAGATATTTTCTAAGGTCTCCTCAATAGTCCTGTGGAGATTGCTGGGATTCTGTAAACCCCACTCCATAGTTACGTGGCAACAGCCAGGTATGCTCTGCTCCATAGTTATCTGGCACTATAAAGGGGGCTATTTGCCCACTACTCTCTCTCTTGGCCTTCTGCCCTCTTGCTCTCATGTGCCCTTGCTCTCCCTCCCTTGTCCCTCCTATTTCCTTCTGTCTCTCTCCACATGCTCATGGCCGGCCTCTGATTCTCTACTCCTCTTTTGTCTTCTCTGTCTCTGCCCCTACTACCCTCTCAACGACCCTCCCCATGCCCTGAATAAACTCTATTCTATACTATACTGTCATGTGGCTGGTCCCTCAGGGGGAAGGGATTCCCAACATGGGCTTCTCAGACACACACACCCCCCCCCACACACACACAAACTTTTAGTACAATAAATTAATCCCAGGGCCTTATAATGTTAAGCAAGATGTCTACCATTCATGTATGTGCAATTCACAGATGCCAAAACTCTAGAATAATAGTACTGTTAATATTTAGGAAGAATGAGTTAAATTAAAAACCCTGCTTATAAATATCTAGATATGCATGGCTATAAAATTAATGTGAAATATGTGAAGCCTATTTTACATTTAAAATCTACCATCGTTAAGATTAGTGAAAAAAGTTAAATCATTAGATGGAAGAAAATCTTAAGTTGAATTAGTAAGGAATTTTATAGAGTTTATAGATACAGGAGAAAATTATTTCTCTCAACCACATATCTCAGTTCCATAGAATTCACATAGAAAGTTGATATCATATACCTATGTATTACTTGTAATGTGTTGCAAGTCTTACGTTAAAATATACAGTTTTGTGAATTATTCTTGCAATAGCTCATTTATGGCTTTCAACAGATCATGTATATTATCAAGAATACTTTTTTAGAATAACCAAGCAGAGTTCAAATCAGGGACCTTTCACTGACTAGCTAGGAACATCTGGCTAGTTATGTAACCTCCATTAGCTTACATTTCTTACAACTCAGCATAGCTTGACGGAACTGAGCTGTCTGGTTTGGGAGTAGCTAGTTGAGACACATCAAAATGAAAGTAACATCTGAACACTGGCTTGCTTTCTGCATAATGGACGAACAGCCTAAATTAAAGAAAGAGACAGTTTCTTCTTGTTCCACTCTGTTCTCCCAACCTCCTACTCCTTACAACCACCTCTGTGGAACAATGGTTCACAAAGCTATATCACCACTGACTTGGGAAAGAGTGGCTACTGAAGGATCCCAAACAAGAAGTCCCTGTCCTGAGAGCCAGGGGTAGCAGGAAGTAAAGCAGCTGGGGGTGATCTAAGAGCATAAAAATAACTCCAGCCCCCAAAGTGGACAGGGACTCCACAGAAAGAGCAACAAGACTCAACTAACCTATTTTCTTGGGGGATCTCAGAGACTGAATCACCAACCAAAGAGCTAGCACAGGCCAGACCCAGGTACCCTGCACATATGTAGTCGATGAACAGCTTGGTCTTCATGGGGGTCCTCCAGAAACTAGATCAATAGTTGTCTCTGAGCCTGTTTTTCCCCTAATGAACTGACACCCAAGAACAAATTGGGGGAGGACTTGTGTGACCGGGTACTGGGAGAAGAAGGCTGATACTGGCTTATAATGTGAATAAATAAATAAATTAAAAAATAACCCCAGCCTTCTCTCCTTCTAGGTAATTAGTAAATGTATTCTTGTTATCATCTCAGAGATAATACCCTTTGCTTGTATAACTACCTATTTTTGTACATAATAAAAATCCAATTTTTGATATCTGACTCATATAACTGGTCAAAATCAGGTAAGACCTTTCTTATAAGACTGCTTTCAGTATGTATCCATGACCTTAGGTACTCACAAACTTGGAGCAAATATAGTCTAACAAAACACACACACACACACACACAAGATATAATCAATGAACTATTTCAAACAATAAAACCTGAAATGTCTGACTCTAAAAAAGATTTTTAGGATGTTGGAATATTCTATAAATCTTAAAAATTCTGTTCACATATACAGAAATGATTCATCGTGATAATCAACTCTAAGACTGGCACAAGTTCAAGTGTTGTTTGACAATATGTTCTCCAGACAAGGACATGGGGAAACTTGTACTCTTGTGCTCTGTAGGTAGGAGTAAAGATGGAGAGATCCCTTAGGCAGGTAATTTGGCAATATCTGTACAGAATTACAAATTCACTTACACCTTCAGAAAAAATTCTGCTTCAGGCAAACTGTGGTTAAATTTGTGTGTATAACTGTGGATACATGCATACAAAGTTGTTTACTTTCTCATTGTAATAAAAAAAATAATAATGGAAGGAATTAATTCATCAACTTGCAAATTCCCATACACACAAACACACACCCAGAGAAGGGGAGGTGGGAGGCAGTGGAAATGTGAGATTGTATTTTGATTTTGGTTTGGCCATGGGGTCTTGCTTTGTAGCCTAGGGTAGCCTTGAACTTTGTATACCCAGGCTGGCCTTATACTCCAATCTTCCTGTCAGGCATGAGTCAACATGCCTAGCATCAAAACGTTGTTAGACTAGCAATCTAAGTTATATAACAGAATATTGTGAATGATTTTTATCAGAAAGTGAAAAGTATTATATGCTTTTTATCCATTTCTATTTATACATATTGCTCCTTTTTATGCATATGCATAAGAAAGTACGGGAGGCCGAGTAACAGCCTCCAAGGGTGTGTCTATCCCTGTTCTTGGGAATGTGTATCTATTACCTTACATGATAAAGATATTATCATCTTATGTGGTATTTTGAGGGGAATTCACAGTGTCATCGCAAGTATCCTCAGAGAGGCAGTGGGGTTATGAACAGAGAAAAGGGGGTAACCCTTTCATCGATGTTGATAATGGAGTTACACACAGGTGTTTGTCAAGGAATTGCCAGCGGCAGCCAGCAGTCACAAAAGGCAATGCTCTGCAGTAAGCATGCTCCTGCCAACGCTTTGTGCTCAGTCACACCGAGTTCAAACTTCTGGCCTCCAGAAATTTGAGAGAATAAATTTCTTACCACCAGACTCGATAATTTGTTCCAGCAATCCCCAGGAAAGTAATGCAAATAGTCACATCGTAGGGGCAAGTGCAGGGGACTAAAGCATGGGAGGCAGAAGGAGAAATTTGCCAGGCTTATCTTTTTTAGGTTATCTGATTTGCCAAATTTTAAAATTCAAACTATTAAAAATGTCATCATATTCAATTTAAAATAATGCGTGTGTGTGTGTGTGTGTGTGTGTGTGTGTGTGTGTGTGTGTGTGAGTGAGTGTGTGTGTGTATCATGTACACATTCTCAATCCATGCAAAGAACAGAGGTCAGACGCTGGTGACTTTCTCCAGCTTTATTTTGTGAGACAGGGTCTCTCAATGGACCTTGTCTCTCACTGGTTTGGCTAGATGGACCCGGCCAGCAAGCCCCAGGGTTCTCCCTGCTGCCTCCCCAGTGCTGGACTGCAGGTGTGCATTGTTGTGATGAGCACTCTGTTTAGGGGATAAAATAGACTGTGCTGGGCTTGTGAAAACAAAATTGTCTTTTGTTTATATAAGCTAAGAGGAAGTTGCTCCTACCTTGAATGTACCCTGTCGGCTAGCCACAAATGGATCAGCTCCTGGTTCAGTTGGGCTATTTAAAAAAAAGAAGAAGAAGAAGAAAGAAAGAAAGAAGGGAAGGAAGGAAGAGCTGATGGTTGCAAAATAAGTCACTGCCTCAGCTATTCCTACAAGGTAATGGGTCAGAAGATTAGACAGGCTAACTGCTGTGTTCTTCTTTTATATGTTCTATATGTTTGCTTACTTTTTTTGGTATGTTTTGAATGTTTACTTGCTTACTTGCATGGATGACCGAGGTCCCTGCTGGATGTGTCTCTTACAAAATTAATCCTTGCTTGTATCCAGATGGGATAAATTACTTTGGCTCCCCAACCTTACAACTTTGTGGGTTTTGCTCTTATAATCTTTGGGCTTACAACAGCAGGAACCCTACTTAGAGAAACCTCTCTCGTTCAGTTCTGGTCAGACTCTTAAATAACAAGTATCCAATTTACTAAAACCACAACAGCACTACCATTTGTCATATTAGGTAGATGCTAAGTATCCAAACTCAGTCAAGCACTTGACTGAAACATCTCCCAATCCCTTTTCCCTTCTTAGGCTGACCAGCGATTGAGAGACGACATTCTTCTAAGCTTTCCCCCTGCTTCTGGCTAGCTTCTGGAATGTACATACACTGGAAGTAAAGAACAATTAATGAGCAGTCCTACCAATTGGTTATCAGCAAACACTCAGCTGCACAGTCTTAATCTCATAGCGTTCCTAGCCACAAATATCAGTATGGAGGCCTTAGTATTTATGGCCAGGTCTAGGACCAAAGTCTCAAGGATTTCAGGATGCCACCTGAAATCCTAACATTTGGCTTTCTGTCTCTTCGGGCCCCTCACTGTTCTGGAAGACAAGATAGATAGACAAGAAGATAACTTCAAAATGCTCCGAGTTCACCACTGTCCACAGACTCTAGTTGGCCTCCAGAGAAATGTGCCCCTCTTGTTCTCTCCCAGTCTTGGCAGAATACCTGCTCTCACGGTTTCCCTTCCAGCTCCTGTCAGGAGCAGCTCTAACTTCAGCAAAGAACAGTCTAACCCTAGGGCTGCTCTTCCTCAGACGTCTGGACTTGCTTTTAGGTCTTCCCAAGAAGCCCTTGCATCTTTTCTTGCATCACAGGGCTGTCCTCTGGTTATGTATGTCACACCTAGCGAGCTTCAGCTGTTGAGGGAAATAACCTACTCTTCTGAGGGGAATGTATTCTATCTTTGCAGAGGATTTTTGCTTGGGTTGTGTGAGGGAAGAGAAAGCATTCGCATAAGGCAGAGCACAAAACCACCAGGATGTTCTTGTTTCTTCTCACAAAGACATCTACCTGACTTCTCTTTTTCTTCTGGGATGTCTCCTGGGATGTCTCATAAACCAGCTAGAGTGGTAGGTGGTGGCCACTGAACCAGTTTGTCTGCCTCTCACAAAGTCAGCGCCTGGTTGACTAGACACTTGATGCCTGTTAGTCTCATCTCTGGGGGCTTAACAGAATGTCCCAGACACTAAGAAAAGCCTCCTATGAATTAGTAGCAGAATAATCAGCTGCTTAAATAATTAGGTTATACACGTCACACACTGTATGAAATGCTTTGTCTTATGCTGTTAGTTTCCCTGTCGTGGCATATGTCACAATTATTTGTCAGCTGTATGACCGAGGGCACATTTGGCAGTTAGAGGGCAGAATTTCCTGACCCGGATATTTTCAAATATAATTAAAATTTGAAATTAGATAGACCTTTTCCCACTTGACTGTCTTTTAGCAAGCTTCTACACTCAGCACTGGGCTTCACTTTTCATTTAATTTTATCTCATTCTCATAGAGATTTTCTGTAATTGAGACATAGCCTGTCACTGAAATATGACAGAATTAGTTTTCCAACTAAGATGACTGCACAGTTTACATAACTAAAAATAGTATTTTAGTGGCTACAAGCATTGCAGGATATTTAGGATCAAATTTGCTTATGGCAAACCCTGTCTTAACTTTCTGTAGCTTTTATCATCATAGCAGCGAGAGGAAGTTGTGATAAATTAAACTCGTTATGACACATTTAGTCCTGCAATTGAAGAAATAGGTTCTGAGTGTGTGCACAGATACTAAAATCCTTAATACTTGTTTAGGAAAATGGTCATTTCTTTTGACCGCACATTTTTGTAAGATTCTCTCCCACCCCTACCTTTTAAGGAGATAAAGGGCAATTTCAACTTGGAACTATTTTAGATTTGCTTCCGAAAAGTTGCTAAATGGGACAGAGTTCATATAGGTAAAAGCCTCTGGCTCATGTTAAACATGGAGATAACACATTCTGAAGCATGTTTGAAACTCACAGAAAGAACAACTATATCAATCATTCAGACCTTCCAGAGCTCCCAGAGACTAAACCACCAACCAAAGAGTACACAAGGAGGGGCCCATGGTTCCAGATGCATATGGCACAGAGGGTGGCCTTATCAGGCACCAACAAGAGGAGAGATCCATGGCCCTCTGAAGGCTCAATACCCCAGTACAGGGGAATGCCTGAGTGGGGAGGTGAGAAGGAGTGGGTTAGTCGGGAAACACTCTCACAGAGGCAGGGGAAGGGGGATGGGAGAGGGGATTCCAAAGCAGAATTCAGGAAAGGGGATAACATTTGAAATGGTAAGTAAAGAAAATATAATAATAATAATAATAATAATAATAATAATAATAATAACAATAATAATAATAATATTAAATTTAAAAAAAGAAAAGAGGGCCCTGCTTGCCATTTGTGATATGGATGGGAGTGGAGCAATACTGAGCAGACAGCCTTGGGAAACTGTAACAGCAATATGGATAGATGAGAGATATGACTTAAACAAGTGAGTGGCAAGGCATATTAATGGAATTAAGAGATGTTTTGACATCTAAAATGGCAGAACCATATGGTGGTTTGTGTAATATGCTGTCCATAAAGCAGGTTGTAATCCAAGTAATTGGGAGGATGAGGCAGGTGAACGACTGCAAGTTTGAGGACATCCTGGGTTGTATCGTGAGTGCTAGTCCAGCCTTTACTACCAAGTGAGACCCTGGTTCAGAACAAACTATAGCTTGCTCTTTAAGGCAGATAATGAATAAGACAACATGCCAGAACATTGATTTAGAAATGTAAATTTCCATATCATTAGCAGGACTACTTCCTTATTTTTATTTGCTTATTTTCTTATTTTTAAGTTCTTTATATATTCTAGATACTGGCTCCATGTCAGATGAACATTTGGCTAATATTTTCTCCCATACTGCATGTTGTCTATTCAACTTGTTGAGTTTTTGCTTTGCTGGGTTGAAAGTTCTTGAGTTAAATATAGTTCTATCTGCCTAGAATGCTTCTAGAGTCATATATAAGAAAGATTTGCTGTCTTAGTGTCTGTTTACATTATGTCCAGCATTATCACAATGTTTCATGTTACATTTAGGTCCTTAATCCAGTTTCTGTTGATTTTTGACTGTGAGAAGAAAAAAGGGACCTACTTTCAGAATTCTGTCTACAAATACCCAGTTTTTTCCAGTATCATTCATAGAAAAGACATAATCTAATGGATATTCTTAGCATGCTTGCTGAAATCAGTTAGCTGGTATTTCTGGGTTGATTTCTATATTATTTTTTGTTGTTGTATCACAATGGTGTCGGTATTTAGTTTTGTACCAGTATTATGCTATTGTGATTACTACAGCTTGGTAGTATGTCTTTATGTCACCAATTATGATGCCTACATTTCCCTTCCACAGAATTTCATTTTGGCTCCTTGAGATCTTTCTTTTGTGGTCTCATATAAATATTGTGTCTTTTTCCTGTCTAGTTCTGGGTAAACTGTCTTTGATATTTTGATATACATTGTGTGACTCTGTATATCACCTTGGGTGATATGTGAAAGTTAATAATTCATAGACATGATTATACGTTTCCATTTTGTATCTTATAATTTACTTCACCTGTGTCTCAAAATTTTCATTACAAATAAATTTTCACTTCCTTAGGTAACTGTATTCTTTAGGCATTTAATTTTTTGAGTGGCTAGTGTAAACGGGATTAATTTCCAATTCTTTGGCAGCTGGTTTGTCATTGATTTGTAGAAGTGGTTTTTATTTTAGTTTCATACTCTGAAGTTTTCCTGTATTTGACTATCAGTTCAAAGAGTTTTGGTGGGATCCTCACATTTCTCTACATATATGATCATGTCAACTACAAACATGTTTTCTCTTTCCTAACTGAGAGAATTTTTTTATTTTCTTTGTCTTGTCTATTTCTTCTGGCTATGAATTCTAGTACTATTTTATTGATTAGGAGTGGTAGAAGTGTGCATATATGCTTTGTTACAGATATTTTAACTTGAGTCAGATGTACGTTTATTATATGCAACCTTAAGTGATATATGTTTCTTCATATTTTTGAGGGATTTTATCCTCAAGTCATGTTGAATTGTATTGAATGCCTTATAGCATCAGTTGCATGTTTTAGTCATTTGTTGTGTTGTAATGCATTAGTGACATGCATATGTTACATAACCATTAGGATAAATTCTACTTATCATGGTGCATAATATTTTTGATGTGTTGTTGTACTTGGCTTGTGCTAGTGTTCTGTTGAGAATTTTTGCAACTGTATAGGTGCTTTGCTGGTCTTAAGTTACTAATGAATCTGTAAAATCAGAGCTATTACAACTGAATTATCAAATGAAAACAATGTATTTCTAAAGACTATTACGATCAACTATTTGAAAACATATACAAAATCCTAGAAGAAATTAATAAGTGTCTGTGTACACATAACACCACAATTAATCAATAACAGCAAAATTACAGTCTAAACAGACCAATAATGAGGAATGAAGAATTAACAATAAAAATCTCTAATAAGAAACCCAGATGAGGCTCTGTCTTAGGGTGTTAAGTTGTTAGGCTATGTTGACTTTGGTTCTAGATGAATACCACATATACTACAGCTTCTTTAAATATAATTGATGAGTACTTACCAAGTGTGTATCATAGTGGCATAGGGCAGTTTATTCATCTGATAGAACCATTCAAAAATGGCACCATTCTAGTGGTAAGGCAGGTATAATAGTTAATTTAGATATATTCAGACAGCTCACAAGGGTGAACAGTAGCAGAGACAACAGCTTCCAGCAATGAAAATAGTGGCCCCGAGGAGGTCGGCCAAATGAAATTTTTCATTGTTTTTGTTAGACTAATGTACTAGAAAGTAGCTAACATGTCTGATACACATTAGAGAATGCTGTTCTACAGTCTTTGGGCAACTTATCTTACTCTTATATCTTCATTTTCTATTTATCAAGGAAGGTTCAAATCTTAAAATTTTCTGTACTCAGATTTTATGAATAATACTTCTTAAAAATATATACTTGATTACATAGTTTGTAAATGATTATCCTAATTTCTATCCTGTCCTTGCATTCTCCCTGTCTATGTCTCCTTCTCTGTTTCTTTCTGCCCTCCACCCCTAAACACTAAGGATTAAACTAAGGGCTTCAGGCCTTACTCATGGTAAGTAAGTACTTTAATTTTAAGTCACCAACCCAGTGTTCCTTTTACAAAGCCTACACAAACATGTGGGTCCACTTTAGGTGAGCTTCCTTTCCCAGATGCTCATGTCTGCCCTGATTTGATTTGTTCTTTTCTCTTCTGATTCCCACAGTGCCTGTATCTTTCAGACTTCTTGCATGTAAAAATTTCCCTTTCTTCTCCAAATTTAAGCCAATCAAATCAAGGACATTATTCTTTTAAAATATTTTTTGTTTATTAATTGGTTATCTTATTTATTTACATTTTAAATTTTGTTTCCTCTTCTCAGTCTCCCCCTACAGCAAACCCTCATCCCATCCCCCCTCCTCTTTGCCTCTAGCAGGGTGCCCCTCCACCCGCTCCTGCCTCACCCATCTAACATCTCCCTATGCTGGGGCAACAAGACTCCACAGGACCAAGGGCCTCCCTTCCCATTGATTCCAGATAAGGCCATCCTCTTCTATTCCTTTGACATATCTATCAGCTATGTCTTTCTTTGAATAACACACGGACTCAGTAAGGAATAGTTGATAATAATGAGTTAGTGGTGAAAAATAAAAAAATGTTGAAATATATACCTATTAAATTGACAAATGCAAAGCTTGACAGTACTAATGCGTTCAAGTTATATATTTATGTCTGTGAATCCCAATAGTGGGAAATGTTACCCAGTCAGCCAACAAAAGCTTTAATTTAATTGTGCATCTCTGGTGCCTGACCTTGGGAAAGTGTATTTCCCCTTTCTTGAACTGCGTTTCTTCGTCTAGAAGACAGATTAGATAATCCCTAAAGTACATTACAAATCACATGTTTATAACTCTACTATGTAAATCATGCTTGAGTCCCTTATATACCACCACAACTTTTTTTAAAAATAGAACACACTGAACAGAAATTAACATTTTAAAAAATGTCACAGTCATTATAAAGAATGTCAATTATTATTCACTGACACTATAATTCAGCTAAGTGATGTGGATAGCTGCTTACTCTCCAAAGCATGTGGCTTTTATTTCTAATTAAAGTGTGCCCTTTCATTTCCTCTTTTAATGTCAGATCGTTACCTGTCACTGTTACTTCTTACTTCTGATACAAGTCATGCCCATGTCAACACCTTCCTTCTGCCTATCTCATCGGATTTGGGACTTCTAACCTAAGGTATGTAAAGAAATCAAGGAATATTAAGTCTATTTAACTTATGCCCCAAATCATCATTTAATTACTCAAGAGTCATAACTTAGATGCTTATGGTGGTCTACCAAACACAGGATGACTTACTAAATGAAAAGAGTAATAGCTTTAATTATTGTTGGGGATCTTTGCCTTGAGGACTCTATCTAAACTTCAGTGCATGATTTCTACAGATCTTTTCCAGTTTTCAGTATTCAGACAGATCACTAGTAGACAATTAAACAATGACGCCAGTAATGATGGCTAAGCACTCTCCAAGGAATATGCAAATAGATAGTAAAATAGAACACCAATTCAACAGATTAACTCCCATAGATAGGGAACTGAAGTTACTAAAAGCAGTAGTTTCTAAAAGCAAAGAAAAAATATAGTGTCTCATTTGATTCTTCCAATAATCGAGTGAGCTAGACAATACTCTTTGTTTCACTTTACAGGTAAGATAACAGAGCTTTGGGAACATGCCCAAAGTCACAATGGAAATGAGTGATAGATCTGAGAGAAAATCTTCTAAGATTTTTAGTCTATTTCTGTCTGACCTCAACTCTGGGATATTTCATGGGTTAGATCATCATAACCTTTCCATATTTCTTCAGTCACTAAAACTTCTCAAAGAAAATATAGGCAGTGTTCTACATGATATAGGTATAGGAGAGGATGTTGTCAACTGGGTTCCATTTGCCAGATAATTAAGGTCAATAACTGACAGCAGTGCCCTCATAAGAATGAAAAGTTTCTGTAAAGTGAAAGAAACAATAAATCAAGTGAAGAAATCCACAGGATGGGAGAGAAGTTTTACAAGTTACACAGCTGTGAAAGGAGTAATACCAAGAATATACAAATACTTTAAAAAGAGAGTCAAGAAATCAAGTGAAACAATTAAAATGGACTTGGAATCTGAATATAGTTCTTAAAAGAAGAAATAAAATGGCCAAGATATCTCAACAATGTTTATCTTCCTTATCAATTAGGAAAACTCATACAATGGCTAAGATTAGCAAAATGACTGACAACAAATGCTGTCAAGGTTACAAACAGAGAGAAACTCTCCTTCACTGTCGGTGAAAATACAAATTGGTATAGCCATTCTGGAAATCAATATGCAGCATCTACCAAATTAACCATAAAAATATCATATGACCCAGCTATTACACTTCTTTGGCATATACTCAAATAATTAGACATCTTTCTCCAGATACTTACTCAGCCATGGTCATTGCTGCCTTTTTCAGAACAGCCAGGAAGATTTAAATACTTTTCAATACATGAATGGATAATGCATATGTAGTAATATACATGTTAGAATATTGTCCAATTGTAAAGAAAAAAATGAAACGAAACTTTGAAGGTAAATGGATGAACCTGAAAAAAAATCAGACTGAGGTTAACCCAGACCTAGAAGGACAAACATGACAAGTTCTCTCATCTATGGCCCAGATCCTCAGAGGTAAGTGCAGCCCCCCTTCCTCATCAAAGAAATCTCTTTACAGCAAGTAGAGACCATCAAAGGAAATTACAACTGGACAAAATACATAGATCCAAGGTTAGAAGGCAGCCAATCCCTAACAGATTCATTCATATCACAGCTCCTGCATGATATTCAGGGAACATAATGAAAGAATGGGAGAATGATTCTAAGAGCCAGGATACCTACTAGAAGTCTGTGGTGTGAAATCTCTTATAAATGGCTACATAAACACTACCAGAGGAATGGAAATATTAATGTTTATGCTTATATTGAGAAGGGAGAATAACACTGGGTCCCAATGAAAAGACAGAGTTGGTCAAAGCCATGCTGACTCCATGACAGGCTGAAAACTGGCAGTTTGGGAGACCTTAGTTTCTGTTGCCCAGAAATGGAAAAGTCCCATACCAGCCAGTTCCAGGAAAAAGCATCCCTCACCCTCACAGGCAGCCAATCAGGAGCTGCCAGGAGCTTCTCCTCTACCTGACCTGAGACAAGCAGGAGCCAAGAGTTAGTTAGCAAGAGTTTTGGAAAGACCTCCAAATTCTCCAGAGCCTCAACTAATCACAAAAGCCCTCTACCTCTGGAGATAGAGCCAACCAATCAAAGGAAAGAAAGATAAAAGTTACTCAGTTCTACCCTAACAGGCTTTAAATTGACCCTACAAAGCTCAGATCTCTGTCTTCCATCCTAGTGTATGGTAGACCCCTGCATGCTGGATCACAGAAGAATAATTTTTCTTTGCTGTTACATACAATTTGAGTCTGAGGTACCATTCTTTGACTAATTATGGACCCTTACACCACTTTAAAAAAAGAACTGCAGTTAACTAATGACCACAGGGATGAAGGATATTTGACTCTCCCAGGGATAAACCCACTTACTGGTTGTCCAACACAGAGTTGTCAGCCCAGAAACCATATTCACACAAGCAACAAAACTGAATCCAGATGTTTGTCTTTATGTTTCTGCATGTGTGTAACAATAATAATCAAATTAAAAAGTGGCTCTCAGCTTGAGAGTAGGGACTTGGGAAGGTTCCTGGAAAGGGCAGGTTGAAGGAAAGAAGACAGAGGACATGATAAAATTCTATTTCCATTAAAAATTACATTTAAAATGAAAATCTGAATGAGAAACAAGTCCTGACTCTGCTGAAAGCATTTGACAATGTCTAGAGACATTTTGGATTGTCACAACTGGGGTGTTAGTTTGTGATGGTGATGGTTACTTTTCTCTTTTTTTCTCCTCTTGACACAGCTGGTGCCATCTAAGAAAAGCAGATGTCAATTGAATAGTTACTCCCATAAGACTGACCTGTAGGCAAGTTTGTGGAGAATTTTCTTAATTAATGATAGATGTAAGAGGGCCCAGCCCACCGTCACAGAGCAAGTGGTCCTGGGTGGTATAAGAGTACAAGGTGACTATTAAAAACAATAACTGTGAAATTCAGAGGCAAGTGGAACTAGAAAATATCATCTTGAATGAGGTAACCCAATCAAAAGAACACACATGGTATGTACTCACTGATAAGTGGATATTAGACCAAAATTTCAGAATACCTAAGATACATTTCACAGACAACATGAAGCTCAAGAAGAAGGCCCACCAAACTGTGGATTCTTCATTCCTACTCACAAAGGGGAAGAAAATAATTGCAGGAGGTAGAGGGAAGTATCTGGGAGGGAGAGAGAAGGGGGAGGAAAACGGGGAGGGTAGGATCAGGTGTGGGATGAGACAGGATAGAAGTACAGAGGGTCAGGAAATTTAACAGAAGTATGTAGCAATGGGGAATGGGGAACTAGGGGGAGCCAACAGAAAGTCCCAGATGTCAGGAAAGCAAGAGGATCCCAGGACCCAACTAGGAAGACATTAGAAATACTCAACCAAGGGGAGAGAGAATCTGCAGAGAGCATATTCAGTGGATAGGCACAGCCCCAGTTGAGGAATGGGACCACCCACTCACCTCAAAAATATTAATCTAGAATTCCTCTTATCAAAAGGAAATATAGGGACAAAGAGTGGAGCAGAGACTGAAGGAAAGGCCATCCAGAGTTCCCTACCTAGGGATCCATCCTGTCTGCAGACAACATCAATCCCAGACACCATTGCTGATGCCAAGAAGTGCTTGCTGACAAGGGACCTGGTTTAGCTGTCCCCTGAGAGGCTCTGCCAGAGCCTGACCAATATAGATGTGAATGCACACAGCCGAACATTGGACTGAGAGCAGGGACCCAAATGGAGAAGTTAGGGCAAGGACTGAAGGAGCTGAAGAGGTTTGCAACTCCATAGGAAGAACAGCATTATCAACCAACCAGACCCCCCAGAGCTCACAGAAACAAAACCACCAACCAAAGAGTACACATGGAGGGACTCATGTCTCCAGCTGCATATGTAGCAAAGGATGGCATTGTGTGGCACCAATGGAAGTAGAGCCCCTTGGTCCTGTGGAGGATCAATGACCCTGGGTAGGGGAATGCTAGGGTGCTGAAGAAGGAGTGGGTGAGCAGGTAGGGGAGCACCCTCATAGAGGCAGAGGGAAGGAAAGGGATAGGGGGTTTGTGGAGGGAAAACTGGGAAGGGGGATAAGATTTGATATAAATAAATAAAATAACCAATAAAAATAAAGTTGATTTAAATATATCTTCTAAAAAAATGTAAGCTGACCTTTGAACAAGGCTGTAAGAAGGAATCCTCCATGGTGTCTGCTTCATTCCAGGAAGTTTGACTGGTTTTAGCTTCTTCCAGGCTCATCTCAGCTTCTGTGTTTGGAACTTGTCTTATCTGAAAGTGACTCATCATAGTTTTTCTTGTTTACTCTTATGAAGGAGGGAGGTACTTAGTGAATTTTGCCAGTTTTGGGGATATCCTAGAGCTATTTTGAGTTGTTTACTTTTTGCCTTAAGGAGTTTCCTTAGGAGATTGAATGTTTCCTTGTTAGAGTAAACAATTATATATCAGCACAGTGTTGGAGCAGTAGCTGAGAGTTTTTATCTGATCCACAGGACAAGGGAGAGTTGACTGAGAATGTCTGAGTCTTTGAAACCTCAACATCCACCCTTAATCACACATCTTCCCCAAGAAGACGACACCTCCTAATCCTTTCTAAATCATTCTACTAACTCGGGACCAAGTATTCAAATAGATCAAACCACCAAACTCAGGAAAGGTCTAGCTTTTGAGGAAATTCTATGCTTATTTCCACAATATCTGTACTAATTTACATTCTTATTGACATTGAATAATGACCCTTCCCGCATCTGCATTCTTGTCAGTATTTATTATTGTGTTGGATGATAGGCATTCTAAGTGGAGTATAATGGAATATCAGTGTAGCTTTAATTTAAACTTCTGTAGTCCCCAAATATATTGTACATGTTTTATTTATTAGCCAGTTTTACTTCTTTTGAGAATTGTCTGTTCAGTTTATTTGCCAATTGACTGGCTCAATTATTTGTCCTTTTGATGTTTACTATTTTAGATTCCTTTATATATTTTATATAGTAATACCCTGTTTAGTGAAGTTAGGGTAGTTCTTCTGGTTTGTAACTCTGTTAATTGTTTCATTTACCACAAAAGTTTCTTTTTATTTTTTATACAATCTTACTTCTCCAGTTGTTGATAATAATTTCCTGAACCATTAGCATCTTCTTTAAGTTCTTGCCTATGTTAAGTCTTGAAATACTTTCTCTAAGTCTCCTCCAATAATTTCTAAATCTCAGGTCTCACATCAAGGTGTTTGATCCTTTATGACTTGAATTTTTTGTACATTGTTAGAAATAGAGGCCTAGTTTCATTCTTCTATTTATGGAAATCTGATTTTTACAGAGCCAAAGTTCAAAGGGCTTTTTTCCCCTAGTGTCCATTTTTAGCAACAGTATTGAGAATCATATGTCTGTGACTGCAAGGATTTAACTCTAGGACCTCTATCCTATTCTGTTAATCTACATGTCTGTTTTCTGCCAGTACCTCCCTTGATGGTTTTATTTCTGTTGTTGTGTAGTATAATTTGAAATCAGATATTGTGATACTTCTAGCATTATTCTTTATGCACAGGATTGCTTTGTGTATTCCAGCTCTTTTTTTTGTCTTTCTCTGTGTGGGGTGATGCCATATGATAAAAATACTTCTTATATTCTAAGAGACTGCAACTTTTCCTGGACATCATAGCCAAAGTTAATGTACCTTGAAATCACTTGAGACTTAAGACTGCCATCCTACTGCATGCTCAAACTGTTTGTTTAACCTGATTTTCGAGGAGTAATGTAACAACCAACCTTATTTGCCTTGGATTTCCTATGTGATCAGCTTTTACAACCTAAGCTAATGTATGGTTCTGATCTTAATCTATGTATTCCTCCACACCCCTGACCCAGATAATGCATGTGTAATACAGAAGTGGAAAGCAAGAACCTAAACTCTATCATAAAGGTTCAAAACATCCATTTATGGGTATTGAATGATAAATGGGGTTTGTGATCTGGGTCAGTTGGGATCAGTTGGTGCCAGTGACTTAAGCCCTTGTAAAACTCTGTTAAAATTTCTGTAAAATACCCCATCTCTTCTTCATGTGCTGCTTTCTGTGCTGTTCAATAAACAGAGAATGAAGTCTTATTTAGAAATAGACACACAGACACAACAGACAGAAACAAACAACTCATATAATGGACAAACACAAAGACACACAATGATAGAAGCAGAAAGAGACACACAAAGGAGCAGGAATAGACACAAGGACTAAGAGTTTAACCAGAAAGCTTCAGGCAGGCACAGATTCTAATTCATAAATAGACAGAGAATGGAAAGATAACAGGGAGTAAAGAATTCATATTTGAACTCACTCTTGGTTAATTTATTATAAGGGGGAAAGTGCTTTTATTTCTCTTCTAAATGTGACATGCATACATTATTAGATTCAGTGTTAATCACTAATGTGCATAGTTCATGAAGATATCAATTTCAAGATTGTGTTTAAGATTCTGAAATGTGGTACATATGCACAATGGCATTTGGTCCAGGCTTAACAAAAATGAAGTCATGATTTTCTCTAAAATTAATGGAACTGAAAATTCTAACATTAAGTGTAAGAGATAAGTATTACTTTTTCCCTCTCATATACAAACCCAAGGTTTCAATTTTATATCTGCATATATGCATTTCTGCAATATTTCATTGGTTTAGGCTAAAACAAAACAAAATACAAAACCTATATTCTACTTTCTTTTTCAATTCCTTTCCTCAGTGTTTTATCATTTTATATGTAGCGTGTCTGATATTTAGCACATATGCACCTGCTGATTTTTTATTTTTTTATGTTTTGTTTTGACACAGGGTCTCACTATGTGGAACAGGTTGGCCTCAAATGTACAGAGATCTGCCTGCTTCTGTCTCTCCACTGCAGGGATTAAATGTATGCACTACTACAACCCTGCCTATAACTACTAATTTTTAATGTTGCTTCTGTATCCTGGTACTTTGATAAAAGTGTTTATCTGGTCTAGAAGTTTTTTTAGTGGAGTCTTTTGTCTTTAAACGTGAAATAATGCTGTCTACAAATAGAGATAAATGGACTATTTTTCCATTTATATTTGTTTGCCTTTTTTTCTTGCCTCATTTGCTCTGTAGAACCCAAGCATTACATTAAATAAGAATAAATAAAAATCCTTATCTCATGCCTGACTTTAGAAGTGCCTTTTGTTTTCTGCCATTGTGTGTGATGGTGGGTATAAGTTTGTTGTAGAAAGCTTTTATTTCCTTTGTGTATGATGCTTCTATTCCTGGTTTCTCGGGGATTTTTATTGTAAAAGACAACAGAATTTATCAGTGTTTTTTTTTTCTGAATGTTTGATAACTTTATGTGAGTTTTGTCTTTGATTCTATTTATGTACTATAGTACATTTGTATATTTATGTCCATTCACATATATGTAATATAGCTATGTAATATATATATATATATATATATATATGTATATATATATATATATATATATATATATACATATATATATATATATATATATGAATTCACACACACACACACACACACACACACACACACACACACATGAAATTTTAAATCCATGTTCACCAAGGATAAACCAATATCTATAGTTTTTTTCTTTTGTTGCATATTTATTAATTCATTAACATGGGCTCTGGCTCTTTAGATTAAATCATGATAAAATTTGAGACATGTTATTCTTTTAGCAGTCAGAATTTGAAAGTTAATCCAGTTAATCTATTCTAGTAGTGGGGTTTTCTTTGTTGTAGTAGTCTTTATTGTTTAAAGCTTATAGCTCATTATAGATATAATCTGTTTTCATATCCTCTTCATTACGTTTTATTAAATGACTCTTGTGTAGAAATGTGTTTAGTTTTTAAGATTTTTTAAATTCTTTGAAAATAATTTTTAAATATTACTTGATTGGTTATATGGATCTCAGTAGTGTTTGTTTTAATATTTTTACCCATACTTAATTTTAGCAATTTGAGTCTTTTCTTTTGGTTAATTTGGACTTTGAAGTGCCCCATTAGGTTGCTTACTTGAGATTTTTTTTTTTCATGTAGGTACTCGTAACTGCAAGGGTCCTTCGTAGATTTACCTTTCTATATCCCATCCCAAAGTGTCTTGTAAGTTGTATTTTAATTTTAATTTATTTCTAATAATGAAAACAATTCTATCTTGATTTTTCAAATAACCCACTGATCATTCAAAAACATATTGTTTAGTTTCCACGTATTCATATATTTATCTTTAATTCCTCTTGTTGGAGGTCTAAACATTTTTTTTTATATTTTTCTCTGTATCACCTCCATCACTTTATAACTTTTAGCTGTCTGCTACTATCTTTTTGCTTGATATACTTCCTTTCCTATTTTAGTCATAATAACATCTCTCCTTTGTTACCCTGACTCCTCTTATTTACATAGTTGCTGAGAATACATATTCATATGAATAAATGAAGAATCTGATGTGATATAACCCCTCCCTATATCTAGGTATAGAACAGTGGCACTAACCCATTCTCCGAGGCATGCTGAAGACGTAATTGTGAGCTATATCCTTGAGAATATTGAATGTATTACTGTGCAGTCTGAAATATCTCAATGAATTCATAACAGTTCATTAGGAATTATTCTGCAGTCCTTGAGCTGCTACACATTTTTGAGGACATTAATTTGCTTTGGAAATCAAGAGGTATTATTTTTCAAACATATTTACTCATAGTGTCTTCTCAATTTCTAATCAGCATAAAGGTCTTAGAGAGAAGATAGACCCATTAAAATTCTTGTGACCACATAAGTAAGTCCAAAATATGATATATACCTGTTGGAAGCATATACAAAGGAAAAATTTTTAAGGTTTAGAGATTTACTTTATGCCTCAAATAATTTATTTTGGAATTGAAGTTTGTTCTGACCTGTGGCATCTGAAACATGAAGAATTTTACCTGCCTATTATATAAATTTTATTATGTAAAATATAATAGAAATTTGATTGAACTTCTTGGATTTCTAGATTAGAAACTGAAAAACTTCCAAGACAGTTATAATCAATTTGCTCTTTGCTTGTGCATACTCCTCTTATCCACTTTGAATCAAAATTATGTAATTATTCCTCTGACCCATTGGAAACATAACAGTTTTGAACCATAAAATACATAAAATTCACATCAGTGACTGTATACAATTGCTTCATTTCTCTAATGTAGTATAATTTTGTTATCCTTCTCACTAAAGTATATGTATTTTTTTCTGTTTTGCATTGTTATTATAGTAATTTATTCTGAAGTATTTAGTTACTTTATAGCAGTTCTACAAGTTTTTGACTTGGGCTGAAACTCTAAGACAAGGGTGAGCTGCCTGGAAATTACTAACTCTTTTCAGTCATATGGTAGTTGCATCTCTTTTTTTTCTCTGATGTAAAATAGACTATTCATTCTGAGACAAAATTATTCAGGTGGTAAAAAGTTTATCATGCTAGTCAAGATGGGTTGTTAAAGCTTACTCCCAGCTTTTTGTAAGGCCACTCCTCACTGTGGTCTTCTCCTTAAGTACTGGCAGCTCTACCTTCTCTCTGCAGGCTACATCACCACTTTCTCACCTGGACCACTCCTCTATACCAACACAGAAGCCTTAACAGGCATAGAGCAGCTCATGTTTCAGGATACTCACAAGAAGTCATATGAAGCAGAGTCATAGACATTCTATCTCACCATAATTCCTTGGCTGTTCTTACCACTAAATGGATATCTTCCTTCTCAAGGCATTGCATCTAAGCACAGTACTGGATGCTTTCAAGTGCATATTCTTCGGACAAAGCTCCTTCCTTCTTTTGATAGGGATATCATGCTCTTTGATAAACATGCCTTCATTCAATTTCTTTGAAACTCATAAGTCCCTTATTACACTAATACTATAATTTACCTAACCCTGTCTTTTTTATTATTTAATCATTTTTTTACATTCCAGGCTTTATACTTTTCCCAGTCTGCCCTCTGACTGTTCCTCATACCATACCTCTTACTCCCAAATCTCCAAGAGGATGTTCCCACACCCTAACCCACACCCCACCAGATTGCACCACTTTCTGAGGCAAGATCAGGCAGTCCTCTGCTGTATATATGTCGGGGGGTACATATCATCTGGTTTATGCACCTGGTTAGTGGGTCAGTGTCTGAGAGGTCTCTGGGGTCCAGGTTAGTTGAGACTGCTGGTCCTTCTACATACAGGCTTGAACTCCTCCTCAGCTTCTTCCAGGTTTTTCCTAAAACTGTCCATTGGTTGGGCATAAATATCTACATCTGACTCTTTCAGCTGCTTGTTTAGCCATTTGGAGGACAGCCATGCCAAGATCTTGTTTTTAAACACACCATGGAATCAGTAATACTTTCAGGCCTTGGAGCCTTCCCTTGAGCTGGATCCCAATTTGGGCCAGTCACTGAACCTCCTTTCCTTCAGGATCTTCTCTATCTTTGTTCCTGCAGTTTTTTGTTTGTTTGTTTGTTTGTTTGTTTTTTTGGACAGGAACAATTCTGGGTCAGAAATTTTGACTGAAGGATGATAACCCCATCCCTCCACTTAATGCCCTGTCTTTCTACTGGAGGTAGATTCTACATATTCTCTCTCCCTACTGTAGGGCATTTCATCTAAGGTACCATCCTTTGACTACTGGGAGTCTCTCACTTCCCAGGTCTCTGCTACATTCTAGAAGATCACCCAACCTCCTACCTTCTGAGGTTGCCTGTTTCCATTTTCTGCTGGCCCTCCGGGTTTTAGTCCTGATTCCAGCCCCCCCCCCCACTTCCCCAATACCTGATCATGTTTCTCTTTTCCTCTTCCAGTCTCCTTTCCCACCAAGGTCCTCCCCTCCCACTGCCCCCTGTGATTGCTTTCTTCCAAGTCTTGAACTCAACTCTGTTCTTACAAATTTGTCATATGAACTTTAACAATAAATTCTACCAAATACAGACCATCAACTCCGGGATGCCCTGTAAAAAACATGCATATATCCAGAAGAGCATTTTCTTATATAACTGCTTCATTAGATATTGGACTCTTACAGATTTTTATAACAAGGATAAGACAATATAAAGAATGAAATAATTAACAAAAAAATAATTGCTAGAAAGTTTAAAAAACAAGAAGGAGCTGAATATTAGAGTTAAGGAATGTTAGTGAATCAAAGTTTTCCAAGTGAATCACATAATATGGGATTTGGGGATGTACCCTATAGAAAGTAGGAAGCCATTGAAAGTTGTAAGAAAATATCATGCTCATCCACTTATGGTGGATCTCACCACTTTTCATCTCAATACTCAGACATGGAAGGCAGAAGATTCAACCCCAAGTTCAATGCCAATTTAGGCTCCGTAATGAGACCACATCTCAGTAGCAAAAGTAGAAAGCATAATGCTGAAAACTAAACTCTATAAAGATGACTCAAGTTGCAAACTTTCAGTCCAAAATGAAGTATTTACTTTCTATGCTAAAGCATAGGAGACATGGAGAAGCAAAATCGATTCATGAGATATTAAGGTGGGTCAATGCATCAGTGGGAGAATGGAGCCTAGGTGAACATTTTAGACGGTTAATCATGTCTCCTTTGAAATAAGGGAAGTCAACAAAGATTTCTCTGAAATAAGATCATGGGTTTGGATACTGTGGAGTCTGTTTGAGCTGCTTGTAAGACATCATCTTGAATATGTTGAGTAGCCAACTATGGAGCCTCAGGTCCTAGCAGTAAGAGTTTTAACAGTTTGACTATTCTTGAGATTCATGTCCTCACTAAAGCATAAATAGAAACTCAGGGAGAAATAAAACAAAATACTGTTCTGGAGAGGATTTATATTATTAGGGGTAATGGTGTAGATCACATAAACATAAGTATAATTCCATTTTCTGAATGCCAACCTTTGATTTTGAAGCCTTATCTAGTGTTGTGAAGCTGAGAAGCTGTTCTTAAATTTCGGGTTTTATTCTCCTTTGTACAAGGCATTCTGTTGAGATTTGCAGACAGATAGGTCTTTGTAATATGTGAAGAGATTGCAGTGAGGAATGAATTTGGAAAAGAGGGTGAAATTTCATTCATATCAACAGAATTATTTCTTTGTTATCTGGTCTTGCTGTGGGCAGAAAACATATGGTATTTGAATCCAGGAAAGGTACTAACTTTTCACTTTTGACACTTTTCATATTTTAATTTTATTGGAGTCCATATATGTTCCTCTCTGACACACAAAAAAAAAAAGAAAATGAAAAAAATAGCAAGAATGCCTTCTCCTCCTGATGCCTTCCAACACACATAAGTAGAGCATGTAGGCACCTATATCCATATTCAGTTATTAGTAGGTGCTTTCTCTTCAAAAGTCATTTCAAAATGAAACTTCCACATTGGTGAAAAATATTCATAGTGATCATTTAAAAATATTGAATTACAAAAGGAATTCTCATTTTATTTAATGTTAATAAACTGAACATTTGTTCTATAATAATATTTGGTAACTCCAAGTTTTTGACTGAATCTCAAGTAACATGGCTGCTTTGGCCAAGGACTCTACTTACATATAGATAATGGGTGAACAGATGTGGATCTTGGGGTGAGCTATACAGTTTTTCTACAGGAAAAAAGCTTCTCTCTTCAGAATATCATGTCTGATGTGTCTACAACTAAGTCTCTTTTGTGTATAGAAAATGGTTTGTTTCTTAAACTAAGCAAATTCAAGACCAGGTCCAGGAAACTGGATGACCTTTCTTTACTCATGCAAACTTTTTGCCTCTCAAAATGAAGCATGGTTGTCAAATTACAAGAATTTATTCAAGCCAAGAATAGTAGACCATAGCTGTAATTATAGCACTAGTAGGCTGAAACAGAAGAACTTCCTCTAGTTTAAGGCCAACTTATACTACATAGTGAATATCAGATAATTAGAGCTGTGTATCAAGACCATGTCTCAAGAATCTCCATACCACAAAAAAAAAAAAAAAAAAAAAAAAATGTATTCAACTCAGCAATATTTAGGTTCAAAATAGAATATCATTTATGCCACATTGTTTTTGAAAAAAATGTTTACTTACTCACTTTATATTCTGATAGCAGCCCCCCTCTAATCCCTATCACATCCCCTCTGTCCATTTTTTCCTTCCCCTTTTCTCAAATAAGGGGAAGATGCCATGGGAAATAACATGCCCTGGCACATCAAGTTAAGACAAGACTAGGCACATCCTCTCCCACTGAGGCCAGACAAATCAGCTCAGCTAAGGAAGTAGATCCAAAGACAGGCAACAGAGTCAGAGACCCGCCCCCCCATTTGTTGGGGCACCCATGTGAAGACCAAGCTGCATATCTGCTACAAATATGTAGGAGTCCTAAGTCCCATACACATTCTCTTTGGTTGGTGGTTTAGTATCTGTGAGACCCCACGGGTACAGGTTAGTTGATTGTATAGGTCTTCTTATGACGTCTTTGACACCCGGGGCTCCCTCAATTCTTCCTAGGACTCTTCTACAAGTCTCTCCAAACTCTACCTAATGTTTGGCTGTAGGTTTCTGCATCTTCTTTTATAAACTGCTGGATGAAGTCTCTCAGAAGATAATTATTCTAGGTTTCTGTCTGAATGCATGACACACAGTCATTAATACTGTCAGGAATTGGCTGTTACCCATGCAATGGGTGTCAAGTTGGGCCAGCCATTAGTTGACCATTGCCTCAGTCTCTGTTCTATCTGTATTTCTGCACATACGAGGTGGCCACATCAGTTTCTATATCCTTAGCTGCTAGAACTCTCATCTAGGGTCATATTCGTAGATTGCCAAGACCCTCTCCTGTCCCAGGTCTCTTGCTCATCCTAGGGATGTCCCTCCACCAATTTCCATACTCTCACCCAGCACTTGCCTACCTCTACTCGCCACACACGTGATTATCCATCTCAATTTCATTCCCTTCCACTTAGTTTTCTCCCTCTACCCACCTCTGATATTTATTTTATATCCTCTTCTGAGTGAGATCCAAGCATCTTCCCTTAGTCCCTCCCTGTTTTATTACCTTCTTTGGATCTGTAACATTGTTATTCTGTACTTTATGGGTAATATCCATTTATAAGT
Source organism: Micromys minutus (assembly GCF_963924665.1). Lineage (NCBI taxonomy): Eukaryota > Metazoa > Chordata > Mammalia > Rodentia > Muridae > Micromys > Micromys minutus. The sequence continues at coordinate 25,584,723 of NC_137970.1, read as the reverse complement.
GAATACATAGCATGCATGTCTTATTGGGTCTGGGCTATTTCACTCAGGATAATATTTCTAGTTCCATTCATTTGCCACCAAATTTTATAATGTCTTTGTTTTTAATAGCTGAGTAGTATTACATTGTGTAAACGTATCATATTTTCTTCGTCTATTCTTCAGTTGAGGGATATATAGGTTGCTCTCAGTTTCTGGCTATTACAAATAAAGCTACTATGAACACAGTGGAGTAAGAGTCTTTTTGGTATGATTCAGCATCTTCTGGATATATGCCAAGGAGTAGTAGAGCTGTGTCTTCAGGCAGAACTATTCACAATTTTCTAAGAAACCATCAAATTGTTTTCCAAAATGATTATACAAGTTTGCATTCCTACAGCAATGGCATACTTGGTTTTCTAGTGTGGAATTAATCCCTGTTATTTTCTTGTGTGAAGTTAGCTATTTTGGGTTGAAGTTTTCCTTCTAGTATCTTCTGTAGGGCTAGATTTGTGGGTAGATATTATTTTATTTTGGGCTTTTCATGGAATACCTTTCTTTCTCCATCTATTGTTATTAAAACTTTCGCTGGTGTAGTAGTAAGGGCTGACATCTGTAATCTCTTAGAGTCTGCAGTGCATCAGCCCAGGCCTTGCTTCTGGCTTTTTGAGTATCTGCTGAAAAATCATTCTTAATCACTTGTAGCTTTTAGTATTCTTTCTTTGTTCTGTACATTTAATGTTTTGATTAGTATGTGGGTGTGTGTGCATTCTTTACTGTCACAATCTATGTGGTGTTTTGTAAGCTTCATGAATATTTATAAACATCTTTTTATTTAAGTTGAACAAATTTTCTTCTATGATTTTGTTGAAATATTTTGTAGGCCTTGGAACTGGGAACCTTTCTTACTTCTATTTTTTCATAGGGTCCCAGATTTCCTGGATGTTTTATCAGGAACTTTTTGATTTTACATTTTATTTGACAAACATATCAAGTTCTTCAATAATATCATCTGTGTTTGAGATTCTCTTCTTAATTATTTTGTATTCTGTTAGAAATGCTGATTTTCATAGTTCCTGTTCTTTTACCTAGGTTTTCCATCTCTAGGATTCTTCTAATTGTGTGGTATTTTTGCTTCTACTTTCATTTTTAATTATTGAACAGTTTTATTCATTTCTGCCACCTGTTTGATTGTATTTCCCTTTAATTTTAAAAGTATCTATTTATTTTCTCTTTAAAGTTCTCTATCATCTTTATAAGATTGGATTTAACATCATCTTCTTGTGTTGCTTCTGTGTTAGAATATTGAGGGCTTTCTCACGTAGCACTGCCTTTTATTGATTTTGTTTCCATGCTAGCTTTTAGCCATCTGGTTCTTCTTGGTAATTGCTAGATGTCCCTGATGCCAGCAGGGCTCTTTAGGGAGCCAGGCAGTGCTGTGGTTCTGACAATGCAGATCACGGTACAGTGTGCAACTCACCTCTGTTGGCTGTACCCTTAGGTAGACTCTGCAGGCAGAAGACTGGTGGGAGATGGATCTAACCTAGATGTTCCTGGGGCCAAGAATTTCTTATATTTGTTGTATATACACATGTTTTCCTTATAAATTAGGTTTTAAAAGTACACGGTAATGTAGCTGTCCTTTTGCTACTTTGTGGTTTCTTAATTCTTTCACTTTTCTCTACCCACTTTCCTCCAGTTCAATCCCTTAACACTATATAGAAGAGAAAATGTGATAGAGATGAAAGGGGTGATGTTATCACTAGACAACTTCCTGCTGATTAGGGGCATTGAGTTTCTTGGGACAAGTTTGATCACCATCAGGATACATAATTTCTTCTTCATGTTTCTTCTTGCACATGATTATTTTAAAAACTGTGACCATCAGCAACCAACCAACAACCAACAACCCACAATTACCATTGACATTCTGTTTCTAGCATTTATATACCCTCTGGAAATTCCCCAGAATCCCAAATGTCACACAATCTTATCTGCAGCTGGGAAAACCATGCCCCTACTAGAGCATGAGGCAAATCATAGTCAGATGCTATGAACAGCCTGAAGCAAAAGCAAATAGCCAGCTGCTGTTGGAACAATCTGAAGCAACACTATATTCCAAACCTGGGATTAAAACAAAAATATATTCCAATATTTCCTCTCTCTCTCTCTCTCTCTCTCTCTCTCTCTCTCTCTCTCTCTCTCTCTCTCTCTCTCTCTCTCTCTCTCTCTCTCTCTCTCTCTCTCTCTCTCTCTCTCTCTCTCTCTCTCTCTCTCTCTCTCTCTCTCTCTGTGTGTGTGTGTATGTATGTATGTATGTATTTTAAAGAAACCAAAATTCTCATTAGAGGGAAAAACAATGCCTTATTATATGAAGTAAAAATTTTGATTGATTAAGGCCTGCATAATTTCTGTATTATTTATACCTCGACTTAGCAAGCAGAAAAAACGTGTTAAAGAACCAATTATCTAGCATTCTGATTTACCTGGATTTCCTAGAGGCACATTAATGCAGTTTAGCTCAAACAATACTTATCTTTCCTCCCACATTTGTATCACCTTTTCCAAGCCATGTAACCATGAATTCTTGATAGCACTTCTATTTTTCCCTTATTTCCAATATTTTCTTGACCTTATCTCTTAAAAAGCTGTTTCTATTGCTTACTCTGTCTTTCCACTATTTTAATTAGATACCCCACTATGTCTCATTTTCAATTTATTGACTGTTCAACTGACTTGACAGTTCTTGAATAACAACACTGAAAGGAAGGCCTTAATCCAGTATTTTCTATCTATAGTAGCTATAAGGAGGGGAGGAATCTATATAGACCCAGTTCCAAGGTCTCGAGGAATTTACAAGAGTATTTAAAAGCTAAACCCATAGAGCTTTCCCCATTATTGCACACTTTACTCCTTTTCTTTGCATTTTCTGCTAAATGAATTTTTAAAAAATCTATGTTTCTAGGAGGAACTGGTTCTCTTGGCCTGAGACATAGTATTGATTTAAAAAGCAGAAGGATGGCCATGGTTATTGTGCAACAGGGCATTGTTAATTGTTAAACTGAAGAAACATATAAGTCATGATAATGCCATAGAGAGCACTATTTTAAATTTTTTAATAACATGGCACCCAGCATGATATGCAGCACATAGCTGTGGCATCATATGAAAGTGTATTGTGCATGCATACTGAAGATAGACAGTGTTTGCAGAGACCCACCAAGGAACAACTATTTGTGGAAGGGAGTGATGGGAATCAGTAGGATCAATATGAAGCTAATGAATGTCATTCCTTGTATTTTGAAAGCTAAAAGAAGTGTGTAGTGAAATCCAATCTCGACTTTTCTTAGAGCTGAAAGAAGTTGTCTGATCAATAGAGTCAGAAACTAGATGATCATTCCATCCCTGCTACTTAGATCATAGGGATTTGAAGGCCAGCCATCTGAGACTTTCAAGCAGTGATACTGGTGGACAGTCTCATCAAGGTGGTGTTTCTGATTAACTATGCATATCATAATGACTGGCAGATAGTGACTCAGGACATAAACAAAGCCCTTGCAGAATTTAAATCACTTACTAATGAGCAGTAGTGTTTGTTAAATGAATACTTGCTTTATTTAATTGGATTTAGCATTCAAAACATTGAGACTTTACAGACATATGAAAGGAGAAGAAAAGACCCCAGAGATCAGAGAAGATGAAAATAGAAAAAAGTGTAAGTATTAGCATTTTAAAATGTATTGTAAGCCAAGCTTTAAAATATCCACTTATTAGTCAGATTGTTTCATTAATTACTGCAAAATGTATTAAGTTAGATTGTTGTAGATCTTGGTTTGATATGTTGGTACAGAATGTGTGTGTAAATGCAACACAAGAGACAATTTCAGTTACTTTATACTTTTTTTTATACCTGCTGTATTACTTTTTTAGGACTGACATGACTACTACAAACTGAGTGGCTTACAAACTAGAAATGCATTCTCCTGTGTTTGTTACCCAGAAGTCTGAAATCAAAGTACTGAGCAGGTCATGGTTCTTCTAAAGTCTTCTGGTTAGGTTTTCTGCCTTCTTGACAGGTGGTAGCTGCTGAGAAGCTTTCACTTTTTTCGTCTTGTGAATATGTCAGTCCAATCATTTTTGTCTCCACATGGCATACATTCTCTCTGGGAGTCTTCACAGAGAGGTTTTCTTGCATCCTTTCAGTTTAACTTGACAGCGTCTCTCTCCTGGTATGAGATCCTCAAGACTGTATCCATTTTTTCACAAAATCCATGGAAATTCAAGCCATTGAACATGACAGTTCTGTACAAATCCTCCCTGGGTAACCCCATAACTATTACTGTCTGCAGCTGGGATGGTTCATTAAACCCATGTCACATTTCCAGCCTCTTTACCAAAAGGTAGCATAGTTATACCATTGGCATTTGTGTCAAAACATGCTTTCTCATTTTCTTGCATTAAAGTATGTTGAGGAGTTCCCAAGTCATTAAGTGTTCCTTCCTTTTTATAAATAATCTTATTCATTTTACCCCTGTTCTCTAGCATACTATTGTAAGTGGTGAAAATAAAGCAATTTACAGCTTCTAACATTTTGCTTGGAAATTGTCTCAGGTAGAAAACCAAATTGATTGCTTAAACATTCTACTTTCCACAAGATACTAGTACAAAATTCAGCTATTCTCTCTATCCTTCTAAGAAGGTTTTGCTCCAGTGTCCAGAGACCTTCTCAGAAGCCCTTTTAACGTTCCAAGTCCTGCTAATATTCTTTTCCTAGTAGTTCCTTCTGAGATGATAGAAACTTTCTCTGCTGTGCACACCACTCTGTCTGTACCCTTACCTGAGCTACTTTTAATGTCCATGTGAACAGTAGAATCAGCCATTTCTTCAAGAGTTTGGGCTTTACACTTGAACCAGTGATATTTAATGAAGTACAATATTATCTCTTAGTATCTACACAAACATATGTATTGCATTATGTTGAAAATAGAAAGGAAGATCAAGGTTAAAACATCTCTTGTTCTGAGACACAGCAGCAGCAGAAACCAAATATATTAGAACTAAATTACAGACATTTCTGGATAATAATCTACTAATAATTTGAGCATCTAATAGACAATTAAAAAGTACTTGAAGCATCATATTGAAATTGAGAAGGTAAAGATTCAAGAGACCTATTCTCTCCCCTCCCTCCCTCCCTCCCTCCCTCCCTCCCTCCCTCCCTCCCTTCTCTCTCTCTCTCTCTCTCTCTCTCTCTCTCTCTCTCTCTCTCTCTCTCTTCTCTCCCTCTCTTTTGCTTTTTTACTATTTTATTGGATTCTTAATTTACATTTCAAATGTTATACCCTTTTCCAGTTTCCCCTTCAGAAACCCCCTATCCCATCCCTCCTTCTACTGCTTCTTTGAGTGTGCTTTCCTACCCACCCACCTACCTGTTCCTTCCCACCTCCAAGTTCTGGTTTTCCCCTACAGTGGGGCATTAAGCCTTCACAAGACCAAGGACCTCTCCTCCCACTGATGCCCAGACAATGCTTTCCTCTGCTACATATGCAGCTGGAGCCATGGGTCTCTACATGTGTACTCTTTGGTTGGTGGTTTAGCACCTGGGAGGTCAAGTGGTTCTGGATTTTTGTTCTTCCACTCATGGTATGCACTCACTGATAAGTGGATATTAGCCCAAAAGCTTGGAATACCCAAGATACAATCCACAGACCACAAAAAAAAAAAAAAAAAAAAGCTCAAAAACAAGGGGGGGGGGGAGAGACCAAAGTATGGCATTTCAGTCCTTAGAAAGGGGAACAAAATACTCACAGGAAGAAATATAGAGACAAAGTGTTTAGCAGAGACTAAAGTAAAGGCCATCCAGAGACTGATCCATCCCATATACAGTCATCAAACCCAGACAACATTGTAGATGCCAAGAAGTGCATGCTGACAGGGGCCTGATATAGCTCTCTCCTGAGAGCCTTTGCCAGAGCCTGAAAAATTTAGAGAAGGATGCTCACAGCCAACCATTGGACTGAGAATGGGGTCCCCAATGGAGGAGTTAGAGAAAGGACTGAAGGAGATCCATTCTCTTATTGTTAGCTGAACATCACTTTGTAAAGCCATGCTTTACATGCTTACAAAAGGCATGCTCATTCAAAAAGCCAATAAAATCTTTCATTGGACACCAAGTACTAATAATATCAGGTGGAGAAATTACTGTAGCCAAGTCGCTGCTCCCACTCCTCTAAATTGCATCCTCTATTATATTCTCCTTTCAGAATATCAATGACAAGTAAACTATACTGTGTTTTCCCACCATCTCACTCTACAGGCATTTCCTGGATAAGCACACCCTCTGCCACAGCTGAATGACTTAGTGAGAAAGAAACAGGAAGATGCATAGATTGCTGTTCAGTGAAAATTAATTGAATCTTGGCTCTGTTTCTTACTATATCTCTGGCTTTCCAGAAATACTTCATCTTCCAGTGTCCTCATCAATACAAATAATATACAGCCGTGGACATTATGTGAGATAAATTTAAAAATGCTTTTTATGGTGACAGTTTTCTTGCCTTCTGTGTTCACAAGTTACTGGCAAAGCATTTATATACTTGGCTCCTTAGAACCAAACCTATCCAAAACATCTGATTTTTATGTATTTGCCTATTCTCTGCATTTGTGTAAATAGAGCCACAGAGTATTTTTTTTCTGACTGGATTCTTTTGCTTCACATAATATGTTCAAATTTTATCCATATATAACATGGACAATTTTTTTTTTGCTTTTTCAATATCACAACATATTTTGAACCCATTTTCCAGAACTTTCTAAAATTTATTTTTATTTTGTGTGCTTTTGTGCTTTGCCTGCAATTATGTCTGTGTGGGGGAGTCAGTTCCTATGGAACTGGAGTTCTACACAATTGTGTGCTGCCATGTGGATGCTGGGAACTGAATCTGGATCCTCTACAAGAACAACCAATGCTCTTAAACACTGAGCCATCTCTCCTGCCCCAATATTTTAAACTTTTAGCCCAAGTTTGTAGAGCTCTTATCTTTTCTAATCTATGAAACCATAAATATGTTCAAAAAGAAACATATGCACATAAACTATCCAATAAAAATAAATAAATAAAATAATATTAATAAACAAACAAGTTGAGGACCAGTGAGATGGACGCTTAGGCAAAGGCATTTGCTATGAATCTTACAACCTGAGTTCAGTACCAGGGATGGATGTGGTGGGAGAATGCTGACTGCTCTATGATGTCTACAGTCACTCCCACGTACATGTACACAGACACAAATAAATAAGTAAATAAATAAATAAGGAATGTAATTTCAATAGTACTGCCGGAAGACCCAGTTACTCCACTTCCTGGCATTTACCCCAAAGATGCTCCAACACACAACAAAGATACATGTACCACAATGTTCATTGCAGCTCTATTTATAATAGTCAGAACCTGGAAAGAACCCAGATGTCCTTCAGTAGATGAATGGATACAAAAATTGTGGTACATTTATACAATGGAGTACTAATCAGCTATCAGAAACAATGATTTTATGAAATTCTTAAGAAAATGAATACATCTAGAGAATATCATCCTGAGTGAGATAACCCAGGCACAAAAGAACAGACATAATATGCAGTCACTGATAATGGGATACTAACCCCAGAATGCTCTGAACACCCCAGAAACAACCCACAAACTCTGTGAAGCTCAACAAAAAGAAGAATATATATAATTAAAATAGAACTGTATCACATCCCCCTTTCCTCCCTACTGCCCTTCCTAGTCTCTCTCCTATGCCCTCAAATTAATAGCCTCTTTTCCTATACTATTGTTATATATATATATATATATATATATATATATATATATATATATATATATATATATGTTTGTGTGTGTGTGTGTGTGTGTGTGTGTGTGTACCCACAAATACTTAATTACAACCTTAAAACATGTATCCGAAATAAAAAAAAAAGATCATGTGGTGATTACCCATTTTCAAGAGTTCAATTACTTAGCATGTTAAAACACAAACAAATTCCTGTCAGGTAAACATCGACAGTGAACTGATTAAGTTGTGTCTCCCTGTAACATCAATGTAGTTTGTAATTGAGTAGTTCAATGGAAAGTGTAGAGTTTGCTACAAATTCCTATAATTTTTTATTTGATGTTATATTTGACATGAGGCATCATAAAAAGTATGAATTCAAAACATGACAGGAAGTATTACACACTCTGTTTTAATAATAACATCTTTACAATGAAATGATATGCTTGTCTTCAGTTGCTCAGTTTGCTTTGAAATGTAATGGAGAGGAAGACAAAGCTATCTTACAATATATTTTAAAGTGTATCAATAGTGACTATATGTGCTGGAAAAATGACACCTTTTATTTCATAGTCAACAACATAAAACCCAAATGGCATGTTTTCTTCTTGAATTTACAGCATTATAAGTGGGCATCCTATTTATAAGAAAATTTCATGGTTACTTCCAATTTACTCTTTGTATTTTTATCTCTTGACAAATTACAGCTCCTTTAAAGTGCAACAATATATTGGATTTTTGAATTCATTGTATCTGATTTTTTAAAAATGGTGCATTGATTTTGAAACTGGGTCCCTGCTTTCAGTTCATCAGCAGGGTTCAACGTCTGTATTCATTCCAGACAATTGCTGCTTCACTTTGGGGGAGGGGCAGGTCAGGCAGGTGTGGAAGGAGAGTCAGATTCCAATCAAAGTAGGCCACAAGAAAGGCATGCATGAAGAGGTTTGCTCTTTCTTCCTATCACAAGTATTTAGTACCTTGAAAAATAAAATCTCCTTACTTATTTGTGCATGAACTTCTTTTGAGACTAATGCTTTTGGGAAGAAAATACAAAATGGCAGTGTCTAGGAATAGTGCTTTTAGTAAGATATTCCTGACCCAGTTAGAGAATTTCAAATTTCAGGCAAAAAAAAATGTTCTCAATTTCCTTGGCAGTTCTAAGATCCATATTTTTGGTGAGTTCATTACATCTCTGAAGGCTTTTCCAATATAAGACATTATGAATAAAAATGTAGGGTTTGAAGTTTAAAACAGTTGTTATACTTGTTTTCGTTTCTGTAATTCTCACAAAGAAAGGAAGCAGTTATAAGTTCAATGGGCTGTTAAAATGTCCTAATTTTCAAATGTGTTAGCAAGTGACATCAATGGCTTGTCTCGGAAGAAACAGTATGTTAACAGTAAATGAAAATAAGGTGCTTTAATATGTTTCTAGTGTAATGAGCATGCACAATAAACCCTGTAATGGGTTAGGTTACAATGCTAGGCATTTCTGGTCATACCTGTTCTGCTCTCCTGGAGGAGTTGCTGAGACACAGTGGGCTGACTGCTCAGGCTAAGTCTTCCTACCCTCCTTAACCCTAGTAGCATATTATTTTTAGTGTGCACATCACTTCCCTTGCAATGTGTAAATTCAGGCACAGCTGTGTCGCATAGTTCCTCCCATGCTCAGACACACACCACTTGGAAATAGTCCCTCCCATTTTTCATGCACTGTTTGTTTTTCCAAGACTTTGCAACAAAATTTTACAAAGCAGGTGAGTCACTCAGCAGAATGTGTGTGTGTGTGTGTGTGTGTGTGTGTGTGTGTGTGTGTGTGTGTGTGTCAAGGTTCTGGAAGCATGAAAGTGCTTTTAGCTCTGCTTGAAGGCTCTTTCATGGCTTCTGCTAGTTTCTTAGTTTGAGGTGGTAGCTCCAGTCATTAAGTAATGTCTTCCTCTTATTCTACAAGAAAGGGCCTTGTTGTATAGGCCAGACTGGCTTGGAACTTGCTATCTTCTAGTCCTTTCCTTCTGGAACACTGAGATTATATGAGAGCACTACCATGTTTGGGCTTGTACTCTTTTATAAGAATACAAGTCATAGTAGATCGATTAGGTCTCAATTTAATAACCTCATTTTTACTTTGATCACTTCTATAAACACTTAATCTTCAAATTAAGTGGCATTCGATTGTACTAAAAGTAGCATTTCAATATATGAAATTCAAGGGGCCACAATTCACCCCATAAATTCACACCTTACTTTTTTTTCATGTCCCTTCCCAAGATGAAGGTAAGAAGCCATTGGGCATAGAAAGTGGAATGAATTGTTGAAATATTCGGGATAATCTTTAATCAGATATGGAACTCAAGTGGGAAAATGTTCTGGCTTTGTTTCCTTCAGTGGAGATTCTGTGAGATATTCCAGCTTTGAGAAGCCAGATGTTCCTGGTTTCAATTGCTATAACAGTAACTGCATGTCTACCTACTGTTAAGTTTCTCCCATCTCATGGTACTTTTCTCCTTACTACAGCTGTGAAGATCCTTCCTCAGAGAAATTGCTGACATTTTGCTGAGATTAACTCCTCATGTCAGTTACCATTTTAAAAACAATACAGTTTATTTTCATCATTTTCAATAGAAAAATTATGTTGGTTTTCCAAAACCTTACATCTGAAGTTACAGTGCATTTGGTTATGATATTAAAATTAAAAAATAATTTTAGTCTTTATAAACTTAGCCTAAGACTCTGCCTCCCTGAGTGCTGGGATTAACAGTGTATGCCATTACTGCCTGGCCTGGAATATCAATTTCTTAAGGACATGAAATGATTTTTACTCATGAAAATTTATGTTTTTGTTATAATGGATGCCATTAGCTCTGTAATGAAAACTCTTTTGTTTGGTGTTCTCACTGATATGTTTAAAGATTCTAGCATAGTGTCAGGTACCTAGAATACATTTGATTAACATTTGCTAAGTATACAAATTTGTTTATCATACAAGAAATGGTAATTGTTTCTCTATTGGGAAATCAATTGATTATGGCATAGTTCTACATGATAAAAATGTTTTAGCTTGTTTACATGTATCCATAACCTCATTTATTTTTCAAATGATCCTTTAAGGTTAAGGAGACTATGAATTTAGTAACTATATTAATTTCAAATCTAATGAATGACCTAACCATGTCTTCATCATGTTTCCTATGATTGACATAGTGCAGAAAATGCAGATAATGTCATGGTCAATATTAGAGAAAAGAGCACAAGGCACTCCTCTCATCACTACTGTAACAAGAAAACATCTTGCAAACATCACAAACTGACAAGGGTTTCTTCCAAGCTGTTTTTTTTAAGTTATACTGAGTTTGACAAGGTGAGGTGACTCATCTTCAAACCAGAAAAAACAAACAAAACCCAGCTTTGATTCATCCCCAAAGTCTGATGTGAACTATATTTTATTAACTGAAATGACTTTTATTGTCAGAATACCTTATGTGGTTATGTTTCAGTATTAACTTGGATTTCTGGGCCCAATTTATTCTTTCTTACCACATAACATCCTGCTCAACAGTTGCAGGCAAATAAAATCTTCCTGTGAATGTGTGAGCTCCCTATGATAGCCTGAGACAACATTTTAGAGGTTTAATCAACAGTGCTAGAATCAACTGCAAAGCTTTGTCAAGTTGTATTTTAGTTGCTTATCATTCTTTTTTTTATTACAACTTGATAGATAAATTACAAAATCTAGGAGCATAGAGACTGTCAGACTCAGGAACCCAGCACCCAGGAACAGACTGCATTTCTTGGTATACCCTCTATTGACTTATTTGAACCAAAACATGCATTTTAAATTAAATATTTTTCATATAATATAGTTTGATCATATTTTTTTCTGTCACCCAGCTCCTCTCAGATCTTCTTTACCTCTGTAATTGTATATTCTTTCTTTATCTCTCTCTTTAAAAAATCCACAAAACTAAGATCAAAACAAAAGCTAGAAAAGACAAAAAATATGCCCAAACTAAACAAACATACAAACATAAAGTTAATTTTGTGTGGGGCTTCTGGCATGGGATATGGTTAGTCCACCAAAAAGGGACTGTTTTTTTTTTTTTTTTTTTTCTGCCCATGGGTTCTTGTTTCTCATTCTCATTGCATTTGTGGTTCTTCACTCGCTGTGACAATGACATTTTGTCTAGGATTACCATATTTCTAGAACTGGCTTCATTGTCTCATTGTGATGATGTTTATTCTCTGTGTCCTCTTTATTAGGCGTGGGGGTGTGGAGATCAAATGCAGGATTTGGAGCATACTTGGTAAATCCTTTATTACTGAGCTAAACGCTCACATTTTGATTTCTCATGTAACATCTCATCTGTTTCATTTATCATTTCCTTTCTGTTATTTATACTTAACTCATTAATCAAAAGACATAAAAGCAGAATGGAAAGAAGTTAGAAAAAAAGGAGTTCAGCAGAAGGCAGATGGCAGCAAGAGAGACAAATAGGTGACACTAACCAAAATACATTGTATGAAATTTGTCAACAATGATACTATATACGTGCATAAAATCGCCAAAATTAATATAACCATTTACAATTAGAAAACAAACATTCATTTAAATTTTATTTTATAACATATATTTGGATTATTTTTCTTTTTATAAACTGAAGAATAATTGTCATATATATTTATGGACTGGAATGTGATGTTTTGATTTAGGTATACATTCTAGAAATTCAAAATTAAGCTAATTGATGCACTATTATTTATTTGTGGTTGAAAACATTTAAAGCCTACTCTTTGGCAACACTAAAATGTACAGTTTGTTAAGTGTCATCATCATTTTAGGCAATGGATCACCAAGCCTTATTTCTCCTGTCTACCTGAAACATTGTACCATTTGATCATTGTGTTAATGTTAATTTTTCTCCTGACCCTCCTCATCTCCCTATTTTTGGTAACCACCATCCTTTCTTTTTCTGAGTCTGACTTGTGTAGGGCCCATACAACCTCATCATATGGCATTGGTCTTTCTTTGGTTGGTTTATTTGTATTATTTTCTATGTTGCAATATGCTTTCAATGCCTTTTCATAGGGCAAGCACTGAATAAGGCTTCAAGATCACTAATAAAAAAAATAAATTCTGAGAAAAATAGAGATCTTCCCACTTCTGGATCTTTTTGTCTGGGTTCACTAATGGCTTGCTCTCTAAAGAACTTTGTAAAACTTGACTTTCCTCAACGTAATAATCTACATTTTACCTTTGAATCATTCTCTTAACTGACACACTTTTATGTCCCTGTATATTACATCATTTGGCTGCCTGAACTCTGATTAAGTGGCCTATTGAATGTGTTAACATTGACACGTTTGTCTGGTATTAGAAGTCTGGAGAGCTTAGCATTACGGGTGTGGAAACAAAGACAAAGTTGTTAAGATGATGTCCTCAGGTGGAAATAAACTTCATAATTCCAGACAAAACCATTTAGAAATTTTGTTGCTGCTAATGCTTAGAGAATTTTTGTCTACTTTTTGCCTACTATAAGGTTCTCTGTCCTTATTTCCCATCAGGGACACAAAAAGCTTCCATTTAGGTGAATGCTTTTCCCTCACCTTCTGTCCCTGTCAGAAAGAAAAGAAAGACTAGGTAGAATATGCAATAGCCCAATTAGGGTTGAATGTGGGTCCATGCCAGATGGGCTCCTTGAGCTGTAAGAAGTAGATATATGATGTCTAGTCGCAAACCCAGAAGCCATCTCCAATTGATAACCAACAGCAAATGAAATTTTAGTTTTCTTCAAGGGAATTTGGCTAGGAAAACAAACAACTTTTAAGGGTAGGTCCCATGTAATGGATGGCAAACACAAAAGAACTCATCAGTGTCTTTATAGGTTCTTTGTCTCATAAAGTCACGTCAGGGATTTTCTTTTTTTTTCTTTTAATTTATTGATTTTCTTTAATTTTATACTTAGTCTTTCTGTCACACGGTATGTCTCCCCATCTCTCTGTCTTCCTATGTTTCACTGTCTCTCTGTGTTTCTGCCTCTGTCTGTCTGTCTGTCTGTCCTACAGTTCCTTTGCATATATATTATGGCTTCCAGTTTAGTGTTTTTGAATTTCTATGTGTGTGGTTGAGTGGGTCTTTGGGTCTATATTTGGGTCATGTGCCTTTTGGGGGGCTCTTTTGTTTCTCTTTGTTTTGTCCAAGTTTGATGAATTAGTTTTTGTTTTATCACACCATCTAATCTCATGTCATTTCATTATCCCTTAGAAACCTCTTTGTACTCTAATAAAAAGGGGGGTGAATTCAGTTGGGGGTCTGACTAGTGAGGAGGAATTGAGAGAAAAAGACAGAGGGGAAACCATAATCAAGATATATTATTTGAAGTTAAAGAAGGCTAGTAAGAAAAAGAAGTTTTCAATAAAAGAAAACATGGTTTATTTTCTCTTCAGGAGGGTTGTTTTCATTTGTCAAATTTTATCCTTCGTCATAAATGATAAAGCATATTGCCAGACCTCACCACTTTTAGATAAGGATCCAAGATGCCATACACCCAACTGGAGATCAGGAAAGGACTGCACCCCTAAAGTGCTGGAACAAGCTATTTTCTCAGTGTTTTGCCATCACTTTGGTTATAAATACTGCTGTGCATCTTACAGGTGTCCCTTAAGACGGAAACACCAGTCTTCCCATAAACTTTGCTAGCAGCTGGCAGGGCTCAGAGGGTTGTTTGTTTGTTTTTTGAAACTACCCTGACACAGTACCACATTTCCATATCAGTTACAATTACATTGCTTATGTTATTGTACATAAAAGCCCAGCTTCTCTGGCTTAGTATAAGATAATTTAAAGTGTGGTGTGGGTTTCAGAGTTCTCTACCAATGCACAACTGAGACCATTACTGTAAGTATATTACAGTGAATTTCTCTGAGTTTCCATTAATGCAATATTTATATTTCCTTAAGAGTACTCCCACAACTCAGAGATTTCATGCCAGGAGCAGTGTAAAGACACATGTTCTAAAATGGGATCATGTACCACATCTGTAACTTTTCTCATTATTCTTACCAAACAATTAACAAGTGACAGCTTAGGGAGGATGGGCTTATTTTAACTCATCACTTAGGAAGCATAGTAGAAAGAATAGCACTCTGCTATAGAAGTGGTACCATGATGCTGCTTGTTAAGGTTTGGGCAGAATAGGAAGCAGAATTGGAGAGAAAAGAAGTCGGGCTGGACTATAAACTTCAACACCTATGTATAGTGGTCAAGTTACTCTAGTGAGATCTACTTCCTAATGGTTTCACAATCTCCTAAAACAGAATCACCAGATGGAGGCCAAATGTTCAAATACATGAGCCTGTGTGCAAAGCAACATTGTCTTGTCCATCAGGACCTAATCTGACATATTGTATCCCTCTGATTGTTAAAACTATAACAAGACACTTTTATCTTCTATAGGAGATACAGCCTGGCAGAGGAATAGTTGCTTTTTGAGGGGTAAAAGAGGAGATGTCTCAAAGTTGCTGCTATATCTAACAATATATATTATTAAGATCTAGAAGAGACCCATCCTTCTGAATTTTTAGGGTACTGGATAGACTAAGGGGGTAAAAACCAAAAGATTACATCAGAAAGAATATATTGAGTTAGGAATATTTTTATATGATGAAAGTTTTAAACCCTTGGAATAGATCCAAAAAGAAGATGCCAATATAAGTACAATAGTTTGCAGAAGCTTAGGGGAATTGATTACACTTCTCAAATCTAAGAAACTTTCCAAATTTCCATAGCAGATGATGGAAGTAGGGGTCAAATCTTTCATAGTCTGTGTAAGGTCAGATACTTCAGCAGTTAATTATGTTTCTGATCTCCAGGATCTGTGAAGATGGTGCTGTCCTATGACACAAATGGGACATTGCCAATATAATTAAATTAAGAATTTGAGATTATCTTGGATTTTTTTATTGGGATCAGCAAACATCACAAGGATCTTCATAAGGAGAGTGAAGAGTCAGTGATGTGAGGACAGAAAATATACTTAGGTGATATGAAAGTGGATTCTAAAGATGGGGGAAGAGACATGAACAAAGGAATTGGCACCTCATGAAAGCTGGAAAAAGCACAGGAATGAACTCTCCTCTCAAGTTTCTTGAAAGCATCACCTTCCTGCCTGTACCTCTATTTCAGCATAGTGAAACCTATCACACACCTTGGCTTTCAGCAATGCTAGAGCACAGAGTCACGTTGTTTTAAAGGCCAATGAAGACTGTAGCATGTTACAATAAACAGTGGAAAACTGATGCTAATACAGACATATTTGTTAATTCAGCATATTTGTATTCCTTGCCATTAGAGCAGTTGAATTTATGGTAATAAAGGTAAATGTTAAAGTATATATACACACACACAATGCTTGAGCATTTCCAGAGTACATGTTACTTTTTGTCAATTTTTAACCTTCCTTTATATAGTCTTCCTTTCAAATTAATCATCTGTCACCAAAAGTATACACTTAATATTTGACAGCATAATTTAGCAAATTATTATAATTATTTTTTTGCATGAGCCTTTAGTTTCCTAGTTTGATTTTATACTCATTCTCTTCCCAAGGTAAACTAGGCTCTTATTATGGCAATTAGCCTAATGATGTTAATTTGTAGGATATGAGTCACAAAATTTGTTCTGCCACAAAGGACTATTCAGGTAGGAAATATCTGTTCTTTAAAGAAAAGAAAGACAGCTACTCTACAGGCCCAGGGAACTCTATTGGAAGTACTTCACAGGGATCTGGGAATTTATGGGACCCTAAGAGTGCTTCAAATATTGTGATTGTATTCTGTCCAGGTCACCTCCCTCAGCTCACATCAAACACCTGAAAAGTGCCATGAATTTGGCTGATAATTTAATTCAGCAAGCAAATTCATATTGGATCATATTCAAGGCCTGAAATAGATTTTTTGATACTCCATTCATGCTGCTATAAGAGAAAAGGATATTTTTTTAAGTATGATCACAGAAATATTTGATTTAAATGTGTACCTTGAGGTGACCATTTACACATAGGAACATTTTGCTCCTCACATTTCATGCTGCTATCAGTAGCAGACATCCAACACAATTGGTTACATCTCTGTCCAGTGGTACCTACAGAGTGCTTCTGTCAGATAGCAAACATAAGGTTTACTTCATTTTACTTCTTTACCACTTAAAGTATAATCTCCAAAATCAGCATTCTAGAAATGCAACCAAAGCTTCACTCTTACTGCTTCCTATAGGGGCCTATCTGTACTTTCTGTTCTCTTGAGGCCATTTTGCCAAGACACCCCTGACACACACTGCCTGGCCTCATTGTGGCTTTCCAAAACCATGCAGGAAGACTCCATGACCCCTTCATTCTTGTAGCCACAATTCCTCTAAAGCCAACACAATGTGAATGACACTGCCAAGTTCTACTGCCAGATAGGGATGGACCCTGTCCCCTTTGAATCACATTGGCAGCAACTTTTGTATTCACCTGCTTTCTAGGGACAAGAATATTCTGTAGGTTCTCTTTGTACAAGTAGGAAGTTTAGCTGTGTATGGTTTTGTACTGGGGGTGATCTTCTCCTTGTTCCAGTAAAGAGCAGGGTACCTTCCTCTCCTTAACTATGCTAATTTTTCTTAATAAGCACAGATCTTGGCTGAGCATTACATTTCCTTGTGCCCCTTCTTTTTCCTCCAAGAGGAAAAGAAGTTTCTCTGCTTCCTTTTATGGTATATTTGCTTAAACATTATCAATAACAAGCCCAGCAAAGGTTCAATGTTATACTGATTTGAAAATTTCTTCAATACAAAAATTATTTTTAATTTAGCCTCAGTCCAGTTCTTTGGATACAAATTGGAAAGTTCCTAGGCTGGACAATAGTATTCTATCTTGAATTTTTGCACCTCTGTCTCAGTCAGGGTTCTATTTCTTTGAAGAGACACCAGGACCAGGGCAACTATTATAGAAAGAAAGCATTTAGTTGGGAACTACTTACAGTTTTAGAGTTTTAGCCCATTATTGCCATAGTGCTGAGCATGTCAGGATGCAGACAGATATGGTGCTGGAGGAGTTAAGAATTCTACATCTGGATCGAGCAGCAGAATGAGAAAAACCCTGACTTGAGTATTTTAAAACCCAAAGCCCAACCTCAGGGACACTCTTCTACCAAGGCCACACCTACTTCAACATGACTACACCTGTTATCTCTTCTCAAGTAGTGCCACTCTTTATGACTAAGCATTCAAATACACGAGCCTATGGGGGCAATTTTTTTGAACCACAATGATTACCTTTTACTCTTATGTTTTAATGTTTTCTCAATATACATGGAGTTTGAATTACTCATAAGTAGGCATGAGTTTTGGTTGTCAACCTGACTACATTAGAATTAACTAAAATCTAAGCAGCTAGGTACATCTGTGAGGGATCGTTCTTGATTGAATCATTTGAAGTGAAAAGTGCCATCCAAAATCTGGATCATTTGAAGTGAGAACATTGGCCTTAAACCTGGTCCATACCTTCTGCTAGAAGACTATGTAATGGACATGAAAGAAGGACACTCTTTGCTCTTTGCCTGCTTTCCCTCACTCTGGTTGGCAAGTTCATTGTTTGTACTAGTATAACAACCCACTTCTTCATAATCCCAGCATATTCTAAAGATGAGCAGAAATATCTAGTCTTGTATATTGAATAATTACTGGATTCTTGAACTTTACATTGGGATACAGGGATAGTTCACATAGTCAGAATATGATCTGTAAACAATCTAGGACAACCTGAAGGATAATGATAGATAATGACTCCAGCCCTCCATCCTTAGGAATCACATCTCAGAGACACATGCTACAAATAAGTAATCAAGTAACATTCTACTTAGACTTTTACTTGCCTTCTTCCTTTTTCTGTTTCTCTCCCTCCGCATCTTCCTCTGTATGCACTGTGTCTTCCAGTATCTCCATGTTTGCTTACTTAATATTCCTTCCTGGAGCCACTTTTCAAATAAATAATCTCACCCATGGTCTATGATTCATCCCTGCTTTGGACACCAGCTTCTCAAGCCATATGTTTCTTGCTATCTGTTTTTATATGTATGTGTGTAACTTAAAAAAGCTTTTAGTCTTTAAAACAATTTTGGAAATCAAAAGAAACATCATTTGTGTTCCATGATAATAAAATGAAAACCACACACTAGTGTCCATCACATTTTATTCATACCCATTAGTTTATATATCACCTATGGTTGCTTTTGTACGGTAAGTCAGTACAGTGATGAATAATCACAGTGAGCCATCTAGCCTGAAATGTATAAAGTAATAGATGCTAAATTAAAGTTAAATTATAGTGTTATCTAAACAGTAGATCAAACTTTCTATGCTATTCATTTTAAGATAATTACTTTTTTCCCACTTGTATTGAATATTCTCTGCATTTACATTTCAGACATTATCCTTTTCCCACAATCCCATCCCCACTCCCCTCCCATTGCCTCCATGAGGGTGCTCCCTCTTTCAACCACCCTTTCCCACCTCAGCAACTTTGTGTTCCCCTACACTGGGAAATGAGTCTTCACTGGACCAAAGGCCTCTTCTCCCATTGATGTCAGAAAATGCTATCCTCTGCTGAATATGCACCTGGGACCATGGGTCTTTCCATTTGAACTCATTGGTTGGTGTTTTAGTTCCTGGATACTGTGGTGGGTTTGATTAATTGATAAGTTTGTTCTTCCCATGGGGTTGCCGACCCTTTCAGCTCCTTCAGTCCTTTCTCTAGCTCCTTCATTGAGGTCCTCTTGTTCAGTAAGCTCAAGTCCAAATAGATCCAAGACCTCCACATAAAACCAGGTATACTGAAACTAATAGAACAGAAAGTGAGGAAGATCTTAGAGAACATAGACAAAGGGAAAATTTTCCTGAACAAAACACCAATGGCTTATGCTCTAAGATCAAGAATCGACAAATGGAACTCATAAAATAGCAAAGCTTCTATAAGGCAAAGGACACTGTCAAAAGGACAAAACAGCAAGCATAAGATTAGAAAAAGCTATGTTCCAATCCTACATCTGATAGAGTGCTAGTATCCAATATATACAAAAAACTCAAGAAGTTAGACTCTAGAAAATCAAATAGTCCTATTAAAAATGAGGTACAGAGCTAATCAAAGAATTACCAACTGAGTAATATTGAATAACTGAGAAGCACATAAAAAATGCTCAACATCCCTAGTCATCAGGGAAAGGCAAATCCAATCAACCCTAAGATTCCACCTCACACCAGTCAGAATGGCTAAGATCAAAAATTCAGGTGACAGCAGATGCTGACAAAGTTATGGAGAAAGGGGAACACTCCTCCATAGTTGATGGTGTTGTAAACTGGTACTCAAACTCTGGAAATCAGTCTGGCGGTTCCTCAGAAAATTGGGCATAGTACTGCCTGAGGACCCAGCTATACCACTTCTGGGCATATATATCCAAAAGTAACTCCAACTTCTAACAAGGACACATGTTCCACCATGTTCATAGAAGCCTTATTTATAATAGCCAGAGGCTAGAACGAACCCAGATGTCCTTCAATAGAGGAATGAATAAAGGAATTGTGCTACATGTACACAATGGAGTCCTACACAGCTATCAAAAACAATGACTTCATGAAATTCCAAGGCAAATGGATGGAACTAGAGACCATCATCCTGAATGAGGTAACCCAGTCACAAAAGAATACTCATGGCATGCACTCACCTATAAAGTGTATATTAGCCTCAAAACCTCAGAATCCCAAAGAAACAATCTATAGAACTTATGAAGATAAAAGAAAAAGATGGCCAGAATGTGGATGCCTCAGTCTTTCTTAGAAGAAAAACCAAAATGTTCACGGGAGAAAATAAAGGAGGCAAATAGAGGAGCAGGGATTGGAAAACAGATTATCCAGAGATTGCCTCACCTGGGGATATACCCCATATGCAGTCAATAACCCCAAGCAATATTTCTGATTCCAAGTAGTGCTTATTGGCAAGAACCTGATATGGATGCCTCCTCAGAGACTCTCCCAGAGCCATACTGATACAGAGGAGGCTGCTTGAAGCTAACAATTTTAAGATAATTTCTTTTCAAGCGCATTAAACCATTTTAAATGTCCACAGGATTTCTAATTGACTGTCATTAATAATTTGCCTTTTTGACCTCAGGCTAATATTTAATAATATAGGAAGCTCTATTCTAATTACATGTATTTATATAATGGAGTTTAAAAACATAAAGTTTTTTTTTGATGTTTATGATCATTACATTTTAATATCACCTGAAAAGAGAATTTCAGTGAGGAATTGCATAGATCAGGTTAGCCTGTGTGCATGTCTATGGGATATCGTGTTGATTATCTTAGTTGATGTGGGAAGACTCAGCCCACTGTGGGAAGCACCATTCCTTAAGCATGGGATTCAGGACTAGTTGTCATATTCAGGTTGCTGCAAACAAGGCAACATGCATATATATTCTCACTCTGCACTGTCAATGTGACTAGCTGCTTCAAGTTTCTACTGATTTGACTTTACCAGAATGATGGGTTGTATGTAACCTGCAGTTGTGAACTAAAATAAACTCTTGCATTTCTACATTGCATTTGTTAGGGTATTTTACCCTAGCATCTGGAAAGAAAACTTAAGAAAACATTTAAGTTTAATATCAACTTTTTAAACTATGTATTTATGGGTGAACACATGGTAAGAAGCAGTAGGGAATATTCAATAATAGTACAAAAATATATTTTTTGAGATAGTAAGTGGGTTCATTTCATGTTAAAAAAATTAACTTGTTTCCGGTACAAATATTTCCCTTTATTAAGTAAATGGTCCAAGCCCCTAGAAATCAAGACTCCTTTTCATGGTTGGCTGAAATCACAATTCAGAGTCATTTGATCTATTCTTAGATTTCTATAGCCCAACCTCTTTGTATGCAGAAAGTAATCAACACCTAGGAATTTTTCATTTCTTCTCTTACATTGTGCTGTACTTGCAAGTTTCCCATTACTGAGTAATGGACTTGGAAAATATCCAATAAATTAGTTTAGTATCAGGGAAGGTTTATTAATGTTGCTGATTCAATTTCATGAAGAATGCTATCTGGTACTGAGAAATCATTAATAATTCTTATTGCTCACAGAATATATCCACATTCCTTAGCTAGACATACCCTGAGTACACCTTCTCTGTCTGACCTTACCTGCCACGGCCATTCATGCCCCTTCTTCTTCTAAATCTTTTCAAGTCCTCCCAATCCATTGATTTAGTTTGTTTTGGGCTGCTGTCACAAAATACCTGAGACTTGGAAATGTATAAGAACACACATTTATTTTCTCATAGGCCTGGAGGCCTGGAAGTTCATGATCAAGGCACCAAGATTTTGTTTATGGTGAAAGTCTTCATATTTAATCCAGCCTGTTTTATATAATGAGTCCCTGTCTCAAGCAAGCAAGCAAGCAAACAAACAAGCAAACATATTTGCTAAGGAAGGGAACCCAAAATTGGTAAGAAGAATCTTAATTCCAAGTTTGTCATTTTCTCTCATATGTAATTGCCATGAGTCATTTACCATCTTGTGTTTTTCAAGTGCCATTGGACAGAAAGAGTTCTCAGAATGAACACTGGCTTGATACTCATCTGGAGAAACATGGTCATATGGCTAAACTTCTTGTTCTCAGATTGTGCTTTTTTAAATGAGCATAGTTCTAACAGTTAACTGTTCCTCAATTAAACAAGTTTCAGGGGAAGTTAGTATACAACATCTCTTCCATTTAGGTGTAATCTAAAATCACCCTACTTTGCCAGCCTCTACTAACTACTATATAACACAAAGAAATGAATTATCAACTCCTGTATTTAGTGTGGTTAAATGTCATTGACAAATGATGTATAAAGGTTAGGTTGTACACCTTAACTTCAACACTAATGAAATTCTGAACTAGATTATTTTTTGCTATGGGTGACCATAATGCACAATGACCATACCATGTGTAACAGCATCCTTACCCTCTATGTAGTATATCCCAATAGCAGTTCCCAGTTGAAAAAAACAGAAAATAACCCCAGAGATGGTAAAATGTGTCTAATAAGGATAATCTATAAATGTGTGAAATATAACTTCCCTTTCCTCTTTAAGTAATATATTTTTTCTGCATTGCAAGTGGCTTTTCTTTTCTTTTTTTTTTTTTTTTTTTTGATAGGGGATGACTTGTTATTTTATTTTGGGATATGGTATAAAAATGAAGGGAATAACTTCACATATTTCAAATAAAGGAATGTAAGGAAAACCATGCTGTGAGCAAGATATGAGTTTTGGAGACCTAAAGAATACATATGTCTCTATAGGCAAGAGCCAGTTCCCAACACTATTAATGATACTCTTTAATGCTTGCAGACAGGAGCCTAGCCTAACTGTCCTCTGAGAGGCTCCACAGAGCAGTGGATGAAAACAGATGTGAAGACCCGAAGTTAAACTTTAGTCTAAGCTCAGGGAGTCTTGTAGAGTTCAGAGAGGGTCTGAGGGCGCTGCAGGAGATAGGGACTCCACAAGAATATGAACAGAGTCAACTAATCTGGACCCTTGGGGATCCCAGATCCACCAACCAAAGAGCAAGCATGGACTGGATCCTAGGACCCCTGCGGGTTTACAGGTTGGTTTTCATGCAGGTACTACAACAACTACAGATTGGGCTGTCCCTAATTCTGTTGTCTGCCTGTGGTCCCTGTTCCCCTAACTGAACCACCTTGTCTGGCCACAGTGAGAGAGAATTCACATAGTTCTGGAGTGACTTGATGTGCCAGGTGGGCTGATACCGGGATGGAGTGATGGGGTAGGAGATGTCTCCTTTCTCAGAGGAGAAAGCAAAGGACAAGGGGTTGTATGATGGGTTGCAGGGAGGAGAAGGGAGCTGTTGCAATTGGGATGTAAAGTGAACAAATAAATCAATTAAGGGGAAAAGAGAACACACTTTTTTCTTGACTGAATCCTCAATGAAGCCAGGGTTTGAATTAGGATTGCTTTCTTTAACCTAACATCATGGAAGCAGCTGATGAAACACTATTATGAGTGATTGTTCCCAACCTAGCATTTTGTTGAAAATTAGAAGAATACAATGAATGTTATTGAGTGAGACAAGATGTACCAACCTCCTTCCTATAAAGGAAGATTGTCAGTACTTTGCGGCTGTGATTCTAATGAGGTATGTGAGAACAGAATATTTCCATCTCAGATGCTGTCCAATAATATTACCTCTACATGACCTATCAGTTCCACTTTCAATTTGTTTCCATCATCTTTGTCAAAGAGAAAGTCAAAGTAATTGAAATTATTAAATCACTATAATTGCAACTTAATACTAATCCAGTAATTAGCCTTTGAATTCAGTTTTCAGCACTGCGATTCGTGTCTCTATTAGAAGTAGATAGAACTGAAATGATAATATTGAGCAAAGCAAATGATAGCTCAGAAATTTGAACTGAAAAATGGACATTACTTTTTCATACTAGAAAAATATATTGCCAATTTTCAAATTCTCCTCACATATTGATATCTCACTGCCAACTGAGAGACAGCTTCATATGAAGGCCTTAATATGTGGACCCCTGTGAAAAAGGAGTTTGTATGTGACCACTGGACTTTCATTTAAGAGGTCTCCTTGACTCTTCAGGAATTGAATTTGTAAACCTTTAAGTATTTCAACATTGTAAAGATATATGCTGTTTATGTAAATCTGCTTCTGGATGTAGGAATGATTGTCAAGGTTACAGAAATAGCCCATTCTTCCATGGAGGAAAGAAAGCAGATGAATCAGTACTGTTCCATTTATGTATCTTCCACTTGCCTTCAGCCCACCTCAGACATTTAGTATTCTCCTTCCTTTGGTTCCTTTTGTTACCTTCCCTGGCACTCCATCCCCCTAGCTTCACTGTTCAGTTACTCACACAGCCCAAATCAACATGGCCATTTAGCATCTCTTCTTTTCTGAGTTTCCCTTTGCCCAGATTCTTACTCAGTTCAGAGTGGAACAGCTTACAGATCAGTACCACTCTCTCTTAAAGACCCTGTTCAGCTGTCACAACTCCATTATAATGTTCTCTAGTCAATTCCTATTTTAATTTGGTTAAGTGATGATACAATATTATTTTGATGCTAAAAGTATTGTTCAAGCAAAACTAGTGAAGTTGCTCCAATAAATAGAGAAGGGAAGACCTGTTGCTCTCCAAGTGATGGGATCTGGAAACCCAGGACCATGGCTCCCCTCTCAGCTAAGGTACTCCATAGAGTAGAGTGTTCTATGTAATACTAAGTAGTTCACCTTTCCTTAAAGTTTTCTTTCTGGAATTTCAGTTATTTATTACTAACTATGGTCTAAAATTAATAAATGGGAAAATGTCAGAAACAATTTATGTTTTAAATCCCATACAATTCTAACACTTTCCCACAAAGGGCATATATCATTCCTTTGCCCAATCTATTCATGCCTATGATCTACTTGTCCATTAGTCATGGCTAACAGATCAACTGTCATGGAGTTCCAGTACTCATGTTGAGGTAACATTTATTTCACTTAATTATATCATGAAAGCAAAAGTGTAGTTATAATAGCAATCCTGATAAAAGGCCACGATGTAGATGAAAGGATAAGAAAATTCCTGATTTAATAAGGAAAGGGAAATATATGTTGATATTGTTGAGTTTTAGAATATATTTAAGGAGTCTGCCTGTTCCATACCACCTAGCTCCTTCTTCTGAATTGATCACTCTGATAGGAGCACCGCCATGCATGCTTGATAAACTGTCCTAAATAGTCAACAGAGATCATTTTAATTGCCTGGGAAGAAAGGTTGTGGATATTGCAAAGAATGGCATGTCAAATTATATGTGCATTAAGGAGATGTACTCAATAATCAAGCTACTGCTGCACTATTAGTTGCCTGATGTGATTGTGTAAACTATTGTCTTCACTGAGACTCTAGTGGCCCTGATTCTGAGTTGTGGTGGTCCAGATACAAGATCTTCTCTTCTCAGGATCATTATAGGCAATGCTGACACTCCAGTGTATGCCTAGAAGAATGAAATTGGTAAAGAGCACCTGTGGTGCAATGAGTAGATACTACACTTTAAAGGACAGACTCCTCAACATACTTTTGGATGATGGTGGTGACCTTACTGTGATAGCAAAGTTTCTGTTAAGCACACAAGATGTCTCAGAGAAGACAAGCATTAGGGTCTACAGCATCTACATGATGATGGCCAATAGGATATTGAATGTGCTTGCCATCGATGTCAATGATTTGGTCATGACAAACAAATCTCTCAACTTCTATGGATGCCTGGAGTCTCCCATAGATGGCACCGAGCTGTGACAGTTAGAGGCAAGATGGTGGTATCAGTCTATGGCAATGTAGAAAAGGGTTATACTCAGATTTTAGAAGGCTTTGAGGTCCATGTCATCATGAATGATATTGACCTTATCAGTATCCTGCAGAGGGTCTTCCCTGGAGAGTTTGGATGTAATCACCAAGAATAAAGATTGTATGGAGAGAAACATCTTTGTCCTCACCCTAGGATATATTGATGTCATCCTTGGTTAGCTTTTGTTTTTGAGTCATGATCTCACTGTGTAGTTCCAGCTATCCCTGGAACTATGTACACCAGGCTTTGTCTAGCATGTTGAACAACTGAAGCATGAAGGCACTGTGTGAAAAGTTAGACACTTGGATATGGAAATTGATATGAAGTGGCTCAGCAAGGACACTGCAAATATATAGACTGTCAAGCCACAGAAGGAACCCTCTTGCCTGGAGAATAAACACTACATCATTCAGCTGGATGGTTAACCTGGTTTGTGCCATGAGTCACAGTAAGTCATAATTATGGCAAAGACTGAACACTGGAACTATTAAAACAACTTGTGGGGGCTAATTCTTGCCTGTGGGGCGCCGCCCACACATTCCCACGCATTCGCCATTACAAGATGGCGCTGATATCCGGCTGGAGTTAGCAGTAAACAAGCCATGTGCGCACAGGCTGGGTAACTTTTCCGCCTCATGAGTTCCGCCTCTTCCGTGGCGTCATAGGGCCTGCTGAGTTTCAACCAATCAGGGGCTCCGCGTCCAAGGCAAGGACTGATCCCTTTATAGGGGACGGGCTGGATAGCTCTCTTCTCTTCTTCCTCTCTTCTTCCTATCTTCTTCCTCTCTTCTTCCTCTCTTCCCTTCTTCTTCCCCTCTCTTCCCCGCTCTCTGGTCCCGCTCCCGTGTGTTTCCGTTTCGTGGTCTGGTTCGTGGGCTCGTCCGTCTTGTTCATCGTGTTCGTCTTTTGGTTTTCTCCGCCTTCTTCGTCTTTTGGTCATGTGAAGCAAGTACCGGTTTTCCAGAGCAATAAAGTTTACCGCAGAAGGATTCTATTTCGTGTGCCGCGTCGTTCTTGCAGGCGAGACGGTTGCGCGGGACACTTGCCTAAGAAGCTCAGTGAGGCTGTAGTTAAAGTCCACCTAGGCAGGGTCAGTATGAAGCTAATCAAGTAGACTGAATAACAAGCACAGAACATTACCATCTCTGTGATGACCTCTTCAAGACTGGTCACTACTACTACTGAGAGCCAGGACTACCTTTCATTTCCCCCCTTGCATTCATATACCAGGTTCTACCTTACTTCTCCAAGAGTAAATGGCACCAATTTTGTAATATCTGTTCCTGAGACTGGTCACTTACACACTGACCTCTTCTATTCCAGGTGTGTTAAGAAGAACTGAGAGGTCCCAGTAAAGATGGAGATACAAAGGAGTCACCCACAGTCCATACAAGCTTCTGGGCCTTGGAGATCTATAGGGTGGAAGTGATTAATGATGTCCACAAGCTCCTGGGTTATATTCAGGCCCTTCCTTGGTCTTTAGACCCAGTTGTTAATTTATAGAATCATTGGTTGTTCAGCTTATGACCTGAAAAAGACCTCTGCCAATGGGAAAAGAGCTATTAAAGTTGGAAAGTTTCTGAGAGCTTTGCTTACTTAGTGTTGGATCTTTTCTTAATTTTTGGAATACTGTGGAGGGTATTTTTTGCACCTCTGGACAGTTGGTGGTGGGGTAATATTATTTTCCCAAGACAACTCAAAGCTAGCAAAGCCAGGAATCTGGCTTCTGTGCTATGCCCTGTAAGGGTTAGTATTAAGCATATTTGCATCTGTAGCTCTAGGCAGATTCCCTAAGATAAGGCAATAAGGAAGTACATCTACTTTTGAAGTTCAGGGCAGTGCTCTTAAGAATGTTGCATAGGGAAATGCAATCGCATTTGAAGCTCCAGGCAAAATCCTTAGGAATGCAGTTCAGGGTAGGGCAGGTTTCAGAATGTAGGCACAGTAGTATCCATTTTTTTTTATTTTAACAACTTTATTTTACAAAACAAAGATAAATGTACAGATTTTAAGCATTTTTTGCATAAAATTATACAATACATTTTTGTCAGTACTTTTTTTCAGATTTTAAAATAAATTTTACATAAAACTGTATGAATATATTTTTTAGTCAGTACTTGATATTTTTAAAGGTTTGATAGTATGCATTGAAAACTTAATAGTTACAATGAGCATAAGGTACATGTAAAACAAAATGTAACATGGAAATAGTCAAAGTTTTCTTGTTGTATAAAGATCTTTTTGTTTTATTTTGTTTTTTTTATTTCTTGGACTTCATACAGTCTGTGAGTTGTTTCTGGGGCAGTGCAAGCCTCTGGGGTTAGCATCCCATTATCAGTGACTGCATATTATGTCTGTTCTTTTGTGACTGGGTTATCTCACTCAGAATGATATTCTCTAGATGCAGCCATTTTCTTAAGAATTTGGTCAAGTCATTGTTTCTGGTGGCTGAGTAGTATTCCATTGTGTAAATGTACCACAATTTTTGTATCCATTCATCTTCTGAAGGACATCTGGGTTCTTTCCAGCTTCTGGCTATTATAAATAGAGCCGCTATGAACATTGTGGTGCATATATCTTTGTTGTGTACTAAGGTGTCTCTGGGGTATATGCCCAGAAGTGGAATAGCTGGGTCTTCAGGTAGTATTATGTCCAATTTTCTGAGGTATCGCTAGACTGATTTCCAGAGTGGTTGTATGAGTTTGCAACCTCACCAACAGTGGAGAAGGGTTCCTCTTTCTCCGCAACCTCGCCAGCATCTGTTGTCATCTAAGTTTTGGATCTTGGACAAAAGATCCAAAGGTGGAATCTCAGGGTTGTTTTGATTTGCATTTCCCTGATGCCTAAGGATGTCGAGCACTTTCTCAGATATTTCTCAGCTATTCGATATTCCTCAATTGAGAACGTTTTGTTCAGCTCTGTACCCCATTTGTTAATAGGGTTATTTGATTCTCTGGTGTCTAGCTTTTTGAGTTCTTTGTATACCTTAGATATTAGGCCTCTATCTGATGTGGAGTTGGTAAAAATCTTTTCCCATTCTGTTGGCTGCCGTTTTGTTTTCTTGACAATGTCCTTAGCCTTACAGAAACTTTGCAATCTCATTAAGTCCCATTTGTTAATCTTTGTCCTTAGAGCTTGAGCCATTGGTGTTTTGTTCAGAAAATTTTCTCCTGTGCCTATATGTTCTAAAGTTTTCCATACTTTCTCATCTAATAGTTTCAGTGTATCTGGTTTAATGTGGAGATCTTTGATCCACTTACACTTACATATGCAGTGGTACATATGTTGAAGTCACAAGAGAGTTTGAGAGAGTTAATTCTCTCCATCCCCCATTTGGATCCTTGGGACTGAACACAGGTCCTCAGGCTTGCGAGAAAAATGCTTTTAATCCCTTAGCTACCTTGCCAGCTCATAAATCAGTTTAAACATCTTTTCATTCCCACAGAAGACTAATGGGTAGCATCCAATCTCTTAGTTTTGTAGTGTGCAATTGGCACTTCTGTGAGACTTTCTAATTACAGTATACATCACTTGCCTGTCATCAGCATTTTCAGACTGAATCAAGCTGTCAGGCTTTGTTAAGTTGAAGTCACTGTTGCCAACTTCATTAAGCATGGATGACAAAAAAAATGCCTTTTGAATTCTCTAAAAAGGAGTCCTGTATGACTTTAATTCATCAAATAAATGCTGAAGCATTTCATTAATAAAGAATGAAATTAACTGATTTTTAAAAAATAATATTTTGATTAATTCTTTGAGAATTTGATCAATATCATGCCCCTTCCCACATCCTTTCTACCAACCCAACTTCACATCTCTCCTCCTGGATCTTTCTTTCCCTCTAAAACTACACAGTCCAGTTTTTGTTGGTCAACTATACTTGATTGAGCATGTGACCTGCTCTAAAATATGCCTGATATAGCAGGTAACATACCATTGAAGAAAACTGACATTCCGTCTCCTAGCCCAATTAAATATTGGTAGTAACTTAGGTAGTAGTTCACCTTTGTCCTCACCTCTCCTCGGCCATGCTGGGATTTGCTTTGGCTTAAGCTTGACACACATCTTGTGCACACTGTCACAATCACTGTGAATTCATATTACCCTGTTGTGGCTGGTATACAGTTTCAATGAGTCATTTACCACCTCTGCTTCTGACAAACTTTTCATCTCCAGTGGCATGAACAACATCTTTCAACACTATGAACATAAGGATAAAGCTCCTATTTTAGTGCCAGTCAAAATTCTCCATGTTCTATGATTCGAGTATGTAAGATTTTTATCAATAAGGATTCAAAATCAAGTTTTGGCAGATAACCAATAGCATTGGCTTGTGGGACTCCATGGGACCCATGGTCAACATTCCAACCACTCAGGGTTTTACTTGATAGTGTATGGTGTCTTGTTAGGGGTTATGTCTTCCAACTGTAGGGTGACTCCATTTAAACATTTTTATATATGTAAATATTCTAGAAAGTTTCTATAGCAATTTAACTTATTTTTATTATTTCTTTTATTTTTGAGATTTTTAACATAGCTGCATCATTTTCTATTTTATTTCCTTCCTTCAAACTCTCCCATCTACACTCACCCCCTTGCACTATTCCAAATTCATGAACTATTTATCCATTCTTTGCTATCACATGCACAGTAGTGGCACACATATGTTGGCAATAAACAACAGTTCTCTAGTTGGAGCTAAAGCCTGCTCAACAATGGGAAAATAATGTTTATTACTAGAAACATAGCTAACTATCCGGGGATTATGGACCTTAGAAGAGAACTTACAAACACCACTTTAGTAAACAGCATGGTCCCTAAAGACATTCTAAATATTGATTCTTAACTGATATTTTTGAACTATCATCCCACTCAACTAGAATTTGCTTCTCGAATTATAGAACCATCCTTGATAATTGCATCTCATGAAAGAATCAGTCTGACCAGACAAGATAATGGGTGGTAGTTACCTTTTGTATTAATCCCTCTAGCCACATATTTGTGTGTACTGCATTACTATGGTCCCCACATTTATTATCTTTATGTGACAAGCATTATTTGAATTTCTGGGGGGACAGGTATCTGGGAGCAGTTACCCCAGGAAGTTATAGCTTAGGGACTCTCATAAAGTTACAGTTAACTTGTCAGTTGCAGCTTCAGTGAGATGATCAAACTGAAGTTAAGCTAAGGAATCTGGGTCACTTTTATGACTCATGACACATAAAAATACTATATTTAAGAAATAAAATCTTCCAAACATAATTCAAGAGTCAACTTTCATTTGAATTTTAGATAAATGATAACATGGCAGAGTATACCATACATACACTGAACCATTCTTCATTATTTATCTGAAATTTGAACTGTACTAGTTTTATGGGTTGTACCTGGTAATCTAATTTTTTGTTAATTTCATTGTTACTTGGCTCATGAACCTCTCTCTAAAGGATTTTTGAATTTCTTTATGGCATGGAAGCAGATTGACTGAGAATGAATAACAGATAGATGCGAACCTTATTGATTTTTTTAAGCACAATTTAGTCTTGGAAGTCACAACACCACTTCTGCCATACCCTAGAGGTTACATAGATAAAGACTGATATAGATAATATCATACAAGAGTACTCTATTTTATCTTAAATCTGGCTCCTATATCTATGTCATAACAATAAAGTGTTTCTGGAAAACCTACCTGCTCTTCATATAGTTTCTCTTTTTTTGGCATCCAGAATTGTCTTTATATATAACACAGTTCTCCTTTGTGTTGGAGATGCCTAGGATTTGCTTTTACTCAACAGAATATGACAATGGTAATAAGATACATTAAGATAGATCTAAATATGGAAAAAATCCTTTGATGCATAAGACAGAGGTAGTAAGGCATTATTTACTTAATACTGTTACTTTATATGAGTTTCTCTTTGGTGACTATGGCATTTTGAACAGATCATACCCTCAGTCTTAGCAAGGATAAGCCTGTTCTGATTTGAAACACCATAGTTTTAGATTTTCAATATTTGTAATTTAGTAAGTAGTCTTTTGTACCATCAACTGCAGTGTTTGTTAGATTCATTCATGTTTTTAAACAGGGTTATTTGTCTTGTGGTTGTATAGTGCTATCTTTTAAGAATATAACTCATTCATGCTCTTTTGGTCTAAGTTTGGTTACATTTATGACTGTCATATCATGCATCAGCAATAAATCAACCTACTTTCATAGGATTTATGTGACCATATGTATTCTAAGTAGATGTCCAAGACTAGAATTGGATTGTAGGATAAAAGAACTGGTCTCTAAATAAGGAATTGAAGCCCTGCCATAGTTTATAGAGAGCTCAACAATTTGTACTGTACTACTTGCATATGCTCCTTTTAGATCACTTTCTGAGGTATAAATGCACAGAGAAGACAGTAGTCTGAAGAGAGGGAAAGACAGGAAGCTGCTAGATTGCTCACTCTAATGTATGCCACATTAGCATCCAGACCTTATCTTTTGGAGCTACTAAAGAGTTAATGAAAGTGAAATGAAAGACCAAATTTCATTTATAATACTTCTTTCTATCTAAACTTTACAGATTAAAATACAACAAAGTCAGCCTGACACAGAGAGAAACTATTAAGATAATAATAACATGACAATTTGATTATTATTTTAAATAGGGTCCCACTATATAGCCAAAGCCAGCCCCAAACTTATGAAAATACCCTCCACCTCTCAACTGCTAGGATTACAGACATGAATCATCACCACTCGTGACAAAGACTTGGTTTAAGAGTTTATTTAGCATGGTGTGCAGACTGTATTTTGAACTAAGGTGTTTCATGGTTAAATTGTAACTTAGGAGTAGAGAATTTCTTTTTGAGTTTTCATAAAATTGTGGATATTGGCAGACTTGCTGGTTTGAATTTGTTGGCTACCTTGAATATCTGCTGCAGTTGTGCCATTTGCACATACTACTGTAAAAAAAGAAAATGAGGACTGTTGTCTAAATGGCAGCCTTAGACTACAGTGTCAGTGGTTTTTTTTTTTTTTTTTTTTTTTGTGGAAAGCTTTACCTCAACCTCAGCACTTGAATTAAAACTATAAATGAAAATTCAACCTTTCATAATGAAGGCATTCTTGATTCTGTCTGGTTAGACATGTGGTTAGCATACACTACCTCACATATTGAGAGAGTTTGATTTACAATGACCTTCTCCCTATGTTCTCTTAAGGTTTTCCCCTTAGGTCCCTGCTTCTAAATTATTTTATCATACCTCCATTATTCATATCTTTCGATTTACTAATCATGTCTAGACAAAGTATGCATATCACTCTTCTCCATCCTTGTCAAAAAAAATATAGATCTCTAAACAGATATAGTTAGCTCTTTGTATCCACAGGGAATTTGTTTCAGTACCTCCTATAGATACCAAAATCTATAGATTCTCAAGTTTAATGTATAAAATAGCATAGAATTTGCATATGAAGAGTGCATATCCTCCTGTATACTTCATTATATTTTAAGTCATATATGTGACACCAAATACAGTGTAAATGCTATATAAACATTTGTCATGTTGTAATTTTTAGAGAATAACAAAAGGAAAATGTCCCTGTGTGTTCAATGAAGATGCAAGTTTTTCAAGTACTTTCAATCTGTTCTTGGTTGAATCTGAAGATGTGGAATATATAAATATAGAAGGCTGATTATATATGCTCTCCCTCCCTAACAGATTCTGTCTGAAATTAATTTTTCATTTTTCTCAATAAGTTTATCACCCATCCTCAACCCTCCACTCATTTTCCCCAACATGGTCACCTCCTTCCTCATTCTGAGAAACTCTCTCATGGCCAGTATATTCCTTCCCTTCTTGCCACTGATTTGCTAACTCTACACTTTAGGCTCTCTAAATTTCTTCAATTATTCTAAGTAAATGAACTTTATATGGTTTCCATATATCGCCCTTAATTCATATGTTGAAATGTAGTCACCAGTGTATTAGGCATTAAGGAGAGTGGGAAAGAAATTAAGTGACACTAGAAGAGCCTTCATGGATGTTATTACGGCTCTTCTAAAAGACATCAGGAGAGTAGATGCATTCCTATCCACCTCTTTCATCGTGTGAGTAAACAGTGTTAATCCCCCTTTCCTCTATTTTAATTCCATCTTCTTCCAAGATTAAGTCACATTCTTAGAACTGTGAAGAATAGTATGCTCCCTTTTTTCTTAAATTTATGGTGTGTTAACCAATAGCTCCTTATGATGGGAAGAGTCGAGTTCTCAGGATATAAAAGCCACTGCTATCCAAAGGCATGATCCAAACACATTCTGGCTTTTAAAATAAGAAATTCTTTCCTTCTCTAGGTACCAGGGCTGCACAGAAAGCCTCAGTCAATATAAACCTCCACATCTAGCCTAAACATGAGTGTCACATTTCCCCGAGCTTGCAACACAGACTGCATAAAAAGGAGAAAGCCAGCTGAGCTTCACACACATTGATTTCTCTTTGCTTCTTGACTATACATGAAAGAAGACAAACTCCTGTAACAGCAATTGCCTCAAAATTATTTTGAGCTGTGAGGCAAAATAAACTGTTCCTTGTATTGCTCTTGTTTGGTATTTTATCACAGTACTAGTTATGGGACAAGTAACTAATATAGCATACTAAGATAAGACATGAGGACCAGATGCCCATGCTCTTTTCCACCTGGACCAGCAAAGAACCTGCAGCACAGGCATGGTGAGGTTGTATTGTGAGTACCCAGAACACAGAGAGTGCATTACAGTGCTTGTAAAAAAGAATCTTTTCCAACCCTAAGGGCTGGGCCTCGCTCAGAGAGAATCAGGATCTGCTTCAAAAGGCTGTGTTTGCGGAACAGACACCCAGGCTCTTTTCTACCTGGATGATCAGAGAACCTGGGGCACAGGCCTGGTGAGGTTGCACTATGAATACCCAGAGCACAGAGAGTGCTTGGTGGTGTTTGTAAAAAGGTTCTTTCCAGCCCACAGTAAGGGTAGGGCCTCTGTCAGAGGGCATCAGGATCTGCCCAGAAAGGCAGTGCTCAAAGATCAGCTCCACAGGCACTTTTGCAGCTGGGCCAGAGGAGAACCTGGCACATAGGCCCAGGGAGGGCACACTGGGAGTTCTCAGAGAGCAGAGAGTGCTGCGCTCTCCGGAAAAGGGTCCTTTTTGGCCTACAGAAAGAGCCAGGTCCCTGCCAGTAGTACCCAGGACCTGTGCTCAGAGGGCTTAGCACCAAGAACAGCCTCACAAGACCTCCCACACCTGTGCCCACAAAGACAGAGTCACTTCCACCAGAATTTACTGCTTGCCAACAAAAAGCCGAACACTCAGAAGCAATTTTCTTCCTGAGCCCATGGGCCTTAGATCCACAGGAGAGGCAAGAGCCAGTCACTGACAACAAGACTACATATAATCACATATAACAAGATAGCAAGAAGAAATCAAAAGAAATTAAGCAATAGAAACCAAGACAACCTGGCAACTTCAGACCCAGCTCTTCCACCATAGCAAGTAGTGGATTGCCAAACACTCCAGAAAAACAAGACTCGAACTTAAAATCATAGTTCACAATAATGATGGAGATCTTGGAGAAGTACATGAATAACTCCCTTAAAATTACAGGAGAGCATACATAAACAAATAGAAGTTCTTAAAGAGGAAGCACAAAACCACTCAAAGGACAACAGGAAAACACAACCAAATGGGTGAAGGAATTGAAAATGGAAATAGAACAATAAGGAAAACACAAAAATAAACAAGCCTGTTAATATCTGTTAACATAAATAGACTCAATTTGCCAGAAAAAAAAGATAGACTATCAAACTGGATACATAAACAGGGTGCCATATTTTGAAACATTTACATACAGGAAACTCATCTCAGTGACAAAGACAGACACTATTTCAAAAGGAAAGGCTGGAAAAAACCTTCCAAGCAAAGCGCCCAAAGAAACAAGCTGTGGTAGCCATTCTAATATCGAATAAATTAGATTTTCAACCAAAAGTTATCAAAAATATAAGGAAGGACACTTTCTACATATTGTGGGGAAAATTTATCAGAAGGATATATGCTCCAAATACAAGAGAACCCATATTCATAAAAGAAACCCTATTAAAGCTCAAAACATACATTGCACCACACACAATAATAGAGGGAGACTTCAACACTCCACTCTCAACAATGAAAAGATCATGGAAGCAGAAATTGAAGAAGGATGCAGTGAAACTATCAGAGGTTATAAAGCAATTGGAATTAATAGACATCTACAGAACATTTTGCCCTAAATTAAAAGAATACACCTTCTTCTCAGTACCTCATGGCACCTTCTCCAAAATTGACCATAGAGTCGGTCACAAAACAAGCCTCAATAGATACAAGAAGATTAAAATACCCCCATGCAACCTATCAGCTCACCATGGATTAAGGCTTGTCTTTAATAACAACAAAGACAACAAAAAGCCCATATACACATGGAAGCGGAATAATCCTCTACTAAATGATAGCATGGCTAAAGAAGAGATAAAGAAAGAAATGAAAGATTTTCTAGAATTTAATGAAAATGAAAGCACAACATACCCAAACCTCTGGGATGCAATGAAAGCAGTACTAAGATGAAAACTCATAGCTCTGAGTGCCTCCAAAAAGAAACTGGAGAGAGCATGTACTAGCAACTTCACAGCACAGTTGAAAGTTTTAGAACAAAAGGAAGCAGATACACCCAAGAGCAGTAGATGTCAAGAAATAATTGAACTTAGAGTAGAAATTCAACAAATAGAAACAAAAAGAACCATTCAAAGAATCAACAAAACCAAGAGCTGGTTCTTTGAGAAAATTAACAAGATTGATAAACACTTAGCCAGAATAACTAGAAGGCAAAGAGAGAGTATCCAAGTTAACAAAATCAGAAGGAAAGTGGAGACATAACAACAGAAATTGAGAAAATTCAAGAAATCATCAGAACCTACAAAAAAAGCTTATACTCAACAAAGCTGGAAAATATGGAGGAAATGGATGCATTCCTAGACAGATACCAGATACTAAAGTTAAATCAGGACCAGGTAAACCATGTAAATAATCCCACAACACCTAAAGAAATACAGGTAGTCATCAAAAGCCTCCCAACCAAAAAAAGCCCAAGTCCAGAGGGTTTCAGTGCAGAATTTTATCAGACATTTATTGATGACCTAATACCAATACTCTCCAAACTATTCCACAAAATAGAGTCAGATGGAACATTACCTAACTCATTTTTTGAGGCTACAATAACCTTGTTTCTAAACCACACAAAGACCCTACAATGAAAGAGAACTTCAGACCAATCTCCCTTATGGACATTGATGCGAAAATACTTAACAAAATCCTTGCAAACTGTATCCAAGAACACATCAAAGTGATCATTCACCATGATCAAGTAGGCTTCATCCCTGGGATGCAAGGATGGTTTAATATACGGAAATCCATCAACGTAATCCACCATATAAACAAACTCAAAGAAAAAAAAACACATGGTCATCTCACTAGATGCTGAGAAAGCATTTGACAAAATTCAGCACCCCTTCATGTTAAAAGTCTTGGAAAAAACAGGAATCAAAGTCCCATACCTAAACATAATAAAAGCAATATACAGCAAACCAATAGCCAACACCAAAATTAACAGTGAGAAACTTGCAGCAATCCCATTTAAATCAGGGACTTGACAAGGCTGCCCATTCTCCCCCTACATTAAACATCGTACTGGAAGTCTTGGTTGGAGCAATTAGACAGCAAAAGCAAATAAAAAGGATACAAATCTGAAAGGAAGAGGTAAAACTATCACTATTTGCAGATGACATGATGGTATACATATGTGACCACAAAAAATTAACCAGAGAACTTTTACAACTGATAAACAACTTCAGAAAAGTGGCTGAATATATAATTAACTCAAATAAATCAGTAGCCTTTCTCTACTCAAAGGACAAACATGTGGAGAAAGAAATTAGGGAAAATTACCCTTCACAATAGACACAAACAATATGAAATACCTTGGTGTGATTATAACTAAGCAAGTGAAGGACCTGTATGACAAGAACTTCAAATCTCTGAAGAAGTAAATTGAAGAAGATCTCAGAAGATGAATAGATCCCCCATGGTCATAGATTGGCAGTATCAACATTGTAAAAATAGTCATCTTACCAAAGGCAATCTACAGATTCAATGAAATCCCCATCTAAATTCCAACTCAATTCTTCACAGAGTTGGAAAGAGCAATTTACAAATTCATCTGGAATAACAAAAAACCTAGAATATTGAAATCCATCCTCAACAAGAAAACATTTGTGGAAATCACCATCCCTGACCTCAAGCTATATTACAAGTCTGGTATGTTAAAAACTGCATGGTACTGGTAAAGAGATAGGCATGTTGATCAATGAAATAAGATAGAAGATTCAGAAATGAACTGTCACAAATATGATCACTTGATTTTTGACAAAGGAGCTCTAAACATTCAATGGAAAAAGGACAGCCTCTTCAACAAATGGTGTTGGTCCAACTGGCACTCAGCATGCAGAAGAATGAAAATAGACCCTTTCTTATCTACTTGTACAAAGCTCTAGTGCAAGTGGATCAAAGATCTCCACATTAAACCAGGTACACTGAAACTATTAGATGAGATAGTAGGGAAAACCTTAGAACACATAGGCACAGGAGAAAATTTCCTAAACAGAACAACAGTGTCTTTTTCTCTAAGGTCAAAGATGGAGAAATGGGACTTAATGAGACTGGAAAGTTTCTGTTAGGCCAAGGACACTGTCAAGAAAACAAAACAGCAGCCAACACATTGGAAAAAGATCTTTACCAACTCCACATCTGATAGAGGTCTAATATACAAAGAACTCAAGAAGTTAGACTCCACAAAATTAAACAATCTTATTTAAAATGGGGTACAGAGCTAGACAAAAAATTCTCAATTGAGGAATATCAAATGGCTGAGAAGCATCTAAGAAAGTGCTTGACATCATTAGCCATCAGGGAAATGCAAATCAAACCAACCCTGAGATTCTACCTCACACCAGTCAGAATGGCTAAATTCAGATGACAGCAGATGCTGGCGTGACTGTGGAGAAAGAAGAACACTTCTCGACTGTTGGTGGGGTTGTAAACTGGTACAACCACTCTGGAAATCAGTCTAGTGATTCCTCAGAAAATTGGATACAGTCCTACCTGAAGACCCAGTTATTCCACTTCTGGGCATATACTCCAGAGATGTTCCAACATACAACAAAGACATATGTACCACAATGTTCATATCATCCCTATTTATAATAGCCAGAAGCTGCAAAGAACTCAGATGTTCTTCAATATATATGAATGGATATAAAAATTGTGGTATATTTACACAATGGAGTACTATTCAGCTATTAGAAACAATGTCTTTATGAAATTCCTAAGAAAATGGATGCATCTAGAGAATATCATCCTTGGTGAGGTAACCTACTCACAAAAGAACAGACATAATATGCAGTCACTGATAATTGGATACTAACCCCAGAAACCTCTGAACACCCCAGAAATAACTCACAGGTCACGGAAAGCTCTTGAAAAACAATGGCCAAAAAGTGATAGCCTCAGTTCTTCTTAGGAAAAAAATAAATGTATAGCACCCTGTCAGAATGTGGTACACCTGGACCTTAAATCAGTAATAATTCAAGAGCTAAGAATATAGCCTTGTGGCAACTTTTGCTATTCAAAGATCATTATGTTTAATCTATACACACCAAGAAATCTCTGACTTTTTCCATGTTACTTTCTGTCCTACATGTACTTTATGCTTATGGTAACTAGTTGGATTTCAATGCCTCGTATTAAAAATCAAGTACTGACAAAATATATTCATATAGTGTTATGCCAAAATCCCTTTAAAAAGCTGTACATATATTCCTCTTTTCTTTCTAAATAAATTTGTAAGAGAAAAAAATAGAAATAACAGCAACTGTTTTTTACCTGCATAAGACCTGCCCTACATAGGATTGTCACCATTCTGTTATAGGAAAGGGAGGGGCTCATGAAGCACCACCCTTTTCCAAGAATTTATAGCTTGTTAACAGTTGTTGCGGGTGGGTACTCAGAAGACCTCATTACTTCTGACAATCTATATGAAGTTGGGGCGGGCGGGGACTGAGACATTTTCTTTAGTAGTGTAGTCACTGGTAATTTGTTCAAGCTCTAGTAAATGGTCTTTCAAGTGTGGTCTTTTAAGCAATCCCAATTGAACACATTTGTCAGAAAGGATAAAAGATCAGGGAATTAGAAAGCAGAAGAGTTGAGAAGAGAAAAGGAATCAGTGGGAATTCAAGGAAAACAAGAAAGGCCAAAAGGCAGGCAAATGCATTCAAAACCACATTCTGTACTGTACAGAAAGGCCATAATGAAACACATTATTATGTTTTACTAATATATAATAATAAAAATACAGAAATAGTTGCTTACTCAATCACTTCATTCTGTCAGGACACATTTTTAGGTCTGTAATCACTTGATGGGTATGTTTAGTTTGTATTTTTTTTTTGCCCATTAAAATTGTGGTGATTTGTGCTGGAGAGACTGCTCAGTGGTTAGGAGCACTGACTGCTCTTCCAGAGGTCCTGAGTTCAATTCCCAGCAACCACATGGTGGCTCACAATTATCTGTAATAGGATCTGATGTCCTTTCGTAATGTGTCTGAGGATAGCAACACTGTAGTCACATACGTAAAGTACATAAAATCTAAAAAAAAAAAGGAATTGTGGTGATTTGAGCACATGGAAAAAATCACAAATTTTGTTTTTCTTTGAAAACTATTTTTTTCTTTACTAAATGCTTAGTATATTTGTGAAGTCGATGTATGGATGAGCAATTATGAGAAACTGTACCTTCTCTTGTCAGAAACCTTAAAAGCCTTTCCTTGTATCCTATGGCTTTTGTGGGAAGAGGATGTAGATTTCCCAGTCCAAGTGTCAGATAAATGTAACTGAAATACATGGCGTTGTCATTTGGCATTGAACACCAAGGACAATTCTCATCTTTGCGTATTCCCTTTGACTCATTTTTGGAGACCTTCCAGTTTTCTCAGGGCTTCCTGAATCTTTATATATATAGCAGCAGAGAGGGATTTCACACAAAGTCTAACATGTTATTCACATTTCTAGAGAACTATCCTACATCTTACTTTTTAAACTAGAGTTACTATTAATAGGGAAGGTTAGCTTAGGAGTCAAGAACTCTTTCATGGAGCTATAGAGATGGCTCAGTTGTTCAGACCACTTGATGCTCTTGAAAAAGGCCTAATTTTCTTCTCAGCCTAATTTTGATACCCATGATGGCTCACAGTCATCTATGACTCCAGTTCAATGTGATCTGATGCTTGTGTTGCATAGACATACAGGCAGTTAAAATATCCATGCACATAAACAAAATAAATAAATGTTAGAAAGTTTTAAAAAGAACTCCTTTGTAAGAGTATAGAGACAATGCATATAATGTAGCTTCCTGAATTGTAATCTGGTCTGTAATTACATACATGGTTACTTTAAGATACAAAACTTTCCACACCTTGATTTCTTTTATTTTTTTATTTTTTTCCTTTCTAGTTTAGCACATATACTCTCCTCCTTTGACTTAGGTTACCGATGTATCTGAAGATCTTGTAGAAGTGCCAATTTTTTCAACTTACAGTTGTAGTTCCAGAAAGATGGACCATTACCTTTAGAGGAATAAGACTGACCAAGCGACAAGGATGAAACTTTCCTTAGGTTGAGATGAGAAATTATTTTTTTTACGTAGTAAATACCCAAATGGAAGTGTATTGTATTATTTCTTAGAGAAACTCATCCATGTACACAATGTATTTTGATCCATATCCCTACGGCATTTCCCCTTCCTACCCCCTCACTTTTCCTCAAGACATACTTTTAAAATGAGTCACAAAAGAGTGATTACCTTGAGAAATAAGGTTTTAGTGCTGACCATATAATTTAACTAGTCTGCATGTTATAACCACATGTAGAATTCATTATGTGAAATATTGTAAGTGATTACTTACAAGAAGTAGTCTTTAAGATCTATGTTCATGAGAAATGATTTTTACTTTATGCTTGGGCATTGATGGCATCACCGAAGAGCCACTCCCCCAAATATTAATGAGCTCTAAATGCATATTGAAATAGTGATTGCAATGGCTCACATCTGCGGTTTATATTGATAAAAGACTTTCATGACTATTTTTTCTGTAGTAAGAGCATCATATATGTGTACAATGAAAAGGGATCATATCTGCCTCTATTTTCTCCCTTAAATTTTCCTCATCACACTCCCAGAATGTCATTTCCCCAACTTCATGTCATTTTTTGATAGGCTATTATTTAAGAAGAGGGCTTTTATTGGTTGGTGCTTTGGTCCAGTGAAGGTTTGTTTCCCCAATATAGAGGAATCCTAGGGTGATGAGGTTGGAGTAGGGTGGTTGGGAGTGAGAGCACCTTCATGGAAGCAAGCTGAGGGGGAGCGGGAATGGGAGAGCGGAAAAAGGGGATAACATGTGAAATATAAATACATAGAATATCTAATAGAATGATAAAATTGAAAAAAGAAAAGTGTTTTCACATATAGAATTGAATTCAGATTTATTGCATGTTTCATATATAAATGTACATCTAGTAATTTTGTGTGCATGC
Organism: Micromys minutus; assembly: GCF_963924665.1. Lineage (NCBI taxonomy): Eukaryota > Metazoa > Chordata > Mammalia > Rodentia > Muridae > Micromys > Micromys minutus. The sequence continues at coordinate 25,541,780 of NC_137970.1, read as the reverse complement.
ATAATATAGGTATAGATACATAGACATTACATGCACATGCCCATATATATGCTAAATATGTATTTTATCCATGTTATAATTGTGTATATATGCACATTGCACATACACAACATCCCTGTGTATGTCCTCTGTCGTCCTGAGGACCAGGCTCATGTTGCTTATTTTTTACATTTGCCTTTTATTGAAAATAGAATTTTCTATCATTTAATGTATCATGATTAGTTTCCTTTCTTCCTAGTCCACCCAGTTCCTTTCCACCTCCCGTCCTGTCCCGATCCACTTGCTTTCTGTCTCTCATTAGGAAGCAAATATTCTTCTTAAGGATAAAAAAAATATAATAAGGTAGAATTAAACTAAAACTAACACATAAGAATTGGACAAAACAAATAGAAGGAAAAGAGACCAAGAAAAGGAACAGGTATCACTAGTTCACATACTCAAGATTTCCATAGAAACACTAAACTGGAAGCCATAATATATTTGCAGCGGACTTGGTGCAGACACATGCAGGCCCTGTGTTTGATGCCTTAGTTTCTGTGAGTTCATATGTGCTTTGATCATGTTGCTTTAGAGGGCCTTGTTTTTGTGGTGTCCTCCACCCCCTCTGATGCTTATATTATTTGTGGTTCCTTCCCTTCTATTGAGTTCCCTGAGCTCAGAGAGGTGGGATTTGATGGAGACATTTCATTTATAGCTGTGTGTTCTAAGCTCTCTCTCTCTCTCTCTCTCTCCCTCCCTTCCTCCCTCCCTCCCTCCCTTCCTCCTTCTCTCTCTCTCTCTCTCTCTCTCTCTCTCTCTCTCTCTCTCTCTCTCTCTCTCTGTCTGTCTCTCTCTCTCTTCTCTCTCTGGGTCTTTGTCTTTGTTCTCGTTTACTACAGGAGGCAGGGTCTTTGATGAGGGCTGAACAAGGCACTCCCCTTATGAGTATAGGAGTATAACAGAAATTATTTATTGCTGTATTTGTTTGTGTTTTAGAATGTTAGTGTTTGGTTTACCTAGGTCCCTAGGCTATCCCGTCTCAGGTTCTTGGTCACCCATGTAGTACTGGGTATAGACTCCATCTCATGGAGTGTGCCTTAAATAAATCAGACATTGGTTACCTCTACAAGTTTTGTGCCACCATTGTCCAAGGCAGGTTAGTATTGTAGAGCAGAAGTTTTGTGTCAGGCTTATTGTTTATGTTTCTCTTTAGATTTAGATAGTGTGCAGAATGCCTGTGTGAACAAAAGACACAAGAACACATAGGGTGAAGGCTTTATATAGATGCCAGTTCAATTTCTCAGTGTTCAGTGAGTTATATAAGTGTTGTCTTTATCAGTGGGGACATGCTGTCAGTTTGAGGAGAACAACCTATAGTTTTAGCCGTAGTCTGGGTTGTTAGGGGGTTCCCATAAAACCCTTTGGCCAACAACTCGATTAAATGAGGAAAACCGATTTTTTAATTTCTAAATTTCTGTAACGTTGGGCCTGGGAGTATATCTTGTTGGTAAAATCTGCATATAATATAAAAAGGCATAACATTTTGTATTTTGTTATTCTCATGACCTCTTGAATATCAACATATGCCAATATTATGAATTTTAATTCTGTTTAATATATAATATATGCAATGTTAACTTTAAAGGTGTATTTTAAATCATCACAAGTTAGGAAGATTAATGTGTCTCAAACTGCATTTGGATGAACATTTAAATTATTCAACTATTAAATTTTTTGTCTGTTTTGATTGTTAAATTAGAAAAGTTGAGTTTTCAATTCATGGTCTTTAGGCTCAATTCAGCTTGTTAATGTTATCTTCAAAATACTTACTGGTTGTGAGCCTAGCATTTACAGGCTGAGCCATCTCAGTGGGAGCATCTTCATGAAAGCAAGGGGAGGGGTGAGAGGGGATGGGAGAGGGGGAAAGGGGAATGAAATTTGAAATGTAAATACATAAAATATTCAATAAAGAGATTAAAAAAGAAATATGCCAGACCATCTGAATGACAAACATCTGAGGATGCTTGAATCTCACTTAAAAGGGATAAAATAGTCATAAGAGACAGAGGAAGGGACTTGGGAGGAGAGTGGAGGAGGAGGAGAACAGGGGTCAGGGTTAGGTGTGAGGGAGACAGTAGAGAGTCCTGGAAGGCCAACAGAAGGAAAGGAAATCTGTACCTGATGGAGGTGAGATGGTAAGAATCTCTTGGAATTCTCAGAGACCAGGGATGAGGAGGCTCCCAGGAGTTTTGAGTTGCCTAACAGTGGGTCATGGAACTTGAAGAGGCTACCTCCTGTACCCAGGCAAGATCCACATAAGAACACCAACCCACCTACAGAACTTTTAACCCAAAATATGTCCTGTCTAAAAGATACACAAGGACAATGATGAAGCAGAGACTGAAAGAATGGATAACTAATAACTGACCCAACTTGAGACCCATCCCATGGGTAAGCACCAATCTGTGACACTTTTCATGATTCTCTGTTACATTTACAGACAGGAGCCTAGCATAACTGTCCTCTGAGAGGCTCCACCCAGCATCCAATGGAAACAAATGCAGATACCCACAGCCAAACATTGAAAGGTCAGGGACTCTTATGGAAGAGTGGGGACAGAATTGAAGTCCCTGAAGGGGATAGAATCTCCACAGGAAGACCAACAGTGTCAACTAACCTGGATCCCTGGAAGCTCTCAGAGACTGAGCAATCAACCAAAGAGTATACATGGGCTAAATCTAGGCCCTGCCACATATATAGCAGATGTGTGGCTTAGTCTCCATGTGGGTTCCTTGACAATTGGAGTCAGAGGGCTATCTCTAATGCTGCAGCCTGGTTGGTATCCATTCCCAAAAAGGGTTGTCTTGTCTGGCCAAAATGGTAGAGGATGAGTCTATTCTGGCAGGGACTTGATACATCCAGGGTTGGGAGGATATCTCAGAGAATAAGAGAGGGGTAGGTGAGAGGGTGTGATAGGGGGGCTGTGAGAGGCATCATTTGGAATATAAACAAATAAATAAAGTTTAAAAACTAGAAGAAGAAAAAAGAAATATCATCCTAGGTTTTCCATTGCTGTATCATGGCATGGACCACTAGTGAAAGACTTGGTTTTGTCACTATTAAAGACAATGCAGGCTCTTTTCATTAGCACAGTCTTAAAATATTCTATAATTCTCCACCAGGGAGACAGATCTTTCAGTTTAGAAGCATACTCTCCCTGTTGTTTTTCTTATAATAGAAACTTGTACACAATTATCTGTCATCTACTTATTTAATTATGTTAATTATAATTATAAGGAATATAGTATAGGAGAGTATTAGAGTTCATTTTTGGTTCTTAAATTTAACACTTTTATCAACAAAGAAACAGTAAATTGGGGAAAACCGTTACTAATTAGCTAATATTTGAAGTCTATTTCCTCTCCTTTGTGTGATATCTTGAATTTAGATTTTGCCAAGATTTTGGGGAAAAGCTTCCCCCCCTCATACCAGCATGTTATTTACCCATGAAAAATATTTTATCACAGGTCTTTGGCTGCTATTGGGGAATATAAAATGTCTGCAAATAATTTAATTGTGATTGCTATTTGATGCCAATGTTCTTTCACAGAGTCTGAGCTGGCCTTGTGATTTTCTTTGGCCAATTAGACTTTGTTAACATGACTGAAAGATGTAAAAGAGCATTAGTGTACTGGGGATTGCTCTTGCTGTGCATAGAAACTCTGTAACACTATGTTAATGATCCCAGGTTAGTCTGATGCATGACAAAACACAAAGTCAAGCCACCCTTATTAGGATGGCTGTTATTTGTCCAACTGCCAAGCATGGTGGTGAGTTCATCTACCTAGGATATCTGACCTTCTCATACTGGAATATGAAAATTTCATCTACAAACACGTTGAACTAAATTCACAGCTATTGTGCAATATAGTTCATCTTCAAGCCACGGGTTGGACATGACTATTAGAACATTATACTTCACCCAAGTTTTTGTAAATGAAACAGAACCTTTGTGCTGGCTAACTGAATAGTAAGAACTGGGAATGAAATATTTTAAAATGTTTCTTGTTGTTTTAAGCCACTCCCCTTGGGAGTTATTTATTATATTTCAAAAACCACCAAAATACAACCCAAGTTTAAAAGCAGTATTGCAGAAAAAGTGCTTTGTTTTTCAGTAACATCAATGCTATGAGCAAAAAGAAAGACCAAAGAATCATTTCATGTTGTAGGAGATTTTCCTGGATTTTATCTAGAGCTGAAGAAGGATAATTCTTCAAAGGACATTATTCAAATAATTGACAAAAATTCTAATATGCATTTTAGGGTAGGTGAAGAATATTGTGGCATTATAAGGGTAAATATTCTGTTCGTAGAAAATGTGCACAGAGGGCTTAGGAGAAAAAAATATTTGCCAGAACCTAACTGTTGTATGATGTAGTAGTATGTCTCTAGTTTGGTGCTTTGGAGATGATAGAGGAAGAATTACCAGAGAAATTTGGCTAGCTAGCTAAAGTAGTCATAGTGGGGAGCTCTGTGTTCATGTTAGATATTCCTGCTTCAATGAGCAAAGTTGAGGCAATAAAGCACCTTTTCCCAACCTCTGGGTCATGACACCTTTGGGGGTCAAATATATTCTTTCATGAAGGTTGTCTGAGACCATCAGAAAACACAGATACTTATATTATGATTCATAATGGTAGCAAAATTACAGTTATGAAACATTAATTAAAAAGATTTTATTGTTGAGGGTCACTAGATGAAGAACTGTATTAAACGTTCACAGTATTAGGGAGGTTGAGAATCATTGCAATAGAGAAAATTTACTGATATTAAACCTGGAACTCTACCCACTCATGCATATGCCCACATCCACACCCACACATATACATACATATACACATAGACACATGCACACACAAACATACATGGTCTAGTAAACATTTAAAAAAGTATACACATGTGTATATAATATACACATAAAAATAAAATACTCACTGAAGTATCTTGAGGACTAACAACAAATGCAATTATATTATTGACAAAACTTACTTGTGGGTGTGAGAGAGAAAAGAGAAAGAGGCAGGGCAAGGAAGATAATACAAGAATATGCACAATGATCTTAAAATTTTAAGAGTATCATTAGTTTGGAAAAAGTTCTTTGTACTGTTCTTTATCATTCAACTTAAAAAAAATATTTCAAGATAAAGAAAAGAGGAAGCATAGTAACCAAAAGAGTAAGCAACATGTCACTTAATAACATTGTTTCAACTTATTTGTTTTACATAAAAGCCAAATAACTTGTTACCATAGACATTAGACCTGGAGGCTTTTAATTATAATAGGGAGTAAACAATGTTGGAATCATGTTCATTTCATGCTAACTATATGTAGTAAAAAACAAATGCCTTTCAAAAATATGAGGCATTTGAAAATATGCTAGAGAGGAGATAAAAATATCTTAAAATTTTATATGTATTTACATAACTATCTTTATGCCATAAAGCAAATTATTCAACTCTCTTGGTTTCAATTTTCATCTAAGGTTAAATTATAAGGTAATCTGTTACAGTTTTGCTGATTACATAGTTTCATAAAATCACTATACATTAAACACATTGTGGTGATTAATAATTTTTGTAATGTTGATCATACTGACCATTTTTATTATGTAATAAATTCAAATGAGATATTTATGGGCTTTTTGTTTAATAAGAAGCACAGTGAGTATAGGCTGGAGTTATTATGTGATAGTTCCAGAAAAGTCTGGACTATCTGAGAATGATAATAGTAGAGAATTAATTTTACATTATTATAATTTAAGAAGCTTTATTCCTGATCAAAGCAAATTATATAAATTTCAAGGATTGGGATCAGCAATGATAATTTATACCAGTCTCTCCCTATCTCCCTTTCTCCCTCTCCCCCCCCTCTCTCTGTGTGTGTGTGTGTGTGTGTGTGTGTGTATACACACAGAAGTTTCAACAGCATTACAAAGTCACCAAAGAAAGAGAGTAACGTTGACATAAATGACAGGATAGCATTTGGAACAGAACACACACTGTAATCTCGAAGACTGGTAGTGTATTACCCATAGGGAAGAGTTACATGTTAAACAGTATTACAACTTAGCCTAAATATGGGTGCCATTCTCCCTGTAGAAAAAGTATTCTAGGACCTTTGTAATTGCCTGGATTTTGAAGTGTCTAGCAAAGCCATTAATATAAAAGAGTGGTAGATATCTCAGGTTCTTAGTACCCAATAACTTTTCTCTATGTTATTGTCATCTCTCACTTTTTTTATAATGTGGTACCATTTGTGAGACTAAGCAATTTTGGGGTCTTTTAGAGGTCACCATTTTAAAAGATTTTTGCTGATGTAAGTTTACAGTATAATGAATTTTGATATTCTGGTTGCACCTTGTAAGTCATACCCTCATCTATGAAGATACTTTCTGCACTCCGTGAACTAATCTCATGTCAATTCCCATTTGCTAATTCCTTCCAGTGTTTGTGATACTTCTCTGACTTCTAACAGCACCTATGCAGTTTATCTCTTCTGGTCTTTAAATAAAGGGAACAATAGAGTGGGTTTTTCATTTTTACTTAGTATGGGCTTAGTACCCACCTATGTTGGCAAATGAAGTTATACTTTTTATTTTCACTGATCTCTAGTAATATGCACAAAATAAACCACAAAATACCCATTTTGGTAGGCAATAGTATAGATTCTGATTTTTAGACATTATGGTAATTAGAATAAGAATGATCCTCATGGGCTCATATATTTGACTGCTTAGTCATCAGAGAGTGGTTCTATTTTAGAGAGATTAGGATTGGCCTCCTTTGAGTTAGTGTGGCTTTGTTGGAAGAAATACATTACTGGGGTTGTGCTTTGGAGTTTCAAATACTCAAGCCAGACCTAATCTTTATCTCTTCTTGCTTCTTGTTGATCTAGATATAAAACTCTTAGTTACTTCTCCATCATCATGTTCTCCACCATGCTTCCTCACTATGTTGACAATGAACTAAACTTCTGAAACAGTAAGCCAGCCCCAGTTAAATGTTCTCATCTATGAGAGGTTGCCATGATCATGGTGTCTCCTTACAATAGGACACTAAAAAAGCCATTATGAATAGTGTATTCCAAACTTTCTGGTACTTAAATTTTGGCAAAGATATGTAAGCTTTATGTGTTTACCTGAGAGAAGATTTACTAGGCCATATGAGCAGTGTTTTAAAGTTCAGTAGATGCTCCAAGGACATTGTTTGACAAAGGTCTAATTTGCCATTCACTTGGTACGTTATTACATGATCTTTCTATTAAACATGTTTTTATTAAATAAACATATTAAGCTCTGAAAGTGAATGATGCAGTCCTTTATTGTTTATGTTGGAGCAGGGAACTTTGTTTGTCTTGACTTCAAGGTCTGTTTATTTGTTTGTTTTGAGACAAAGTATATCTATATTAACTGGGCTGGCATTGAACACACAATACTTTTGTGTCAACCAAGTGCAGGGATGATAGGTATTTACCAGTATACCTGCATAAGCCTATTTTTACCCCTTCTGACTGCCTTCTAAATTCTGTTGCAGAACTGTTTTCATATGATTGAGGGTGATGTCCTCCTAACATGTGGCCTCCTCCTTCAATATTGAGTTGTTGCCTGACAACCTGGAACTCTATTTTCCATTTCCATTGTGTCCTGGGGGACAATATAGCTCTAAGAAGTCCATGTGTAAAGACAAAATCTGTCATCTCACCATATAAATACTTAAAATACTATTCTCTTCATGTCAAATAACATAGCTTTTAGCAAGTAGGAATAACTTTCTGAGTACTGGCAACCTATAGCCATAGATCCTTTCTGCCGTTAAGATGTCTATGGATACTCCTTATTCACCTAAACTAATTCAGTCTAACTGTAAAATTGGGGTGAACCTTGAGAAGTTTCATACACGGTCATTTGCTGAAAAGATTGTTGATGTTCAGGCATAACTATTCTTTATTTAAATTTATCTTTTTATTTATTCACTTTATATTCCACTTATTGCCTCCCTCACAATCACTCCTCCCACAATCCTTACTCCCTCCCCCATCACTTTTTCTCTGAGCAGGTAGGAATCTCTGGGTATCCCCTACTGTCTTAGTCAGCATATCTATTCCCGCACAAAACATTATGACCAAGAAACAAGTTGGGGAGGAAAGGGTTTATTCAGCTTGCACTTCCACATTGCTGTTCATCACCAAAGGAAGTCAGGACTGGAGCTCAAGCAGGTCAGGAAGCAGGAGCTGATTAAGAGGCCATGGACGGATGTTAATTACTGGCTTGCTTCTCCTGGCTTGTTCAACTTGCTTTCTTATAGAACCTAAGAGTACCAGCCCAGGGATGGCACCACCCACAATGGGCTGGGCCCTCCCACCTTAATCACTAGTGGAGAAAATGCCTAACAGCTGGATCTCATGGAAGCATTTCCTCAACTGAGGCTCCTTTCTCTGTGATAACTCCAGCTTGTGTCATGTTGACACAAAACCAACCAGTACATCTACCTTGGCACTTTAAATCTCTGCAAGGTTAGGCACTTCCTCTACCACTGAGGCCATATAAGGCATCCCAGATAGAGGAACATATCTCACAGAAAGTCAACAGATTTTTGGATAGCCCCAAGTCTAGTTGATCAGGACCCACATGAAGAGCAAGCTGCATATGTGCATGGGATCTGGGTCCAGTCCATGTATGTTCTTTGTTATTGGTTCAGACTCTGAGACCTCAAGGGTCCATCCAGGTGAGTTAACTTCATTGGTCTTCTTGTGGAGTTCCTATCCCCTTGAGGGCCCATAATCATTCATCTTATTTTTCTATAAGAGTCTTCAAGCTCCATCCATTGTGGGTATATGTATTTGTCTGAATGCATTGCTGGATGGAGCCTTTCAGAAGACAACTTGCTCCTATCTGCAAGCAATACTGAGTATCATTAATACTGCTAGAGATTGGTGATTGTCCATGGGATGGGTCTTACGTTGTGCCTGTTATTGGTTGGCCATTCCCTCAGTCTCCGTTCCATCTCGTATGTCTGTATTTCTTGCAGATAATATAAATTTTAGATGAAAATTTTTGTGGGTGGACTGGTGTCTCTATTATTGCTCCACTAGGGTTCCTGCTTGCCTACAGGAGATGGCTTCTTCAGGTTCAGTATCCGCAGTGGGAGTAATGACTAAGTTATACCCCCTTGAGTCTTGAGTGCATCCATTATCCCAAGTCTCTGTCTCATTCTTGAGATGCCTCCACTTCTTCACCCTTGTCAGTTTCAGATTTTTGTTCCTTTTCATGGTTATTTAGTCATCTCTCATTTCCTTCCCCAAATTTAATTTTGAACCCCCCCCCCAGTTCCCCTCATAAATGTATTTTTAAAAATATATAACAGTGAATCCACTAAAAAGTATTTAGGTGAAGCTTGGGCATTAAAAATAAGAGGAATTATGTCATGAAGTCATTAACAAATAATTCAGTCTGCATGGTTTATTTGTATTTTTATTATAAAAATGTAAGTGTTGGAAAATATAATCTACATCCACAGGCATGAGAATTCTAAAAATCTACACTTTAGAGTTAGAAAGGCATTTCTGCTGAGTAATAAGTCACACTGGAGGACTTTAGGCTTCATCTATTTTTTTCCATAGGAAACACTCTAATTGTGTGGACAATTGTGTAAGATAAGGTACATCATATTATTTTGTAGGTTGCTTCCCCAAGTGGATAAAAAAGGGAAAGAAAAGAAAACTTTATATTCCTTAAGTTCATTCATGCTTTCTGAAGAGAGTCTGGAGGAGGCTACAAGGTACACTCTGTGGAATTCTTCCACAGCTTGAGTCTTGACTCCAGCCACACAGACTGCTGTGTAGATTCCAACCCTGGCTATGTGTGGACTTCACAGTAGTCTTGCAAATTTGCTGCTGTTGTCTAAGTTACTGGAGATGAAGGAATTGAGAATCTGAGGGGTTAAGCAACATTTCAAAGAGTAGGACTATGACTGAAAAGAGTGTGTCTCACTTGTAACTAGAACTCAGGTCAACTTAACACCAAAGCCTGCACATTTAACTACAATGCAATCAATATTACTCCATTACCATTATCAGATGTAACTGAAAGGATAATATTACTGAATTTATAACAAGTAGCATGGTAAATCTTCACATGTTTTTCAACTGCAGGAATGTTTTTTCTCAGCTCTACAGTGAATTTTATTTATGTTTTTATCTGGTTGAGACATTCTCCTTTGCTCAAATGATTGATGTTTGGCAGTAGATAGATTATGTCAAGTTTCAAAAGGAATGTTTAATCTCAAAACTTTAGTGATCACCCCTCTTTTATTATACTCTGATAACCTCTATGCAGTAAAGACATTTGTATGCAGAAATGAAAATCCAATCATATATTCCCTGCTTAGAATCTTATAACAGTATTCTTTTATTCACAAATAAAGCCAATATACTTAAACAAACACACGGCTTTATATTTCCAGCTCAGCTGTTCTCTCAAGTGTTGTTTCTCATACTCATTTCAGAGTGATAACATCCAATTATTTTAGATTATCCATAGCTATTGTCATTTCTCTGAACATTCACACACACACACATACACACACACATACACACATGCACACACACACATAAATGCACACTCACACAATACTAAATATTTGACTTATTTATTGAAAACCTTACTATAAAATAAGAGATTGCTCAAAGACCCTAGATATAGAATTTTGCTATGCCATTTTTGGGACTATACCAAAACGACCATTCAGCCTACTATAGTGCCACTAGCTCAATAATATTTATTGTTGTTATGTTCATAATAGTAAGAAATTGGAAATAACCTAGATGCTCATCAGCAGAAGAATGAATAAAAAATAAGGTACATTTATAGAACAGAATATTACTCAGCCAGTGAAAACATGACAATGTGAAATTCATAGGTAAGTGGATGGAACTAAAATTAATCACCCTGAGCACACTAACCCAGACAAAGAGAGATAAATATGGTATTTATTTGTGGATATGTGGATGCTAGCTAATACATCAATGATAATAAGCCACAATCTGTAGAGTATAGGCATAGAGTAAGTGACTAAGTAGAACAGATAGATCTCTCTAGAAAATGGAAATGAACAGAGTTATGGGGGAATTAGAGGATCAAGTGGAAATGGGGAAGAAATAGGCAGACAAGGTAAAGAATATGGGAAGAGATGGCCAAAATTAAAGGCTATCTGAGGGTTAGTATGGGAATTTAATACAGTAGAACCTTTCTAAATTATATACATATATGAAGGTGATATAAATGCAATTGCCAAATAATGGGGAAGATAGAGCCCCAACTGGCTATCTCTTGACCCCAAATGAAGCTTCCAGTCCTAAGATTGGGTTGCATTAATTGAGATGTTGGCCAAAGGGATCCCAAGGGAACCCCCAAACAGCCCAGGCTGTTGAAAAGATTATAGACTATAGGTTGCTCTTCACAGACTAATAACAATGTCCCATTGTTGAAGATAACACCTAGACACAACTCATTGAACATGGAGAACTCAAGCTGATACCTACATAAAACTTTCACCCTTAGGTTATAGGGGTACAAGAAGATCATATGTGGCACATGCTAGATGAAGTGGAAGGTTTTTTTGACATGTCAGATGATATAGACTCACATGGTGGTTTGCTAATGCAAGACCTATGGGAGGACACATGTAAATAGGACTCAACATACAGTGATGGTGTGCTTGGATAGCTAGCCTTAAAAAGCTTTGTTGGTCTTGTGTCTTTGTTTTGATGATTTTCACTTCCTTGAGTGATGCATGGCAAAGAACTTCTCCTGGTATCTCAGCTAGTCCTGATTGCACCCACTGACTTGGATTGATTTGGTAGAGGCCTGGCTGTTTCTCCTAGATTCATGTCAAGACTGCAAACTTGTGTTTGGTATTCTGACTCTACTGAAGCTTGACTGCTGGTGTCCTGACATTTCTACTTCTAAACAAGTCTACATCCCTGTGTCTTATTTACCATCTTTTCTCCCCTACCTTTGGAAGTTGGGCTAGAAGGGTATTTAAGCACTTGAGATCCCTTAATCAAAGGATGTTTTAAAAATATCTAAGCCTACATCTAGCAAAAGAGAAATGTAAACACCAAGCCACCCAGAAACCCTTTGTCTACAGTAGTATACTGCCTGCAAAATATAGAAGTGCAATAGTGGCACAAAGATTGTGGGTGTAACCAACCACTCTCTGATTTGACTTAAGGCCTACTCCATGAGACGGAACCCATACCTAACACTGTTTGTATGACCAAAAACCTGAGGCTAGATAGTTTGGGAATCTAAAATAAAGCCAAATAACAGTGGTCTAAAGAAAAGAGAAAGGAAAAACAAATAAACAAATAGAGCAATAAAATAACTCCTAATGATATATTGCTATATTTATATATTAGTGCCTTGATCAGCCATCATCAGAGAAGCTTCATCCTGCAGCAAATGGGAACACATTCAGAGACCCACTGCCAGGCATTATTCAGAGGGCAAGAAAGCTTGGAATAATAAGCTCTAATTAAACCCTCCCTCCCCTAAGGCTTAAGGAACTCTATGGAAGAGACAAAGAAAAAAGTGTAAGAATCAGAAGAGGTGGATGTCATCAAAACAAGAAAACAAGGTCCTCTAAAGTAATATGAGCAAAGCTCATATGAATGCACAGAAACTGAGGAAGCGTGGACAAGTCAGCAGCAGATCCTCTGTATATATTATGGCTTCCAGTTTAGTGTTGTTATAGGATTCCCGAGTGTGCAAAGGAGTGGGCTTCTCATTTTTGTGCCTTCTCCTCAGATCTTCAGTTGGTTTTGTCCAATTCTGAGGTGTTGGTGTTTTTCCTTTCTTTGATTTTATTGTACTGTATTATAATTTAATATGATCTCTTAGAAACCTGTTAGTTTTATAATGAGAAACAGATAAGGTCGATCAAGATGAGAAGGGAGTTGGAAAGAAACTGGGAGGAATAGAGGGATGGGATTCTGTAATCAGGATACACTGTGTGAGGGAAAAAAAAGCTATTTTTTAATAAAAGTAAAACAAAAACAGAAAGAAAACTTTAACTTGTCTCTCACCACTCACCCCCATAGGACTGCTAATACACTCAGGATGAGCTATGGTTAGCACATATCCATAAATCCAGCATCTCCAAGCCATGAATCTCTTCCTTTCATTTTATTTGAAGGCAATAAGAAATCCTAAAGCACTGAACTGACTGTGTATTTGCCCAGCCAAATGAAAAACACAGTAAGAGCTAGATTCTCAACTGATTGAAGGGACAGAAACAAAGGAGTTACAGTTACTTACTGGAGACTCATTAGATTTTGATGGTTTCAACACACTGGATATATGCAAAAGGAGAGTAAACTCCTCTGTCTTCCTCTCCTCCTTCAGCATAATTCAAAATTCTTGTCGTTTCCTATTCGTTCACACCTGTCCACTCAAAGAAACTTTAAAACTTCAACGACTTCAGTCATCTTTCCCTAAGAGGTATAGTTTGAACTTGTAGAACTGTCATCTCCTTAGAAGGGTCAGAAGAAAGATGTAAAACAGTCTTTAATTCATTTCCAATCTTTTCTTACAGTCTCCCCACAGGATAGATGAAGCTCAGACACGGGACCTTAGGGTTGATTTGCAACCTAACATTGCCTTGCCACTTAACAGCTTGTTAAATCAGTTCCTGAAGCCATTAGGAAAATTGCCTCATAAGAGGAAGCCATGCTGGCATGCTATGAATGCTACCTTGAGAGATACCTTTTGGAACAGATTAATGGGACCTTTTTGCCTGCCTTGATGTATATAGTCTTCAGACAATTTGCAGTCTGCAGATCCTGACATGTGAACCCATTTTAATGATACCACAGAGCAAAGAAGAAGAAGAAAAAATAGCTAGACCCACCCAAGGTTTTTCTGAGATCAATACCATAATTACATTTTAGACCCTCCAGGTATTAATCTTCTACTTTCCAAAAAGCAATTCCATTTTCTGAGCATGGTCTCTTAGAAATAATACTGTTTCTTCATGGCTCTTTTTTCTTTTTTGCCCCAAGGGGAAAGGGAGGGCAAGCCTTTACCTTTTACCTTTCCTGCTCCTGTGGTCATTCCCTTTTTAAATTGAATGTTCATTGATGCACAAAGAGCTGATGTGAAAATATTTTATAATATTAACAGCATGAATATTGGCTCCATTTAGTGCTTTCTTGCACTCTTGCTTTCATTAGTTTATTTAGCAAATTTGTATTTGTCATCTAAAAATAATGCTAATAATCTTTGTTGATTATTATTGTTATGGGCTAGTTACTGTTCTAAACACTTGATGTGAATGAACTAATTTAAATCTCATTAGAACCCTGAGAAATTGGAATCATTTTAAGCATCAAGACTGATGCATAGAGCTTTGAGGACCATTGTGTAAACGTTCACAGCTGTTGGAGACAGAAGGACCATTTGATCTCAGGCAATCTTACTTCAGTGCCTGCATATTTATCCACTAAGCTTTATATAGCAGAAGATGTATGTATCTTATACTGAGCTAGGTACTAGAAAGACATGGTTGATATCTATACTGGTACTAGGATGAATAGTGTTCCTATAGAAATAAATATTCACTCAGAAACTCAGAATGTATCCTGATTTGGAATTGGGATCTTTGCAGGTACCAAATTAAGATGGCAACACACTAGATTAGGATAGGCGCTTTTTAGTGTTCTTATCAGGAAGGGGAGGATATGGTTCAGTCAGTATAGTATTTGCTATGCAAAGTGAGGACCTGAGTTTGAGTCCCAGAGTCCATGTTAAAAGAAATGTTGACTATGGTAGCATATGCTTGTAAGCCCAGAACTAGGAATGTAGAGACAGGCATAACCTTGGGTCTCACTGGTTGGCCCATCTGGCCTATTTGGAGATTTCTGGGCAAGTTAAAATCAGTATATTAAAAAGGGAAATAGAAGACAAGAAAATTTTAAAAAAGAAAGGAAGGAAAGTAAAGGAAAGGGAAAAAGAAAGAAAAGAAACAAAAATAAAATAAGATAAAAGGATGGTGTCTGAAGAATAACACCTAATGTTATACTTCTTGCCTCTACACAAATACACACACAGGCATGTACCCTCCACATGTATCTCCAAACACTTCCCCTGCCCACTCAAGCTAAAAGGGACAGGAGATTTCATGTAGTAAGTGAAAATAACTATGCAAAGACAGAGGCACGTGTTGGGATGGTAGAGTTACAAGGCAAAGAAGTACCTACCAGCAGCCACTGGAAGGCAGAAAGAAGCAGAAAAGGAACCTTCCTAGGGATTTTAGAGGAAGCGTGGCAACATTCTTACCATGGTTTCTGTATCTAATATGCAAAATCATAAGATAATAAATCTCTGTTGTTTTATACCATGCATTTTGCACAGCAGCCTCTGAAATTTCATATGATAATAAGGAAATAAAAGAAACAATCACTTGAGATGATTTTTCTTGAGAGGTTTAGAGGAATGTCTATTTCTATATACTACAAACAGGAAAGGTACAAACAGTTCAAAGAAAGAATTCTAAGTCTAGCATCTGAACCAATGAGTTTATTGAGATTCCTGACTCAAAGACAGTTACACTACTGTGTACTCCCCTAAACAATTCAGAGATAGAAACACCACTGACGAATCCCATCTACATTATGGATGACTCAAGAAAAAGCTGCAGTAGTCATGAGTCTTACTTAGAGAGATTATTTAGCCTTTATATTGCCTGAGAGAGGAGAGAGACCTACTGTGCCTTTTAAGAACCATAAACAACACAAGCCACATGGTCCTCGTGTTGTTCTACTCTGCTCCATGAAGAATTATTAATAAACTTGATTTCTACAGGGTTTCTTCATGCAGGGAATCATAGTAACTACAATAATGAACATGTATCTGGAAGAATCAGTTACAAGAGCAAAATGTTAAGATCTACAGAAATATCCAAAATGTTAACCAGAAATCCTATAGGGAAGGATGGTATCTCTTCCAACATAAATATTTTTACTGAAGAAGTAATATAAAGTAGTAACCAAGAATTCAAATAATGTAGAGGTACTATTTAGGTTTGAATCTTGACTGTGAGATTTATAAGTGGTATGTCACTGACAAATTCAACCTACCTTTTCCTTAGTGTCCTATTGTTTGACAAAATTTTTAGAGACCTAGGATATTCATATTTAAGGAAAAATTCTTACAGTTCCTGGTAAGTTCTTTATAAAAAGATAGAACAGATATCATTGTTTACATTTTACAGACATTGTCTACAGTTATACTGGTTAGTACCTGAAAGTAAGATTTACCTTTAGGAGAATAAACTATCTGCTACTCATGGCATGAGTCCTGAATATAATGGCTAAGTTTCCTGTACCATTTTTGATTTTTGTCTTGTCTTTACATATTTATAAATACATATATAGAGTCATATCAGTATATATAATATTGTGTGTGTGTGTGTGTGTGTGTGTTTTCTCAGAGCTGACCATTTGGTATTGGACTACCAATTAGTATGCTCATCCCACAGGAAGCAGGAAGACTGTTTTTGCTCTCTCTCAGCATGTCTTAGTAGTTTGTAGTTCTCTGTGTAGAGTTGAGAACTCGTGGGCTCTCAAGTCTCTCTAACATGTCTGAATATGAACTGAGTAAGATTAATAAGTCTTATGATGCTTAGGTTATGATTACAAATGATGAAAGTTATAAATTAAACAAGAACAGACTCTATTGAAAGGTAAGGGTCTCTATATTCTTGAGTGTAAGGTTGTCAGGATAGGACAAGAATACCTGCACACCCATGTTACTGTACCACAAAAGTCAAGTTAGGACATTTGGCTAGGTGTTCTTTGACAGATGAATAGGTAAAGAAATATTTATTGAGGTTTTATTCATCTACAAATAAGAGTAAACCATGTTATTTTCAGGAACTTAGGTTGAATTGGAAATAACTGTATTAAATGAAATAAACCAAACATAGAAATATAAGTGTTACATATGCTTTCTCATAAGTGGAATCTAGACAAGTGGAGGGGGTAAGATGACATTAAGAGTAGGTAATGTGATATGAATATAATCAATTACATGGTATATTTATATGAAAATATAATGATGCTGGTTATCTTATATAATGAAATACACTATCAAGACATAGAATAAAAGTAAATTCATAAAAGAAAATATCATGAACTGAAGGTAAGCAGAGAGTAAAATCATAACTCCTTACTCAGTAGCCAATAAGTGGCAGGTACCTATCAAGTTAATCTCCATCTGCAAAGGAGTGAAGTACATATTGTGATATTTTGTGCTATCTTCTGTCCTGGAACACTGAACATAAAATACAGAGACTATGAACTCAGAGGTGACTCAACAAACCATGCCTTTATGACCATGCCATCTGCCTTCTAGCAGCATGGATGAATAATCACGTGGAATTAGACAAACTAAAAAGAATTATCCACCACTTAACTTTTCCTCCCTGGAATATGGAGAGACAGCAGGGTAGAAATTTTGATTTTAAGCCCAAAGGGACATTCAACTGTCAGTTTAACTCTCTGGTCTTTGGTCATATAAGAAATGACACAGATGCCACACAATAGTTACAGAGCACACTTGAGTTTTTGTCTGGCAGAAAAAAAAGTATTCATCTGGAGATACTGCTTTGGATTGGAATACTTGGGTCCACTGTCAGTACAGAAAAGCAAAGGAGTTCCAGGGCCACGAGAACACTGAGAAGGAAACATTTATATGAGCCCTGAAACTAGGCAGTAACATTTATTAAGCTAGAAAAAAACCCTAAAATCCATTCTAAATATGAGCCTTTTTGAATGCTCTTTGGACTCCCTTTCATATTGTGCTAAATTTCACCAATTAACCAATTAATTGCATTTTGATATGCATTCATTTTGTGTTTTCCTGAGTCTTGTCTCTTTTACTTTTATAATACTATGACCGAATTTTTAAAATATTAAACACAAACACACACATATTTATATACTGTATCATTTTTAGTTTTCATATATAAATCACAAAAGTGATTTCGCTGAACTGGAACACACCTAGCATTTGGGCTTCTTGAAGTGCCATGTACTCAGCAAAGAGGAGGCTCACTATACTGCCCTAGGTGAATGATCTCAATAATTGTTGTGGAAGGATAAGGAGAATCATATCAGGAATGTAAGAGACCCCTGGGGTACCTTTCAGAACTATCCCATATAAGGTCCATGGCCTCTGTTAAAAGTATATGGAAACAAGAACTCAGTCCAGGTGGGACTGCTAGTACTTTGGACTCTGGAGGAGTTTCCATGGTGAGCTTTGGAAAATATGTATCTAGCACAAATCTGTCCTTTAAAAAATAGATTTAAAATCTAGTGAAAGTTTTACTTCCAATTTTTATCTAATGAGGCAATAAAAGGTTCCCTAGTTCTTTTTCTAAACCTCCTATGCAAACACTAAATTAGCTTTTTAATATATGTGAACTATGATTCACTGAACAAATGCTATATCAAATAGACAGCTACTAAGTGCCAGATAGAGACCTTGAAAATATTACCAACAAAGTTTTGTGTTGTAATCTGGAGCTGTCCTTGGTGGTGGTGTTTTGTTTTTTTTTTGTTTTTTGGGTTTTTTTTTTTAATGTGTGTGTGTGTGTGTGTGTGTGTGTGTGTGTGTGTGTGTGTGTGTGTGTGTGTGTGTGTAAGGCTTTGCTTGTGCGTGCCTGCATGTGTGTGTGTTTGTGTATGTGTGTGTGTGTGTGTGTGTGTGAGTGTGTGTGTGTGTGTGTGTTTGTGACAGAGTAGGTAACATACTGCCAGCAGGCTATTGGTAACATGCTGCATGCCAGCTAAATCTTTTTGCTATTTTCCTTTAAAGAGAAGTGTTAATGGAGCAGATTCCAATGTACTTACTTTTTCACTGTTTGTGACTGTTCTTAGTTACAGTTTGCAGAGAAGAGCACTTGCAGCGAAGACTCTAAGACTTTCCAGCCTTGCATCCTTTATTGTAAAGTCCACACAGAAAAGGCTTGTCAACCTCTGCTCTAGAATAATAGTATGCCATAATGAAGGTGAATGTCCTGTGGAGAGCACTTTGTCTGTTTAAGGACTGGTAATGTGCTTATACTTGAAGGGAAAGAAACAGTAGGGCAGGCTTAATCATATCACCACACTGAGGACTCTGCCTGGTTTTCTGAATAAGACAGAAAGCCAACAGAGACCAAGGGGGAATTTCAGTTTACTAGCCTCTCTTTATTTAATTTTTCTTCCTTATAATTTTCAATCTTTCTTCTCAAGAAAGATCAGCTACTGAATTTAAACTCTGTTTTTAATCTGATCATTGCAACTTAATGGCCCTTTGTTCCATGGCTCTGAGGACATGGGGCCACAATAAAGCTGCAGTATGATAAGGGCTTATTAAAGGCTGTTCACAGCGCAAAAATCTCTGAGACTGACCATAAGAAGGCCAATATTCAGCAGACTAAATAAAGGGCACCTCACAGCTTTGCTTCCCTCTTTAAATGTGTGTTCCCTCATTTCAGAATCATCTGTGCTAAATGCTGGCTCATCGACATAGAAACATCCTTTATAAACAGCATTTTGTTTGAGGGAAATGCCTTGCTTGTGGTTTTTTAGAACGCATTTGCACCAAAGTGGGATGAATGAGTCATTCTCATGTGGGAACACGTGTGACAATGCGATGGACATTTTCCTTCCACCAGAATGGAAACATACACCATTGAAATTGAATTCTTCTGGTCTTGATTTTAAGCTGAGCATGTTTGCCCATTCAGCCACACAGGATGTTATAGTCATTTTGAAGATACTATTCCTGCTGCATACACAATTTTAAGTTATTTCTTTAAGGCATTTTCATTGTGGAAATTCTATTGTATTCCCTCTTTTCCAATTTATCTTACTGTCCAGGACAGAGGGACATTGAGTATGAGTTTATTTTCTAAGATTTTCTTTCCTTAGGGAGTTTAGTTAATGTGAAATTATGTAGGTAGAAGAATTGAGAGATGGATTGTGGTAGATACTCAACATCTACTATGATAATTAATGTTTCCTCTTTATTGCCTTCAACATTTTAATTTGTTTTTCTATTGAAAACATCATATGTTTTTATTTACTGTTTGTGATTTGGCCAACCCAGATGGTATAAATAGGTTCAAATAAAATTGCATACCTTAAATAATGTTGGTATTTTTCAGAGCTATATAATGGATAGATGGTTGTGGTGTTAATTTAATTTTTTGTTCTTTTATTTTGTGACTGACAAAAATAAGTGTTTGGCTCATTCAAATTATATATTTAAAAATTTGTAACAATAAGAAAACGTATAAGGCACAGGAATTGCTGGAATTCCCAACCCCAGTAAGCCCATATAAAAACATGCAACTCAATTATTATAATTATAAGCTATAGGCTTAGGTCTAACACTATACTGCCCTATTCTCCATCTATAAGAACCCATTCTACTTGCAGTTTCTCCTGGCCACATGGTTCTGCTCCATCATGGCTACATCCTCCTCTACTATCCTCTCTCCTTCCCTTCTGTCACCTTTTCCTTCTCTACCAGCCCCCACTCTCAAAAACCTCCAGTCCCACCTTTTCTCTTCATTGCCCAATCACAGGCTCTAATCTTTATTTTCTAGTTAAAAAAGTGTACTTGGCAGATATAAGCTTTAGATTAATCTGGCAAATTTGCTTCAGGCTTAAACTGGGAAATGAATATATCCTTAAAAATATTGGAATAAATATTTTTTATTCTTTCCAAAGCTGTGATTATGGAAGTTTGTGCTGTGTTTTAGTTGGAACATTTTTTTTTTGCTATTAATGGAGTAAGTAAAATGTAAAATGACATTCATTTAATCTTTATTGGTAATTTTGTTTTCTGAGTTTTTACTTCTGGTCAGTGTCGAAGATGAAGAGCTTAATGTTAACCCTGTTTCAAAGGACTTTTGGAAATATCTAGCTAGTCTGCTTTGTAGCATCTCTTCATGGCTCAGGTATTTGACTATGCTAGGAAAACATCAAGTGGAAGTCATTCTGTTGAGGTTTTTGAAGGTAAAAAGTGGAAACTGAAAACATGTTTTAAAGACATTCTATTATCTAAAAATTGCAACAGGAATATGAAGGTACCTCATGGAATTTCTGTGTTAAGGAAAAGTCATGTGATTATTTCAATTAGCAAGTTTTCTTTTCTTTTTTTTACTTATCATTACACACACACACACACACACACACACACACACACACACACATATGTATATATATATATATATACACTGGACATTTAAGGATTGGCAGATATGTGGAAAACCCATGACAACACAGCCTTGTGCTCAGAGTTGTTTTATCACAACAAAAGAAATGATACCAGGGCAGTGTCCTCTCTGTGATTCTTCTTAGAGTCAGGTGTATTTGGGGAGGAATGTTAGTCTCAAATTTACTATTTGGCAACAGGTAAAGAAATGGAGAACAAAAATCAAACCCTACTTGTTTGTCAAGGAGAAAAAAAAAGACAAACTTTGGCTATGTCTTCTGATGTACAGAGGATATCAGATGTCATCCAATACTGTGTTATTCATGACAGCAGCTATTCTGCTATCTATTGGATTTTGGTAATTTACTGGTTAAGAATGGTAATAATGAATTCAACTTCACTTTTCTTAGAAAACCCTTTTGAAACTATGAACTATTTGAAGTATTTAATCTAGATCACAACATTGATAGACATCTGATCTAGTCTCTGTTGCAAAATTCAGACTTCTGCCCACTTTGCTCTATCTTATTGAAAAAGCTTCAGTATTTAAATAAGGTTCAAAGTCACAAACATTCACTTATGAGTGAGCATTTTGAGACTATTATAGCTTGTCCCTTTAGTTATGGAAACTTTGCAAGGTTTGAATGAGTTAACTCTATTTCCTCCTTTACCTTCTCAGAATTTTTCTTTTATCTTAAACCCCATTCCTGATGGATGGGTAATAGGAACAGTTAATCTTTTAAGCTTCATGTCATGGTCAGATTTTATTGTTTTTTTGTGGCTTCAAAACTTTCTTTTTTATTTAATTTTTTATTAGATACTCTGTTTTTACATTTGATGTGTTATCCCTTTACCCTGCCCCACTGCCATCCCTCCTACCCCTCCATTTACCTTCCCAAAGGTGCACTCCCTCCTGATCACCCTCTCTACCCCATTGGCATTCCCCAACATTGGGAAAATGTGCCCTCCCTGGAACAAAAGCCTCTTCTCACATTGATACCAGACTACATATGCAACTTGATCAATAGGTCTCTCAAAGTGTGCCAAGGTTGGTGTTTTAGTCCATAAGAGTTTTGGAGGGTTTGGTTGGTTGACAATGTTGTTATCTTCCCATGAGGTTGCAACCGCTTTCAGCTCCTTAGGTCCTTTCTTTAGCAACCTCATTGGGATCCCCAAGTTCAGAACGATGATTAGCTGCAAACATGTTCAGCTGTATCTATATGACTTTAGCATAATCCCTGAGGGGGCATCTCTGTCTGGTTCCTACCAGTAAGTACTTCTTGGGATCAGCTATAGTGCTTGGATTTGGAAACTTTCTTTGTCTCACATAAAGCACCCAGTGTTAAATTTTCTTCACATTGGTTACTACTAATACCCCTCTGCTCTCTTTGTGTGTTTCGGTCTGTCTCTGTGTTTCTGTCTATGTGTCTGTCTCTGACTGTTTCTCTGTCTCTCTGTCTCTTTGTCTTTGTGTCTTGCTGCCTCTGACAATCTATCTCTTTTGTCTGTCTCTGGTCTCTCTGTGTCTTTCTCTGTATCTATCTCTCTTTCCCTTTTTCTTTGTCTCTGTCTCTCTGTCTGTCTCTCTGTCTCTCTCTGTCTCTCTGTCTCTGTTTCCATGCTTCTTCTCCCTCTCTTATTTTGTGGTAGAGCTTTACCAGATTGGTCACCTGGAATTTGCCATGCAGTATATTCTGGCCTTTGACACATGATAATTTGCCTGACTCTTCCTCCTAAGTGTCAAGATTGCAGGCATGTGTCACTCTACCTGACCCAATTCCATATTTCTACAATGAAAAAATATCTCGACATGTATAGCATCAGTGATATGATAGCTACCACTATTATGTTTATCAGACAGCAGCAGTTCACAGCATCCCTCCTTGTCCTCCAATTCTTATAACTTTTTTTTCTTCCTCTGTAATGTTCTTTGAGCTTTGGGGATGACATATTAATAAGAGTGAAGAAGGAATTGAATACTGTACATGATCATATTTCATTGCATATATGTATAAAATTCTCAAGAATAACAGAAATTATAATAAAAAGAAAAATAGTGTATTAGTTATATAAATGATTCAAGTTTATAAGGAATATCACCCCAAAACATCCAAGTCATTATTCCCACATTTACATTTTAGTACAAAAACTGAAAGACTCTGGATAACTTAGTGGCACACTTATCTTTATTGAAACTGAACAAATGCTTTTTTTAAAATAATCCCGTTTACAGCACATGTAAAATGTAATTATTTTCATATATTTTTACAGGTTGTCTTTTGAGTAAGCAAAAATACATCTTTTTTTTTCTTACTTAAAACATGTAGCCAGGATTCAAACCACGTAGCTCTGGTACCAAAAAGGCAACGGGTTAGGAAAATCACAGTACAGTTTTAAATTTTTTTAAGTTGATCAAGGATATTTAAAACAATACTCACTTGGATTGAAAGTACAAATTACAGCTCAGTCAACATTAGGACTAGTAGTTACAGCTACAATAAGGGCAGAAATGGGAAGCTGGAGCTAATCTGAGCTACACCAGTTACAACACACCATCTCCATAAATACTGTGGCTTAGCAGCTGCGATAGCTAAGTTACACTTGGGCACTTAAAGTCACACATAAATATAGCCAAAGTGAAAAAATATACATAGTATGCTAACTTGATTTAAAATAAAATGAGCATTTCTCTTGAGAGGATATACCAGTAAATCAATTATGCGATACACAATGAAACCCCCAATTTACATCTAGGAAAGAAAAATAATATCAAAGTGCACACCTACAGAGACAGTAGAGTAGAAATCTGCTCTTCGTCACCTGTGTTTATCTTGTTGTTTGCTGGATACGTAGAAAGAATTTGCAACCCACAAAAGGATTTCTTGGGTGAAACACTAATTACAGACATTGTAAATATCATAGCTCAGGAGACTTGTTTTAAAAACGAGGCAGCATTTTCCTGAAAAAGTTTGGTCCTCAATTTACTATATACTAGTCACTATTGTCAGATGGTAAGCATTTTCGGTGTGTGTGTGTTAAACTAACCTTTCAGAACCAGAACTCATCAAATCAAGCTGTAAAATAATCAGTTCTCGAGAACTTGACCTTGCATATCATATCTGAGTGATGTGTCATCTGAAAGAACAATGCTATAGACTATAGATGGGAGTTATGCTCATGTGATTCTGCATCACTTGAATTTTGTGCAGTTTTCTTCGTTGCTTATAGAACCTGTCTTTCTTCATGTAGGTGCCAGAAACCCCACCCTCATGATATCCCTCCCCCTCCCTCAATATTCTCTGTCGAAGCGATATAAAGACACTATTACTGTGTATTTACAAGCACAACACTTAGGCAAGAAGGTCCCAGGGTCAACAAGGTACATCTATTTCTTGTGGACATCTTCATGCCGAATGATCTTGTATGTGATCCAGTAAAAGATGTTGAAAATGAGGAAGGCCAGAGGGAAGGCAGCTCGAGATATGGTGTCAATTCTTTTTGCCCGATCCACAAACTTCTTCTTGATAGCATCTGCATCTTTTGGGGGTTGTGGAAGTGGGTTGGCAGGTGTAGCCTTCACAGCTGTGCCATCTTTAACTTGGAGGCAGTGACCCATCCCATAACCACTGAAGTTAAAACGACTTTCACGAGTAACATCTTCTTCCTGGCAGAATAGAGACAGGAAGCACAGACTGTCAGTCAATTTTGATTGAAGGTTCCTTAGAATTATAAGGATGAATTATAGTTAACTGTTAGTGTAGGAGGTTCTTGAAATAGGGAGTGCTCTTTTAAGTTCAATTCAATTATTTATATCACAGATATAATTCATTAACTTTTCAAGTGCAGAGATAAAATATAAAAATAATAACTTTGTGATCATTTTAATTAATAAACAAACACCCAAACCTATGCTATGTTCAGTATTGAGTTTTCCAGATCTTGTTTACCAATCTATAGATTTTCTTAGACTGTTTTAAAAAGTTTTCAAAATTTGAGTATTATACTATAAATATATGAAGAATATAATTCATTCATTTCTTCTCTCTCCCAAAACATTTTTCTGAATTACTTTTATATACTTGCTTCTGAGTTAACTTTTAGTACCATGACACATTTAGGGTTCAGTTATTTAACAATTGATGTAAGACAAACCCCTTAATTGTACTGATTCTCCTATACCCCCCTGGTTTATTTCAGCTACACAGTGAAGATTAAATATTTATCATTTGTCATGTATATCTATAGCACGGTGTTTCCAGTATTTGTTTTTAACATTGATTCTTTGGCCAGTAAGAATCTTTCTCATATCTAAGCATAGCATTTTAGTCAATGCTGGTGGTATTTTCTACTGATTATTTCTTCACAAATTAAATACAAGACAGAAAATAGTTTTTGTTACTTGGTCTAAAAGGCAAATCACCTTGGAGACAAATGGGATTGGAGTGTATAGTTGAGTCAAAGGGGGGAATCAAATGGTGGGATTTAATGACTTAGCTGATACCAACTTATCTATAGTCATGGATCAAATTATTTTTCCCTTTAGCTAGCTTCTTACAATACTATTTAATCCTCTGTTGCACTTTAAAATTTACCTGATAATGGTAAGGGTATGTTTCACAAAATACAAGAAAACTTGGTATCATGATTACCTTTCATCACTAACTGCATGTCTGTAGTACCTTCAATCACATATAAAAAGTATGTCAAATAGAGAACTTTGAACATATTATGAATGTAAGCTCATCTGTATCCCAAATGGAGTGAGAAGGACAGATTGTACCTACTGCATTCAAATAAGTTTTTAAAGTCACAGAAAACCTAGATAAGTAGAGGAAAGAGTAGATATTTTTTAGTCTAATTTATTGAGGAGAGAGAGAGAGAGAGAGAGAGAGAGAGAGAGAGAGAGAGAGAGAGAGAGAGAGAGAGAGAGAGTGAGAGAGAGAGAGAGAGAGAGAGAGAGAGATGCATGGATTAAAGAGACATGTAGGCACTCCAGAATGGTTAGAGTAGATTAAAGTTCATGTGCTCAGATGAGCCATTGCAGAAATCAGGAAGGAAAACAGATTGACTTCCATGTGTCATACTTAGATTAGTACATGCTACTTCACTCCATGAGAAATACATGCTGCGTGAAAATGAATAATAGAGTTCTGTAGAGTTCTTAGAGCCTTGGTTTTATCAACACTGCCCACTGTGATAAAGTGCCTTTGGTGATAAAGCCCTAAGCATGACTAAGTATGCCATTGCAACCTGGCAATAACTTAGAATTTGAGCTAGAGAGCTAGTCAGTATGAGTAATTGTTAGACATTTCATGCCGTATATATGCATATATGATCTCTAATAAAGTCAGACTAGGAAAACAAAGGAGAGCTACTCATCATATTGGTTGTAGGCAACCTCTGGTTTTATAACTACTATTTTTTCCTTTTAATGTTTTTATTGGATATTCTCTGTATTTACAATTCAGGTGTTATCTGCTTTCCAACAATGCCATCCCTCCCCTTCCTCTATGGAGGTGCTCCCTCAAGGTAGAGAGGTTAGAGATAGTTCCAGCATGGAAAGCACTTCTCAGGATGAGAGGGAATGGTGATCAGGGAAAATGCACTTGCTCAACTCTAAATATCTATCTATCTATCTATCTATCTATCTATCTATCTATCTATCTATCTATCATCTATCTATCATCTATCTATCTATCTATCTATCTATCTATCTATCTATCTATCTATCTATCTATCTATCTATCACTAACCAGAATGGGAGTGACTTAAACATGCTATGGAGATCCACACTAGGACTGGGATACTTGGGTCCTAGAGTTTGCTGGAAAAAGGCTTAGACACTGTTGATCACAGGCAGTGTACTTAGGTTTTTCTTGTCACAGATACCTCATGCCAAACAGGTAAGGATTGCACTAGGTCCATGAACCCCTGCTGGGGCTGCTCGAGACTTGCAAATAGGCTCCTGTGTGCCTCTCCTTACATTCTCTTCCAGGGCAGTTGAAAAGAATACTCTGGGGTCAGAATTTTAGAACCTGCAGGTTTAAACATCTAGTGGTTCCAATGTAAAAACCTTGAAACCACTGGCTTACATGAATCCTAATGTCTGACTCTGAAACGTTCAGTGAATTGCATATTAGTGAGTCTAAAATTAATTTTTAAACGAAAGCAAACTTTCACCACGCATTTCTCTTTATCTGCCCAAGTTTATTGTGATTTTCTTCTTTCCTGGACTGCAAAATTTCACAAATTTTTATTCTCCCCTTTAACCTCATTTAGAAATTTAAAAGTAAGCATATATCTTTGCTTGAGTGAGATAATATTCACTTAAGTTCCTAAATTCTAAAAAAAAAAAAAAAATGTAGGAGTAGTTGGATAGTAACCTGGTTTTAGCATATAAGTGATAAAATACTCTTAAATATGCACATCCATGTTGTTTTTCAGACTGGCTCATTCATAGAATTTCTCTAGCTTTTCCATTCACACTGTGAATGGACAGCTGAAGAGATTAACTCATTCAATTAAGTACCAGAGGTAGAACAGAAGGATACTCAATTTGAATAGCATTATTTATACATTGTCATGCAAACTGTGGGAGTTTAATAGAAACTTAGTGAATAATGAGCAAGGTGGAATTTTAAGAGGGTTCCTCTATGCTTGGAAACTATTTCCTCATTCATTCAACAGTATTTAAAATATTCTTCTGAGCATAGTTATAGTTAATTAAATCAGTTCTTTAAAATTTGCTGCCACAAAAATTATCTTTTGAAGTGAAGAATTATCCACACAGTTCTTGATAAACATGCGATATGACTACTAGGTTAAAGGTCTTCTTTTCATTTTTTATGACTTGTTCTGTGCTTTTAAAATTAAATGGAGGTTACATTACACACATCAAAGGATAAAGAAGGGGGATCAGGAGGGAAGGCAAATTGAGGGGAAGGGGGTTGGAAGCAGGGTGGGGTAAAGGGATAACATCTCAAATGTAAATACAGAGTATCTAATAAAAATTATGAAAAACAAAAACAAAAAAAAAACAAAACAATGACTTTGATTTTGAAAAACATAACGACAACTGATTTGGGTTTTTGTTGCTGCTATACTAAATGATTATTTACTTTCTTGTAGGTTCAGAATAAAATGTTTTAGCAGTACGGCAAGATTCCTAAGTGGGGGCAAATGGAGATGAGTGTTTTACTGAGTCAGGGTGAGCTGAAGCTAAACTAAAAGCAATCTGTATACATGGCCTGTAAATACGCCAGCTAATGTAAGTCAGACCCTTCCAGTTAGGAAGAGAGTTTTGACACAGTTACATTTTTTAAATTAGCTGGGAGTTGTTAGCAATTTCTGTCAATCCACCATCTTCATTCACTGAGCTTCAAACACCAAACACCTCTAGCATCCTTGTTTCATTCTGTGCTGATTAATAGCATTTCTATAGAAAATGACTCATTTTGTGAACAGTTCAATCCATCAAGTTGCTATCTCTTGCACTGATAGTATCTCCAGTTTGGTCTGCCACAGAAACTGTTGGGCAATGAAAATCATTAGATATTTATTGCTATTTTTGTTTATTTTGTACATCTGTTTCACCTGCCATTAAATGTGCCTGTTCATGAATTGGCAACGTATTAAGCCCAAAGCTGTCCAGAATTACAACACAGTGAACTTGTTATAAGAAAATGATTTCAAGATAATTAAAGAACATGGCATGTATGAAAAAAAATACTATAGTGCTTTTCCTGTCTCAGACTTTTATGCTCTAGAAAGTAAAAGTGAAATATTTTTTAATGCTAGGGTAGGAGAAGTATCTTTTCTTCACACTCCATGCCCAGATTCTTTGATTGGATCTAGTGTCCCTTCTGCTGTAACTGAAAATCGCTCAGTTGGAACTCAAGGCTAGTGTGCCTCAATCAACAGAAGTATATAATGGAGTCTCTATCCCTCCTCAGGAAACTGTGTGAGTCCAAACAGAATGAATTTTCAATGAAAAAAAAATCTTCAAAAACTGATGGCTACGTGATATTTAACTTAATTATAACCCTGAATATTTTCATTGCCTTAAGAGAATTGTTTCCAATTTTGAGGGAATCTTAGTTTCTTCTTCTAGATTGTAAGTTACTATATATATATATATATATATATATGATACAATTTATTAATTATGACTTCATATTTTGTACTTATGTATGTAGTCAGCCTCATTGGGAGGTCAACCTTGTAAATCACAGGAGAGATTAAGACCAAGAGATGCTACATGGTTTTGAAACGCAATATAAATGAATGGTAAAGTTGAGATTCAAGGCCCAGCTGATTTGAATGCATACTATATGATTTAGAAGACACTAGAAGTCTTTGGCTTTTGTGAACTTTTGTCTATATCAAGCCCCCAGTGATTTATTTTTCACAATTATGGATGCTGAGCCTGATTAAGATTTTCAAAAAAAAGGTTGAAATTAATAATACAGTTATTATTTCTTGTTATTTAATGAGAATTTGTAAAAATAAATTAGTATTTTCAGCCTTTTGATGAGACTATAAAAGATAAGTTTTATACAGGAAATTAATACCCACGGGTCATTTATTTTTTTTCAGGACAAAATATTGATATAATTGCTTTAAAAAATCTTACTTTGTGACCCACGGTGGCCTTTAACTTCAGAGACTCCTCACTCAGTCTGCCAAATGTCAAGATTATATACCTGCCCTACAATGCCCTCCTATTATTGATTTTGAAGAAGAGATTTCTGAGTTTCATTTATAAACTACATGTAATTCATTTATTTATATTTTTATGAATAGTTATTGAGCTTATAATATGTGCAAGGCAAATGGTAGGGAGAAGGCAGTAAGTAAGAAAACAAAAATCTCTGCTTTTTTTAATGCTTGCATTCTACTGGGAAAAAACAGTAGTTAACCAAAATTATATTCACAGATGCATATAACACATATCTATACACATGCAAAACTTCACCTGCACATTTCTAAAATGGAGTTCTAATTGTCAAGATCAACTTCCAAGGACTTATTGGCAACTTATGGTTTGGGAAAATATTTTCACTAATATCAAAAATATAGGAAGAACTCAAGAAGCTAACCTTCAAAATAACCAAACAACCTAATCATAAGTTGGGGTATAGAACTAAACTTAAAGAAATGTTCAAAGTCCTTCATCATGGGGGAAATGCAAATCAAAAGTCCTATGAGATTCCAACTCACACCAATCAGAATGGCTAAGATCAAAAACCTCAGATGACAGCATGTGGAGGAAAAAGACCACTCACCCATTGCTGGTATAACTGGAAACTGGTACAACCACCCTGAAAACCAATCTGGAGTTTTCTCAGAAAATTGGAAATAGATCTAACCGAAGACCCAGCAATACCACTTTTGGGATTATACACAAAAGATGTCCCACCAAGCCAGGGGCACATGCTCCACTATGTTCATATGGCCTTATTTGTGATAGTCAGAAGCTGGAACCAACCCAGATGTCCCAAAAATGATGAATGCATAAAGAAAATGTGGTTCATTTATACAATGGAATACTATTCAGCTATTCAGAGCTGAGATTTGCAGGCAAACAAATAGAACTAGAAAATATCATCCTGAGTAAGGTAACTCAGATTCAAAGAGACATAAATGGTATTTACTCACTAATAAGTGGATATTAGTCAAAAAGGTACAAAATATCCAGAACACAATCCACAGAAAACAAGAAGGTTAACAAGGCAAAGGACCCAGATGCGTGTTAACACACAGCCACTGTGAGAAACAAAGAGCTAAATATTGTAATTTTAAGTCATTAAGATTTGGAGTAATTTTTTCATATAGTAATAGATAACTATATACATAATCAATAGTATCCTCCAAACCTAAATGTTGCAGCATTGTCTCTGGGACCTGAAGCTAGGCAGAAACTGGAAGCGGCTCTAGCAGATGGTTGGAAGACTGGAAGGGGAAGGAAGCACTTACTGTTTCAATCTAGAAAAAGGTGGACAGTTCTCTCACTACATCTTGGGCTAACATGAAAATAGAAAATACATATTGCAAATCTGATAATCCAGCTAAAGAGATTTCCAGACAGAATACTGTGGGTATTAAATGTATAGGTAAAAGTTAGAAGATATATAAAGGAAAAACAGTGAGTCTGTAAGATCTCTGTGTTAAAACTCACGAAATATATCTAAACAAGTGCCTTATGACTTCATTGCAACTAATAGCAAGTCTTACTAGAACTCCCTCAAGAATGGCTGGAAGATCCCATCCTTCAAACAGCAAACTGTTAAGAATATGAGGGCCTGTGTCACAGAAGCTTTATTCAGAAGGAGCCTGTGGTCAAGAAAGTTAGCTTTATTTCTGTTTTTGAGTTATTGTCTCAGTAAGTAATCAAGACTTTCCACAAACTCACAATCCTTTTGCCCCATGCTTACTGTGCATGGAATTTAGGAGAGCACTGCCATGCCTACTCAAGAAAGGCTTATCCTTAATTGACAAATAATAATCATATGGGTTTATAGAGAATAATATAAGGTTTTGATATATGCATCAGTTGGAAGGTTTGTATCAAGTTAAATCATCTTGTAACATCTATCATTTGGGGGGGGGGTGATAACAACACCTACATAGTTGTCTTAGCCATTTTGAAATATATAACACATTATTTTTAATTTAAGCATGCTGTGCAGTATATCTTTAAAATCTGTTCTTGTCAAACAGATATGGCTTATCCTGAAGAGATCTGTGGATATGGCTTGTGTGTAATGACGTGAATTATAAATTGATATTCCTAAAGCACCAACAGGTAAGGGGATTCTATATGCTTGACTTGAAAGCAACAAAGATGATAGAAAATGAACTCTTCCCCTTTTTGAGCC
The DNA here is from genome assembly GCF_963924665.1 of Micromys minutus. Taxonomy (NCBI): domain Eukaryota; kingdom Metazoa; phylum Chordata; class Mammalia; order Rodentia; family Muridae; genus Micromys; species Micromys minutus. The sequence goes on along the minus strand of NC_137970.1, from coordinate 25,509,599 downwards.
CTTAATCTGTTGGTGGGGAAGATAGTTTAAAAGATCCAAACAAATGTGGTGTCTTGGTAAGACACAGCACTCACAACAGAATAAGCCCTCAGAAAATAGAGAGGAAAACCAGCGCAAATAACTCCCAAGGGTGTATCTGTCCCTAGTCAGGGACACGCTAAACCCAGCCTTTTCATATTCTAGAATTCCCACTGATCAACAATTGCTATACATCACTTATTTCCCCTAATTTTGAATAGAGATGTAGCAGCACATGTATCTCCATATTGTCTGTTGAATATTCTGGGAAGATATTTCAATTCTAATGTCACAAGGTTTCATAAACAGTTCTGCTCACAGGGCTTAACCCGAGGTGCCTTCTCAGAAGTAAAGGATGTGGTCCTCAGTTTTGAAATATGTTTTAATTCAATAGCTATATTCACTTTCATCAGTGGACACTTCTTCTACATTATCAATTAGTTTTTCTTATGTAGAAAAGAGCAAGACTAACAACAACAACAACAACAAAAAACCCAGCTTTCTCCTTTACTATTTATGTAGATTTGCATTTCTTTGGTCATTAAGACAAAAGCAAGTATGATTTGTATGCCCCAGAGAAGTCTATTTTGACAAGAAGGGTACTGGAGAAGAACTTATTTTTCAAAGATGAATTCTATGACATCTCACATACCTATGTTTTCTTTGATGAGACTTTGAAACTCTTCCTGCATTGTTAGGGATCTATATTCCCATATACTGAGTTGGAAAAACCTGTGACATGCTTCTAACTGAAAGAATGCAGTAGGATGACACTTTATGAATCCCCCTGATAATTTGCAAAAGAGACGAGCTTCTGCCTGTTCTGTGGCTTGCCTGTGCTTGGTCTCAGGAGCTCGCGTATACAATGCTCTGCTACCCTGCAGCTGCCATGTTAAAAGGAACCTAAGGCATGTGGTAAGGTCAAACATACGTACTCTATTTAGCAGTCCTAGTCTCAGGGACTTCCAATCCAGACACCTGATGTGTGAGTGAACAAGTTTACATATGCCTAACTCCTAGTTGTCAAGTAAGAGTCAACTTTTTCATTTTTATTGAATATTTACATTTTAAATGTTATATCCTTACAGCCCTCTCCCGTTCCACCTCCCTTTGCTTCCATGAAGGTGCTCCCTCTTCCAACCATCCATTCCTACCTCAGCTCCTTGGCATTTCGCTACACTGGAAAAAACAAGCCTTCACTGGACCAAAGTCCTTTCCTCTGATTAATGTCAGACAATGCTATTCTCTGCTACCTATGTAACTGGAGCCATGGGTCTCCCCATATGTACTCATTGGTTGGTGTTTTAGTCCCTGGAAGCTCTGGAGAGTTTGATTAGTTGATACTCTTGTTCTTCCCATGGAGTTACAAACCCTATCAGCTCCTTCAGTCCTTTCTCTACCTCCTTTATTGGGGTACTTATGCTCAATCTGATGGTTAGCTGCAAGCAGCCTTCTTTGTATCAGTATGGCTCTGGCAAAGCCTCTGAGAAGGCATCCATATCAGGCTCCTTCCAGTAAGCACTTCTTGGCATCAACAATAGTGACTGGGTTTGGTGGCTGTATATGGGATGGATCCCCAAGTGAGGCAGTTTCTGTATAGCCTTTCCTTCAATCCCTGCTCCTCTATTTGTCCTTGTATTTTCTCCTGCGAGTGCTTTGTTCTCCCTTCTAAGAAGGATGGAGGAGGCATCCACATTCTTGCCTTCCTTCTTTTTAAGCTTCCTAAGGCCTGTGAGTTGTTTCTTGGGTATTCTGAGCTTTTTGGGCTAGTATCTTATCACTGAGTGACATAACCCTAGATGATTCTGTCCTTCAAACAGCAAACTGTTAAGAATATGATGGTCTGTGCCTTAGAAGCCTTATTTGGAAGGATCTGTGGTCAAGAAAGTTAGCTTTCTTTCTGTTTTTTTTTTTTTTTTTTTTTTTTTTTTTGCTATTGTCTCACTAACTAGTCCAGACTTTATAAAGTCTGTGAATTCTTTCTTGGGTAGTCTGAGCCTTTGGAGCTAGTATACACTTATAAGTGAGTGCATGCCATGTGTGTTCTTTTGTGACTGGGTTACCTCACTCAGGATGACAGGTGCTAGCTCCATCCATTTTCTTAAGAATTTCATAAAGTCATTGTTTCTAATAGCTGAGTAGTACTCCATTGTGTAAATGTACACATTTTCTGTATCCATTCATCTACTGAAGGACATCTGGCTTCTTTCCAGCTTCTGGCTCTGATAAATAAGACTGCTATGAACATGGTGGAGCATGTGTCCTTGTTATATGTTGGAGCATCTTTGGGATATATGCCCAGGAGACAACCTTTGAGTCTTCCAGCTCAGATGTCAGAAATCACATAGTAGCAAAAAGTCATCCCTACCACACTCTTTCCAAATTCCCAAGCACAACACTATGCCAGTTGTTTGTGTCACTGAGTAAGAAGTGACTTATAACACTCAGTGACTGTAACTAGTGGTTTGCCTCATTGCTGTGCCAGTTTTTTTCTTTCAGTTTTAATGGCTAGTAGTCAGTCTTGGCATAAAATAAAATTAGAAACATTATGAAAATATAGGTATGAGTGTGTCCCTGAGTTAATGCTGTTTTTTTTTTTCAGATTTAAAAGTTGGTTGTCCAGTGCCAAGGGCCATCTCTAAAAGCACATATATAAGTAATATTATACAGATTAAGAAGGTCCCATTTAATAATACCTATACTTATACATATATGTATGCAAAAACAATCAGTGCAAAAGAAGGATATGGATTTGAAGGGGAGTGGGGAGGTTATATGGAAGGGTTTGGAAGGAAGAAAGCAAAGGAATAAATATTATAAATATAGTATAATCTCCAAAATAAAAATAAAATAGAAACACCAAAAATAGACATAAAATGGCAATCTCTAGGGCTGTATAGATGGATTAGCAGTTAATAAAGCTTACTGCACCTGTAGATGACACAGCATCAGTTCCCAGAACCAGACCTTTCAGGTAGCTCACAACTGCCTGTAACTCCAGTTCCTGGGAATTGGGCACATAACCTCTCCCCTTTCCCCTCTCTCTTTCATGGCGCACATGAGCACACACACACTCATAAAACCATAAACAAAACTTTTTGGCAAATGTAATCTAATCAAAACTTTGGTGAAGGAGAAACAGGTGGGTGGGAGACCTGGGCTGCCAGGGAGCAGAGAGATCTCTGCGGAGTGCACACGGAAAGTGCACCCCCTCCCTTGCCCTGCCCTGCCCTGCCCGATCCAGACACCAGGAACAGAAATTTCAAACTTCTGTTTCCACCCGGTAGCGACTTCAGGACGCAGAGTGGAGCCTGGCCCATCTGCCACCCGGAACGGCGGCTCGTAGAGGCTGAGCAACTGGTGGGTGGGAGACCTGGGCTGCCAGGGAGCAAAGAGATCTCTGCGGAGTGCACACAGAAAGTGCACACCCTGCCTTGCCCTGCCCCACCCTGTCTGATCCAGCTCCCAGGAATAGAACTTTGGAACTTCTGTTCCCACCCGGCGACTCTGAGGCATAGAACAGGGCTCGACCCATCTGTCACCTGGACCAGTGGAGATCCAGGGACACAGACCAGATACAAGGGAAAGGCAAGAACATATCACTGACAACAAAATGCCAAGAGGAAAGCGAAAGAGTATATCCCAAGGAAACCAAGACAACCTGGAAACACCAGAACCCAGCTCTCCCATAACAGAAAACATCGGAATTCCAAACACTCCAGAAAAGGAAGACACAGACCTGAAATCATACCTCAAGATGCTGATAGAGATACTTAAACAAGAACGGGAGGAAAAGCAAAAAGATTCAGAAGCTTTTAAAGAGGAAACAAGAAAAACACTCAAAGAACTCAAAGAACTAGAGGAAAACAGAATCAAAGAGATGAAGGAATGGAAGAGGGAATTTAAAACGGAAATTGACGCAATAAAGAAAACACAAAAAGAGATAACCCTAGAGGTAGAACACCTAAAAAAGAAATCAGGAATCACAGAAGCAAGCATTTCCAATAGATTACAAGAGATGGAAGAGAGAATCTCGAGGGCAGAAGACAACATTGTAAACATAGACAAAACAGCCAGAGAAGATGCAAAAAAACAAAAAGCTCCTAACCCAAAATGTCCAGGAAATCCAGGACACAATGAGAAGACCGAACCTAAGGATAATAGGAATAGAAGAGGGAGAAGAGTATCAACTAAGAGGCACAGTAAATATCTTCAACAAAATCTTAGAAGAAAACTTCCCTACCCTCAAGAATGAGATGACCACGAGCATAAAAGAAGCCTACAGAACTCCAAATATATTGGACCAGAAAAGAAATACCTCCCGACACATAATAGTAAAAACATCAAGTGCCCAAAGCAAAGAAAGAATACTAAAAGCAGTAAGGGAAAAAGGTCAGGTAACATATAAAGGCAGGCCAATCAGACTCACACCCGATTTCTCAACAGAGACTATGAAAGCTAGAAGAGCCTGGACAGACATCATGCACATCCTAAGAGAACAGAGAACACAAGTGCCAGCCCAAGCTGCTATACCCAGCAAAACTATCAATCACCATCAATGGAGAGATGAAGATATTTCAAGACAAATCAAAATTTACACAATGTCTGACCACAAACCCAGCACTACAACGAATTATAGGTGGAACACCCAATACAGCCTAGTAAAAACAAGAAAACTCCTAAACAAGAAAACTAAAAGAAGAAAAAAACACAGACACATCTCAACCCACAAAAGCAATAATGGCAGGAAACAGAAACAACTATTCCTTGATATCTATTAACATAAATGGACTCAACTCCCCAATAAAGAGACATAGGCTATCAGACTGGATACATAAACAAAATCCAGCATTTTGCTGCATACAGGAAACTCATCTCAGATACCAAGACAGACACTATCTCAGAGTTAAAGGGTGGGAAAAAAACTTCCAAGCAAACAGCTCCAAAAAGCAAGCTGGAGTGGCTATTCTAATATCGAATAAAGTAAATTTCCAACCAAAAGTTATCAAAAAAGATAAGGAAGGACACTTTTTACTCATTACTGGGGAAACCAGTCAGGAGAAACTCTCAATCCTTAACATATATGCTCCAAATATAAAAGCACCCATATTCATAAAAGAAATCCTACTAAAGCTCAAAAAATATATTTTACCTTACACAATAATAGCGGGAGACTTTAATACCCCACTCTCACCAATGGACAGATCAGGGAAACAGAAACTGAACAAGGACACTGCAAAACTAGCAGAGACTTTGAACCAACTAGAATTAACAGATATATACAGAACATATTATCCTAAAGTAAAAGAATACACCTTCTTCTCAGCACCCCATGGCACCTTCTTGAAAATTGACCACATAATTGGACTCAGAGCGAGCCTCAATCATTATAAGAAGATTGAAATACTCCCATGCATCCTCTCAGATCACCATGGTCTACGGCTGGTCTTTAACAACAACAAAGACAACAAAAAGCCCACATACACATGGAAACTAAACAATGCTCTGTTAAACGATAGCAGGGTCAAAGAAGAAATAAAAAAGGAATTAAGGATTTTCTAGAATTCAACGAAAACGAAAACACAACATACCCAAACCTATGGGATGCAATGAAAGCAGTACTGAGAGGAAAACTCATAGCCCTAAGTGCTTCCAAAAAGAAACTGGAGAGAGCTTACATCAGCAACCTGACAGCACAGCTAAAAGCCCTAGAACAGAAGGAAGCAGATAAACCCAAAAAGAGTAGACGGCAAGAAATAATGAAAATTAGGGCAGAAATAGACCAAATAGAATAAAAAAGAACCATTGAAAATCAACAAAACCAAGAGTTGGTTCTTTGAGAAAATCAACAAGATTGATAAACCGCTAGCAAGACTAACTAGAGGGCAAAGAGAGAGTATACAAGTTAACAAAATCAGAAAGGAAAGGGGAGACATAACAACTGAAACTGAGGAAATTCAAGAAATCATCAGATCCTACTACAAAAACTTATACTCCACAAAATTGGATAATCTCGAGGAAATGGGCGATTTCCTAGACAGATTCAAGATCCCAAAGTTAAAACAGAACCAAGTAAACCATCTAAATAACCCTATAACACCTAAAGAAATAGAAGAAGTCATCAGAAGTCTCCCAACCAAAAAAAGCCCAGGTCCAGACGGGTTCAGTGTAGAATTTTATCAGACATTTATTGGGGATATAACACCAATAATCTCCAAACTCTTCCAAAAGATAGAATCAGATGGAATACTACCTAACTCATTTTTTGAGGCTACAATAACCCTCGTACCTAAACCACACAAAGACCCTACAAAGAAAAAGAACTTCAGAACAATCTCACTTATGAACATTGATGCAAAAATACTCAACAAAATCCTTGCAAACTGAATCCAAGAACACATTAAAACGATCATTCATCATGACCAAGTAGGCTTCATCCCTGGGATGCAGGGATGTTTTAATATAAGGAAATCCATCAATGTAATCCACCATATAAAGAAACACAAAGATCAAAATCACATGGTCATCTCACTAGATGCCGAGAAAGCATTTGACAAAATCCAACACCCCTTCATGTTAAAAGTCCTGGAAAGAACAGGAATCCAAGGTCCATACCTAAACATAATAAAAGCAATATACAGCAAACCAACAGCCAACATCAAACTTAATGGCAAGAAACTTGAAGCAATCCCACTAAAATCAGGGACTCGACAAGGCTGCCCACTCTCCCCCTACCTATTCAACATAGTACTGAAAGTCCTGGCTGGAGCAATTAGACAGCAAAAGGAGATCAAGGGGATACAAATCGGAAAGGAAGAGATAAAAACATCACTCTTTGCTGATGACATAATAGTGTACTTGAGTGACCCTAAAAATTCCACCAGAGAACTTCTACAGCTGATAAACAAGTTCAGCAAAGTGGCTGGATACAAAATTAACTCGAACAAATCAGTAGCTTTCCTATACTCAAAGGACAAACATGTGGAGAAAGAAATTAGGGAAAAGGTACCCTTCACAATCGTCACAGAAACTATGAAATACATTGGTGTGACTCTAAATAAGCAAGTGAAGGACCTGTACGACAAGAACTTCAAACCTCTAAAGAAAGAAATTGAGGAGGATCTCAGAAAATGGAAAGATCTCCCATGCTCATGAATTGGAAAGATCAACATCTTAAAAATGGCCATCCTACCAAAAGCAATCTACAGATTTAATGCAATCCCCATCAAAATTCCAACCCAGTTCTTCATTGAACTGGAAAGATCAATATGCAATTTCATATGGAATAACAAAAGACCTAGAATAGCTAAATCCATCCTCAACAACAAAAAAACATCTGCGGGAATCACTATCCCTGACCTCAAGCTATATTACAAGGCAATTGTGCTGAAAACTGCATGGTAATGGTACATAAATAGGCATGTGGATCAATGGAATAGAATAGAAGATCCAGAAATGAGCCCTCATGTATATGGTCACCTGATTTTTGACAAAGGAGCAGTAAACATTCAATGGAAAAAGGACAGCCTATTCAACAAATGGTGCTGGTCCAACTGGCACTCAGCATGCAAAAGAATGAAAATAGACCCTTTCTTATCTCCTTGTACAAAGCTCAAGTGTAAGTGGATCAAAGATCTCCACATTAAACCAGATACACTGAAACTATTAGATGAGAAAGTAGGGAAAACCTTAGAACACATAGGCACAGGAGAAAATTTCCTGAACAAAACACCAATGGCTCAAGCTCTAAGGTCAAAGATTAACAAATGGAACTTAATGAGATTGCAAAGTCTCTAAGGCTAAGGACATCGTCAAGAAAACAAAACTGCAACCAACAGAATGGGAAAAGATCTTTACCAACACCACATCAGATAGAGGCCTAATATCCAAGGTGTACAAGGAACTCAAAAAGCTAGACACCAGAGAATCCAATAACCCTATTAAAAATGGGGTACAGAACTAAACAAAACGTATTCAGTTGAGGAACACCGAATGGCCGAGAAACATCTGAGGAAGTGCTTGACATCCTTAGGCATCAGGGAAATGCAAATCAATACAACCCTGAGATTCCACCTCACACCAGTCAGATTGGCCAAGATCCAAAACTCAGATGACAGCAGATGCTGGGGAGGCTGCGGAGAAAGAGGAACACTTCTCCACTGTTGGTGGGGTTGCAAACTAATACAACCACTCTGGAAATCAGTCTGGTGATACATCAGAAAATTGGATATAGTACTACCTGAAGACCCAGCTATTCCACTTCTGGGCATATACCCCAGAGACACTTTAATACACAACAAAGATATATGCACCACAATGTTCATAGCGGCTCTATTTATAATAGCCAGAAGCTGGAAAGAACCCAGATGTCCTTCAGAAGATGAATGGATACAAAAATTGTGGTACATTTACACAATGGAATACTACTCAGCCACCAGAAACAATGAATTAACCAAATTTTTAAGAAAATGGCTGCATCTAGAGAATATCATCCTGAGTGAGACAACCCAGTCACAAAAGAACAGACATAATATGCAGTTATTGATACTGGGATGCTAACCCCAGAGGCTTGCACTCCTCCAGAAACAACTCAGAGACTGTGTGAAGTCCAAGAAATAAAAAAAAAAAAAAAAAAAAAAAAGTATATTTGCAAAACAAGAAGACTTTGACTATTTCCATGTTGCGTTTTTTTTGCATGTACTTTATGCTCATGGTAACTATTAGGTTTTCAATGCATACTGTCAAGTCCTTTAAAAAATCAAGTACTGACTAAAAAATATATTCACATAGTTTTATGTAAAAATTATTTTAATATCTGAAAAAACAGTACTGACAAACATGTATAATTTTAAGCAAAAAAAATTTTAAAATCTGTACATTTATCTTTGTTTTGTAAAATAAAGTCCTTTAAAAAATAAAAAAAATTAATAAATACAAAAAATAAATAAATAAATAAATAAGAAAACTTTGGTGAAAATTATTCTGTAAGCCATTGCAGATAATCTGGCCTGAGATGAGCTGCCTATATCTTTCCTTGGCTATCAGAGATTAAACATCATTGCCTTGGGCTCCAATATTCATCCTGTTAGAGAATCGTACTACTGAAGACTAATGCTTTTTTGATAGGGGATGTTAACTCCTGATCAAATAGTACACTTCTTGCTTCACCTCTATAATTGTGCCACAGAAGAACCAATTTCATAACCTAATGATATTTTCAAGGTAATAATTGCCAAGAATCACATTTCATTTATCAGCCAATCTCTGTTATAAAATGAAGTACAAGTGTGTTTCTTTGTGAAATACATATCCGAGCTAAACAAAAGATAAAAATTTATGTGTAATCTCTTTGATATTGGATTCAGAATTGGGTTTCTAATATATACTTAATAAATTCTTGGTGATTCCTTGTTGATTACCTGGTGGATTTTTTTTTAACTTTTGTAGATAGACTTTCCATTAGCTATTAAATATTAGTTCAATTAATTCCAGTTTTGACCATCATAAAGTGACTAATACTCAATCCTTTCTGCAATGTTTCTGTTTCATGTAGTCAAACACAATCAGAGTTTAAATATTCTAGTGGGTAATAATCTGAACTAAAAAGGAAAATATATACACATAGATATTAAGGCAGACTTATAGGTAAATATTGCAAAACATTATTAACAGTAGTGACTGACTATGCTCTTTAAATACTTTAGACATTCTAATATAACATTACCAGTGACAGGTAAAACTTGGCATAGTGATATCTCTAAGAATTAATAACAGGTCATGGACTTAACATCCATTTTTTTTACTTTGTTCAGTAAAGAAATTGTCAAATAGATACTTAAACCTTCATTGTACTCACAGCTTCCACTTGGAGGGTGTTGCAACCATTCATTCTACTTATCAATCAATACTTTGATGGTTTGTTAATGCTTGCATCAGGGAGTGGCACTATTAGGATGTGTGGCCTTGTTGAAGTAAGTGTGTCACTATGGGTGTGGACTTAAAACCCTCATCATAGCTGCCTGGATGTCAGTCTTCCATTAGCAGTCTTCAGATAAAGATGCTGAACTCTCAGGTCTGTATGCACCATGCCTTTCTAGATGCTGCCATGCTCTTGCCTTGATGATAATGGACTGAACCTCTGAACCTGTAAGCCAGCTTCAATTAAATGTTGTCCTTTCTGAGATTTTCCCAGAGACTGCCTCACCTGGGGATACACCCCATATGGGCCCAATAAACCCAAGCATTATTTTTGATTCCAAGTAGTACTTACTGGCAAGAACCTAATATGGATGCCTCCTCAGAGGCTCTGCCAGAGCCATACTGATACAGAGGGGAATGCTTACAGTTAGTCGTCAGACTGAACACGAGGACCCCAATGAAGAAGGGAGAGAAAGGACTGAAAGAAGTGAAAGGTTCTGCAACCTCATGGGAAGAACAAAATTATCAACTATCTAAACCCACCAAAGCTCCCATGGACTAAAACATCAACCAATGAGTTTGTATGGAAACACCAATGGCCTAAGGTACATATGCAGCAGAGGACAGCATTTTCTGACATCAATCGGAGGAGAGACTTTTGGTCCATCAAAGGCTCATTTTCTCACTGTAGGTAAACACCAAGGTGTTGAAGTGGGAGAAGGTGCTTAGGAGTGGGAGCACCTTCATGGAGGCAATGGGAGAGGGGAAGGATAAGATTGTGTGAAAGGGATAACATCTGAAATGTAAATGCAGAGAATTTTCAATAATTTTTTGGGAAAAAAATAAAAACTTGTCATGGTCATGGTGTCTGTTCATAGAGAAAACCTCTAACTAAGACAACACTGATGTTTAATAAAGAAACTCTTCTAATAGAATAAGCACTAGAAGCATAATGATGAGTAATGATTACTTTTAAACATTGGTTATCTTTTTTAAATGAACATTTATATATATATTTAAATAGAATATGAGAGATCATTGATATAGAGAGCCAAAGATATGGGGGTTTATGGTGAGCATTAATTATCCAATGCTTATGAGGGTATTTATTATACTAGCACTGAGATATGCAAGGCTATATATAAATCATCAGTGATACCCTCTTGTCCCTAGCATAACTGTAGGGGCCAGTTTGAGTTTTAATACGTTGGTTCATGGTTTCAGAGCATTCAATTCATCATGGTAAAGATGACATAAAAACAGCTGGCATTATGGCAAACACAAAAAACAGATACACATACACACATACACACACACACACACACATACAGAGAGAGAGAGAGAGAGAGAGAGAGAGAGAGAGAGAGAGGGAGGGAGGGAGGGAGGAAGGGAGGGAGGGAGAGCAACACTTTTCTTTTCTGGATCTCTCTTCTTGCACCTTTTATTCAGTTTGGGACCTCCCAATTCATGGGGAAGTATTCTCCATATTCAGAGTGAGGATTTTTTCTAGTTAATCCTCACCACTTCCAGGATTCTAAACCTATTCAAGTTCAAAATGAAGAAGATTAACCATCACAAGCAGTAATCTGTACATTTATTGTGGTGGTTAGTATTAATGGGCAACTTGACAGGATCTGGCATCATGTTGGAGATACAATCTCTAAGTACACCTTTGAGGGGTTACCTAGCCTATGTGTATTCCTGTGAGGAATTATGTTAAGTAAGTTAACTGAGATGAGGAGCCCTGTACTAAAAGTGAAGCAATTTACTGGGCTTGGGTCCTGAACAGAATGTACTGTGTTTATGAAGGAGGAAGGTAATTTATAAATATTCATTGTTCTTTGCTTTGACTGTAAATGCAATGTGACTAGCTGCCTAGTGCTCTTGCTGTTGTTCCTTTCCTACTATGATGGACCATATCTTTGAACTCTGACCCAACATAAATCCTTTGTACCGTACTTTGCTTTTATAGCGATACTATACGACAGCAGCAATTAAAGAAACCAAGACACCAAAGTTACCACAGCTTACTAATGGTAAAAATAAAGATGTACAGGATTCAACTGGTTAAGCCTCCTACTTATCTAACAAACCCACTGATTTTTGCTTTTGCTGGTTGGTCATCATTTAGTTCACAGTTGCTTAAGTACAGCTCTATTGAAAATTTGAATGCACATGGTTATTAGTAGAAAGTAAGCTTGTTCTAATGATGTTTATTGTTAGACTCCAGTAGTACCAATCTTTCCTTAGTCATGACAACCAAACATTTCAGCATTTACTAAATATTTTATGGAAGAGTAAAGCAATCCCCCAGTGTGATTTTGGTCACCTCATATGTGCACAAAGAATGACCGTATTTATTTCTTAGTCTTCTTAACACTTGTGAGAGCTGTGAAACATATCAGGTATTAGGATTCAGATTAAGATCCAGGGTAGATATAGGTCTCTCATTTTTCCTTTAGTACTACATAGTGGTAGGAGTCACTCATTACACTCTGTGAAAATTATCCCAATCAAGATTATTATATTGTATAGTTCTCTAACATGGACCTGTGGCTCAAAAACTCCTGCTTCCAACAAGAATTCCCATTCTCAATATTAAAACTAGAAGGAAACTTTTGCAATGTTGGTCAAGTCAGGTCTTCCTTAGCACAATATTCTGCAATGACTCTCATGTCATTGATCTTCTAATCTTCCCCTCAGCTTTCAGATCTCAACTCTTGCTGCTGTTATGCTAGTTCAGAGATCCGAAAGTACCTACTGTAAATGTTTAAATGGATGGTAAAAAATATTTTATTTTATTTTTTAGACTTCATGAGCCATGCAGTCTCTGAAGACCAGGTATTCTGAGATTCTGAATCTTTTATTGCACATTTCTATAGTAAATACATTTCACTCTAGTTTGGGGCACACCCCACCTACAACAACATATTGTCTTTAATGAACTGGGTGTGATTGTTTAATCATTTGGCTTTCTGCTCAACAATCTATAAAGTATAAAGTGTTTTCACTTAATGTTATTTGTAGTCTTAGAGAGTAACGGAAAAATCAATAACGTAGTTGTGATGATTCTATTCCTCAAGAGAGTAGCTATGCCTTGTACATGGAAATGACTTCCTAGTAGTTTTTGTCAATTTTGCTCAAGAATACTCAAAAGACACTCTAAATTCAAAGAAGCATGAAGGTGAACATCTTCCATCTGGCCTATGAGCTGTTCAATTATTAACATCATTTGCCATCTGTTCTGGGTAGAGTGTGAACACTGAAAATGGAGGGGACAGGTATTCAGGGATGCTCTTACCACTAAACTAAACTAAAAACAGAGATGGCAGTAGCACCAATGGCAAACCACACTGATCACTTGTTGTATGATACAGCTAGCTAAGTTCTCCAGACTACTTTCCTGTATCACACACTTGTACACACCTGTTTGTGTATACAGACATGAATGTAGAGCTAATGGTGTAAAAGTACTTATTTCAGGATTATGAATTCCTTAACTGCTACCACTACACCTGCAGAAGCTCCTGTTGACGTTTCTGAATTCTATGTTAACAAAACTAATTGCTATTTCATTCAGATATAGCAGGTATATCATCCTATGTTTTAATCGGGACAGAGGTTGTTTCAAAAGCAGAGAAAGACAGTCTTCCTAGTTTAAATAACTGGGAAAGTACTTTTAAGGGATGATGTTAGAAAAATTATTTTGAAATGATGTCCTAAGTCTCCAGTGATATGGTATTAATGATCTATACAATGAGAAGACTGGATTCTTTAAATGTTGTTGCTGCCACTAATCAATATGGGAGCTCGGTAAGTCAATCCATGTGGTTCAGTTTCCTGTGTGGTAAGACATAGAGAACAACTCATTCTTAAATGAAAATTAATGTTTTTGAGACTGTACACTGAGATATATAACTTTAAGATTATATATTATATAGTAGTTCTTTGTTTATAAAGTATGTTCAAGAGATTTTAGTATTATGTTAATATTGTAGAGAATGTAAATTGTTACCCAACTTAGTAACTTAATGAGAATGTAGTCATCAAATTAGATTGGCTATTATTCTCTATTATTTCTGCTTTTTGTTTTATTTGGTTCCCTTTTTACTTATGTATGTACTATCCTGCCCATAGCAGCTTCAAACCTATCAGAACTATTTGAGTCCTTCTATCATTTACTTAGTATGTCAAGATATTTTTGTTTAATTTCTCCAAAAGACTCTCATTGATATGCCAGTCTATAGACTATTGACTGTAAGTCAGTGGATAAAAAAAGGACAGGGTCATAAGATAAGGAACACATTGAGAGGATGAAGGAATGCTTGAAGGCTGCTGAATTCCCTATGAGAAACTGGAGAAGGGACAAGAAATGCTGGGCTTCAAAAGAGATAAAAGTTCATCATATGAGAGTTATTTTCTAGAAAGCAATGGGCCTTTATAGATTTATATTTATATTTATAATAGTGCTTTCAAGGGAGCTAATCAAAAATAATTTGTTGACATTAGGAGGAAACAGACATAAGTAAAAATGAGGATGAACCATTACAACTCCACAAATGAATGTCGAAAATGCCATGGTAAAAGTTTATGAATTCCTGGATACTAGAGTTAGTCAAATGTTTAACATTTTTTGGAGATATCAGGTAGTTTATATGAATATATGACTAGGTATTTTTCATTTGTGGAACACTAACTATAGGTGAAGGTCATTAAAGTATGAAATATAAATGGAAGCCATATTAAAGCCATGAAAGAAGTTTAGGAAAGACATATTAAACTAAGCTATATACATGTGTTAACTCCCAGAAATTTTAGTCATTCTGATTGAGTTTTAATAAACTTGCTCCAATATAATTCACCCCACACAAAAAAAAATTACATGCTGTAATTTTTGTAAAGAATCTAATATCAAACTTATAAGATAGAGGCCATGAAAATTTAAATGTCCTAAATAGCAGCATACAATATTTTATTAAATAAAAATATAGGAATTGAATTGGCGTTACTTGTGAGTTTCTAACAAACCAAAAGCATGGAAATTTAGAAACAACAATAGGGCCATCATAAAACCCATGTCTTTCTTTGTTTGTAATGCCCAGGTTTTACTACAAGTTGCTCAGAGGGAGAGAGTTCAATGCTGTTGGTAGTCAAAGCCTGTTTGGTACATTTTTTTGTTTCTTCAGGGAATTAATAAACTAAAGAACTGAGCACTCAATCAAACAAGAAAATCATGTCTATGCTTCCTCTTGCCCTGGATGCCTTTCTCCTATCTTGGAAGAGATAGGTTAAGACTGCAATAACCAACCTATGGCTTGAAAATAACCTAAGGGGTTTTGAGAAACGCACAGTGGGACACCTTGGGCTGTCACTGTTTTGCACACCTGCAGAATATGCATGTGAATCCAGGTGCAAACACTGTATCCTGCCAACTCTGGCCAATCTTGTATCCCTCTGAATTTGCATAATCCTCTTAAGACAGTTTTTTTTTTTCCTCACAGGAATAGGGGCTGGAGGTTCTGTTTATAAACCAGCAGTTACTGATGCAGGTGAACACTGTAACCCATCAGGAGGTACTTTCCTATGGCTTCTCCTAAGGACTCTCAAAGCAGCAGAATGAACTAAAAACAATCTGCATCCTACTATTCTCGCTCATTACTTAGCTTTTGTAGATCATCTTTGTCCTAGCTCTCTTACCCATTCCCTGCAACCTTTTCCCCCCACACCTATAACTTCTTAAACACACCTATTTCATATAAAAGGAAAATAGAAAATAATAGATAAGCTTAGTTTTAAAGCAGAGGATTTGCAGTGCATTTCCAAGATCTGCCTTTCTTTCTGACTCATTACTATGGTTAGCAGATTTAAGACTTCAGAAACATAACCTGTCTCTAGGCCCACAGGGAATATTGATTGCAGTAAACCACAGAAGATGGAGACTGATAATAAGGTGAAAATATCTCCAGTATCCGGTGATTTCATTGTTAGCCAACTGAGTTCCTGTAGAAGCAGATGTGCACAAAGACTAGTAGCAAAGAACTTGGGCATTGCCCCTCTTCCTCTCCAAAACTGCTAGTCCAATAGATTTATGAGAAGCTGTGAGAGTGGCTCGAATGGCTCCCATGGCTCCCGAAAGATCCATTTTCACAGAAAATGCTGTGAACATCTAGGCTGAAGTTGCCTTACTCTCCCCAGCTATATGCCCTCTAATAAAGCAAATGTTATACTCAGCTAAGACTGACATAGCATCAATACCAAAAGCACAGTTCACCAAATGAGGAGCCCACTGACTTGTGAACATCAAAATCCTTGGCTGAGCTTTACAGCATGAGGGGACTTAATGACTTTTGAGAGGTGTAACAGTTAGGACAAGAAACAGCTTCTATACTGGCCATCTTAGCAACAAAGTCTCAGGACCCAGGCTTCTGGATCTATACCTCCTTTTTAAAGTTGTCTGAGGAGGTTTAAAACAGAGAAACCCCAATGAGCTTGTTTACTGACCTCTCAAGACATATATGATGTGTGATAACTTATAATTGTACTTTTGTCGTGTCCAAAGTAATCAAATTCATCAAAACAGAAAAAAAAAATGGTAAATGCTATGGGCTGGGAAGAGGAAAAGTAGAGGATGCTGGTCAAAAGTTACAAAGTTTTACTAATGTCAGACAATTAAATTACAGGGTCTTTATGTACAGTAATTTAAGTACAGGCTAAAATGCTATACTGTACATATGAGATTTGCTGAGAGGGTAGAGCTTAAGTATTATTACAAAAAATAAGCAGAGGGATATTCTAATTAATATGATTATGATGCTTATTATATTAAATATGTATATCACATTCTCAAGTTATATTCATAAATGCAGTTTATAAGTTATACTTAAATAACACTGAAAGAGTCATAAGGAAAATAGCCCAATATTTTATGCAGAACATGTGTCCATAGAAATCTTGTTTTTTCCTGTGGTCCAGCACATACATCCTCTTTTACTCATTGATCAATCTAGTATAACAAACACTGAACTAAGCCGCATTTACTTTTTCAAAGTAGGATTCACTGCAACATTTTCTAATCTGTATCCTAATTTTTATTTTTTCACCATTGCTGGCAAACCACTAAATTGACTCCAACCATATCTCACAGTTCAAAAAACATTTCAGTAAATGCTCCCAGTTTCTTTGCTATTAGAATTCACTCATTAAATATTTTCTGAGCATCTATCATGTGATAGGAATGTCCTGTTTATAGGGAAATCTGAAAGAGAAGCTTCCAAATGGCTCAGCGTCCTGATAGACTGAAAGACCAATTAAATATTGCTTACATTTATGGCCATGGTTGTTTACCAAGTTCTATAAGGCACTGCGGATTCACACGAATCTGTGAGGCTCCTCACTATGTACCCGGTCTTATACTAGACCTTGACATTTGTTGTTGAGACCTACACACTCTATTTGTCTGGCACTTCCTGTACATTTTTGTGATGACATAGCATGAGATTAGTCGATGTATTCAAGAGATTGTAGGAGAAGAATCTCTTATATCATGGCCAGCATTCAGTTGCTGAATTCGTTTTTCAACTTAATTCATTAAGTAGTAGCATATCTCCATTATTAAAAAGTACAGATTACACAGGCACTGGTGAGAATAACCATTATGATCGATCTTTTTGGATTCTCCAAGCTTCATTTTGCAATTTTCATTGCATGCTTCATGTTTCCACAATGGTCTGTTTCCTTGATGGTTTACCAGCTTTCCAAACAGTTCCATGTGTTTTTCTTTGTGTTTATTGATTCTTTTTTCTTCTGTTGTCTTTCCTCAGTCAAAATAGAATTCCCCCAGGAGGTTCTCACCTTAGTTAAGCAGTAGCTGTAGATCCAGTTTTCTATTCTTTTCTAAATGCTTGCAGATTCTTAATAATGTAGTTGTGGGTCTCTTATGCATTAAACAGCAATTATGGTCATCAAAATAACATATAAAATAGTTTTAATTAAAGAGCCAGAGGATGTTTTGCATGAGTATGAGAAAACAAGTTTACATAATGAACTCAATTATACTAGTCTAGGTAGCTGTCCATTTTCTCCCTACTGACTTGCCATTTAGCCTAAGTCTCCAGTAGTCTGGACTCTTAAGCACATTTAGCTATGCACACCTAAAATGTCCTATCTAAACAATGGCATGGCTTCATTTCTACTTTTAGATCCTTGAGCTATTAGGCCTGGAGTAGAAACAAGAAAATTATCAGACAGAAGTGAGTGTGTACCAGACACAATGGCTGGCACTTTAGAGCAAACTGTAAAGACCTGCTGTTTGAAAAAACTCTAATGCCATTTTCCTAATACCTTTCTGAAAGCCAGGAGAAAGTAAATGAAAAGACTTGATCAGTATTGCAGGTGTGCAAAGAACCACCATTTGGATCTCTCATTCACCATCTGGTCTAAATAAAAGAGCCCAGTAGTGAGTGAAATCTGTCTCTTTGGTCATATATGTTGTAGTTGTTGTGACAGAAGTGACTTCTTTGTTTGTAATCAAATTATGCTCATAGAGCACATTTTGCTCAGAAAATTCAGTCTTTTGTGTGTGTAGCTTATTTGTTGCTTACATTAGATCTTTCTTAACCATTTCCTTTCTTGACGGGTAGATAATTCTTTGCCTATGCACAAGATGCTTTAGTAGTTTTCCGGGCTTCTAGCCACTGGATTCCTGCAGTATACACAGTCCCTACTCCCAAAGTTACAAATTAAAATGCCTCCAGATGATGCTGAATATCCCCTGAGTCGAGGAAAACGTATTCCCTGTCCAAGAACCACTGCCTTTGATGAAAGAAGGTGGCTGCCGTAGTGGCTCTCACTTTCATGTGAAGTTCAGTGTAGAAGACAATCTCCAGGTTCCTGTGATGTAGATATGAGGTCTAAGAGCCAGGTGGAATGAGGCCATTTTCAGGTGAATTCCAAATGCCACCTCTAATAATGTAGTTTTCACTGTTTTTTTTTTTTTTTTACTTAATTCTGGCTTACTTATTCACAGGACTAAGATGAACATGCAATGGTTTACTCTTAATTTTATAACACACACATGCACACACACACATTGCTTTTTTTCTAGACAAAATGCGTTCTTTATGCTGAATTAGAATTTTTCTGCACTTGTCTTTTTCTTCTTGTTGACCCCTAACACTGCATGAACACACTTTTCAGGCTATTTTTCCATCTTCTTCCCTTTTCTAATGAAGAACTCTATAAAGGAGACAATAAAAACTAGTTGCATAGCCAGAAAATTCTAAGGTTGTCTGTCACCTTAAAGAGAAAACTTAAGGTAGCATCTCTTTTCTTAAACCATGTCTTGCATAGACCTAGAAGCATTCATTTTTTTAAAAAATGGATACGACTGTGTAAAATGTCATTTCATTAAAGAGGGAGAAAGTAACTCTAGTTTCATCTAAGTGTTTCTTCATCCTCATATGATCTCATTGTCAATGAGCATGGTAAGTTGTGCTTACCCATATCAAACAGTTTACATTCGGTTTGATCTTTAAATTGAGTCCTCGTTATGCAGAAATGGCATCAGCTTGACTAACAACTATAGATTACTGTAAGGTATCTTATAACAATTAGGAACTGTACTTTAGAGGAAGACTGAAGACACGCATAGTAGTCTTTATACTATTAAAGAGCTAAATCACAGGCTTTATTTTAGGAATGAAAAGCAAAAGAAATATTTTTTGGAAACTCCAATTTGTTTGGGAGAGTCAACGCAGAGCTTAGCATTGCCAACTGTAAGATTCAGTGGGAAGAATTTGATTGTTTATTCCACCCTTGAGGGGGTTGTCACACAGCACTCCTAGATTCTCAGCTTTGGCTCAGGGGAGAGTACATCTTAGTTTCCTTCTTTTATTTATTTGATTTTTTTTAACAATGCAATTTCAAAACGAGGAATTTCATTCATGGGTCTTTTTAGAAGACAATGTCAGAGGTGTGGTGACAGAAAGTGGTAGGACTATCAATGTTCAGAGGGTTACCATGTTTCATAAACCAAGCTCAAATTCCTGAGACTTCGACTTGACTTAGCAAGGTTAGACAATGCTGGATAGTTAGGCATCAACCAATAGCTATCTTTAGTTGAGAACACTTCCAGCTTTTCTTCACAGCACTTCTGGCCTGCACCGAGAATGCCCGGGGTATGTCTCTCATTCTTGGCTACATTCCTATCACCAGTCTTTCTCTTTATGTTAGTCTACCAAGGTCTGAACTATTCTACCCTGCCATTCTCTTCTTGTCATGATGGACTAGACTCTTTGAAACTGTGAGCCAAAATAAATATAGCTTTTATTTAAGTTGGTCCATCATGTGTTTTGTTCACAATGACATGAAAGTAATGCATAATGCTTCTGTGTATTAGCCTCTTAAGTTATTTTTATTTTATTCTAGATTGAGCTATGTTAGCTTAAAAGGCCACTAACAAAAAAAAGTTTTGTTTTGTTTTTTGTTTGTTTGTTTGTTTTAAACTTAGCCAGGTATTTTTTTTTTTTTTTTACCACATGGAATTGCTTTCTTTATATAGCTCATGAAAGTGTACATAGCATCTTTTAGTCACCAACAGGAACTTTGTGGTTTCTCCAAATTGCTGCTGTTTTTTCCGAAGGCTAAGCCCTCCTCATTGTCAACTGCATGATTAAGTTCTCCTTCTGATCTCTTCCTTCCCTGCAAATCTCTTTGTCTTCCCTCCTGCATAATGGCTCCTTTGTTTAAGATGACTCCATGTTCTGAAGGGTCTGATCTCTGAGCTAATGGTAGACAAATACTGCCAAATTAAGTTTACTACATGTCACTGCCTCCACAGTCCTCTTTTTCTTTGATGAGCCACCACATCTGTCAGTCCACTTCACAGACTTCCAAAAGCAACATGGTTCTTCTGACATGTGTTTAGAAGCCCAGTGAGATCTGTGTTAGGGGTCTGATGTTCAGAGTTTATATACTATTTGTTTTTCTCTAAGCCACAAAGTTTCTGGTGATTCGTAATGACAGTTATGGGAAATACTTGTTTCTCTGATAATTCGAGCAACACCTGCTTAAGACAAGCTTTGCTAACTGAGCAATTAAGATGGTGGTTAAATTTAATTAATTAAGATAATTTTCTTGATCTTGTGTCTCATTCTAGTCTTGCCCTAAACATATGGAAGGATAGTTTTATAGTTCTAATCTATAAATCACATTGAACCATCTCTAAAGCCTTCCAGAAGATTCTACTTTGTGAGCAATTAGAGTTTTCCAGCCCCTCCGGTGCTATGTCCTCAGTACGATACTGGACTTGTGTGTTAGAGTGAAAGCGCTGCATTGTTTGTATTTAACGGTAGGCTCCCTTCCCTGTGTCTGTCTCTGACATGCTATTATGCACAGGGTATTGCCCTCCAGCTTCTTTTCCTGGCTTTCCCTTCTCTTCCTACGCCTTCCCATCCCCCTTCTAAAATACCTTTCATGTCTCCTATCACCTTCAAGGGGAAGCCAAATCTCTTTGTTATGATACAAAACCTTCCCTTTCACAATAATTGCTCATCTCTCTACCCTCCTCTTTTGCTACTCAAGTTATAGAGAGCCCCACTATCAGCTTTGTGTTTGTTTTAGTTAGTTTTCTTTAGAAGGCCTAAAATAAAGGTTATTAATGCAAGTGGTCTGAGAGGTGACATCAAGAGCTAGTAGAGGGGTGATAAAAGAGCCACCTCTCTATTGTGGAGAGGCAAGGCACCAACTACTGGTGCACTAGTAAGCAGAATTATTATAAGCATCCAAATCCCAACCTCACAGGAAATTCCTAGAAGTCAGTTTGGAGAATCTCTACAAAAGAAACAAGTAAATTATAATAGTTTTTTTTTTAGTCTCCAATAGTTATTGGTGAAAGGTCATCCAAGTGTAAGTTTTCTGCATTTTCAGCCATCCTCAAAAAAACTGAGCATGCTGTTAGGTCCAGAATAAGGCACACTGTCTTTTCTTAAATCAATTCAAGGCATAGGCAATAATAAAAAGCTATTAGATCACAGAAGAATCACAATAATGATGGGTGATATATCAATAATTTCTACCATGTGGACTTTCCAGTGTATTTCCATAGTACCTCTATAGCCTTTACAATGAATATGCTATATCTGCATAGGGAATGCCTGTGCTCATTAATCTAGCCTTCTATGTACTGTGAGCACCCTGAAGCCATTAAACTTTATATGTTACATTTATATAAAGTATATGAATAAATTAAAATTTGAAAGTAAAGTAAAGAGAATTTTGAAGAATAGAAAACTTGACAAAAAAGAAAAAAAAACAACTATGCTTAACTGGGAAGGTAAGTAGTAAGGAAAATAGAGATAGTAAATCACAACCTGTGAAGCAAGAAATGATTAGAAGGAAACATGAAAAGGGCAGGAATCTTCTTTTGCAAGGCTGATTCTGCAAATCACTTCCATCTTATATAAAGGAGCTCCTTATTATAAGCCCTACAATATCACAAGTTTGCCATCACACATAACAAAATACAGAAAGCTCAAAAGAAAATTCTCTTCAATGTAAAAGGTCACCATGTTCCTGCCAAGTACCAGCTCTGTACCCTGATAATATAGAGAATTACAAAGTAGCATGACAGTTATTCTGGATGTCTTCTGCAATTAAGTTTAAATTTCTAATCCAGGCAGTTCTGTTAAAACCTTGCATAAACTCTTCATTTTTTTTTCAGGTAAAAAGCAAGTAGGGTTTCTACTCTGGGGAACAGTTACAAGCTTTCAACATCACACATACTCAAGAAATAGTTGTTAACTTCATTAAGGGTCTATGAGATCATCTTTAAACACCTTTAAAAGCATGTGGAAGAATGTGAAAATGATCATAATGATAAAGGGAGCACACACTATTTCACTGCATCTTTCTGAAAGGAAAGATAATTAGGAATCACATGTAAGGAGTTTCCTTTCCAAAGACAAGGTAAAGGAGTTCTACAGGGATTTTCTATGTAATTGTGTCTTGCATATTTTCTATTTGTTAATTTTTCAGTGATTTGTTTCCCAACATAGGACCAGTTCCTGTGGCTTAATGGCATTGACATGGTCACATTAGTAGCAAAGTTGTGCGTTAATTGTAGCACTGCTGTTCCTAAAAGGCATGTTGGGATGCTATCAACTGTCACCACTCACTAAATGCTTATTAGACAAAAGAATCGTGGGTTCTAGCCTGATCTACTAAACTAAAATTTCTTAGAAGAAAAAGCATGTATCTGTGCTGTCCCTTGGCCTCTCAGTGATCCTAAGACACATGTAAATATCTGAGAAACATGGCCTAAAGTAGGATGATGAAGGACTATCATGTCAGCAGCAGTTTGTGAACTCTTTGTTGTGGCCAGCAGCTGGACAACTATGCTTTTGACAGTTGATTGAGAGCCCTTATTCTTATTGCTAGTATAAGGATGAGGTTTTCTTAAACAACCTAGTAATGAAACAATCTTAAGTGTTCCCACTGGGTTTATAGACAAAATGAAACAACGGTAGACTAATAATAGTCAATTTCATTCCCTTTCTCTTTTATAGCAAAAATCACTCTATCAATTGATGATCTCCACACATTCTCCAGACATTCATCCTAATCTTAACATAATTTTGAGATGCATGAAAACTTTAAAAGTGAATGAACTAATCTAAAAGCTATGCTCTCTCTCATTGTGAGGCATTAGATTGCTGTCCTTAAACACTGGTGATTAAGTAATCATTATTTGCTTCTTACACACAAACATGTCTAATCCCAAAAATTATGAATGATTGTTCTAAGTCCAATTAAAATTCCAGGGATGGGCATTACCTGACTTTATGCAGAAAGATATAACATCATAAATATGATTGCCTAGTGATTATAGCATTTGATTCCAGATGCTTAATATCTTTTTTTACTAAGTGAATCCAATCAGAGAGAGCTTTCTTCCATACAGTTGAGTGGGTGTAAATCCATTTTCCCATGTAGTATGTTGGACATCGTTTGCCTTTCCCCAGACATGAGGGAAAAACAGCTAGCTGTTTCTTAAGGAATACTCTCGTATGTGTGATTATTTCCAAGATTGGTTTTTGGTTTACCAGTACTGAAAACACTGTTTTGATAGATAGAGGATGCCTTCTGGTTATGCCTTTCGCTGATGAGAGGGAAAGAACAATTACCTATTGCCCAAGGAATCACCCCAATATGTGTTGTTTTTTTTTCCAGAAAATTAAGTTCAGTTTAACTGTACTGAAACAGCTTCTTGATAAGTATATGGTGTGTTCTGCTTACAGGAGACACAGAAACATATTGGACTGTAGCGAAGAGAGTAATATATCCCCCCAAATCCAGCAAGGCTGGGTTTTTCCACTGAAAATACTAGCCTTATTTAGGGCTGGACAATTCTTTGCTATGGGAAGCTGCCCTGGATCTGCTGAGATTAATAGCACCCCTAATAATTACACACTAGATGACACGGGAACCTTGTCTCCTATATGAGTGACCATTAAATAAGTCTCCAGAAATTGCCCAAATGTCTGCTGGGAAACAAATTCACCCCGGATTGAAAAATATTGCTCTGACTAAATGTTTGGAAAAAATCAAAAAAATATAGAAAGAAGTTAAGCCTGAGTCTATTCTGATTATACTTTAATGAGTTTTTCATTGGGAGACGTTTTTTGGCAGGTTCAACTTAGTGATAGTGACATTTGTACTTCAGCCACCTTCTTTCAAAGTCATTTAGCATTCCAATTGGTTTCAAAGGGTTTTGATATGAGGAAAGTTCTCATCTACTTAAGACTTAGTTTAGCTACAGCATGTATCAATGGAAAGTAAAGCCAAGAAATTAACTTTCCTTCTGATTCTTTCTATTGCCTCTTTTAAGATACAAAATACAAACTTATTTTCCCATTCCTACAATGTATACAGGCCACATTTTCTCATGTAATTAATTATTGATAGAATAAACACAAGAGGAGTGGTGTGTGGGCAGGCAATTGCAGCTACGCTATTTAATTTGATGTACTGGCACAAGTTCCCCCAATCAGCTTATCAACAGTTTTGTCACCCAGAATCTTCTCCCTGCTTTAGTAGAAAAGAGAGTATAGTGCTTTCCATATGTTAGTGCTTGTTCATGAATCATGTTTATCACTTTTATGTATTATGTTTATTTGTGCATGTGCACATGAGTGCAAATACATTCATCCCACAACCTATTTAATGCCCACTTCAGAGGGCAACCTCAACTATCAGTCCTAACTTTCTACCTTGTTTGAAACATGGTTTCTTTCTTTTCACTGTTTGTGTATATCAGACTAGCCAAGATGATTCTCTTCTCTCTACTCCCCATTTCTCAAGAAATGAGGGGATCACAGATCTTGTATTCCTGTGCCTGGCTTTACATGTTTCCTGGTCTTCGTGCTTGTATCTGAAGCCTTTTACCCATTGAGACATCTCCCCTGACTGTTTTATGAATTTTACTCAAGGAAACTCATTTAAAATGTATCACAATCCTATGGTAGAAATAATTTGAATCGCATGTTAAAGGTGAGGAAAAGAGGCATAGGATGTTAGGTATTTGGGGATTTGTTTTTAAGTATTCTGCTAATTGTGGTCAATATTAACAACTTAAGTCTTTCATTTTAAGAGAAGCAAAAATACATCTCTAAATAACCAAACCATCCCACAAAGTACCAACCTCACACTACATTAGTCAAAGAGCATGCATGGTAAAGTGAGGTAAAGCAAGGCCCCTTCAAATTTTGTCTAAACCCATATTAAACAATAAACACCCCTTGGTATTTTACCAATTACAGCAAAATTACATTGTTATTTTGTCACCTTATAGATAAAATTTATTAAGATGCCATTAAATAATTTTATGTCCTTTTGATGGACATCATTTATACTAAATTTCTCTTTTAGATGTAATGTTCCTCAAATTGCTGAACTTGTGGAAAACATTCCTAGTCTTCCATACCTAGCTATTCATGTCAGACAATAGTAAGACTATATACTTGATAGAGCATAGACTTTTTTTTTTTTTTTTTTTGGTCATTTTGGCTTAAAGAAAACTGATGTTTATTTGCCTATAGAGAAGTACAAAGCAACGTGTAGTTGGTAATTTTCCAGATGATTGAATTTATATTAAAAAGATTAGTAGAGGTGAGGAAATTATTCAGTGGCAGAGTTCTTATCTAGTATTCATGAGGACCTGGATTCTACCACCACCACCAATACCACACACACACACACACACACACACACACATACACACACACACACACACACAGAGAGAGAGAGAGAGAGAGAGAGAGAGAGAGAGAGAGAGAGAGACAGAGAGAGAGACAGAGAGAGAGACAGAGAGACAGACAGATAAAGACAGAGACCAAGAGAGACAAAGACAGACAGATAGACAGACAGACAAATAAAGACAGAGACAAAGAGAGAGAAAGACAGACAGACACACACACACACACACACACACACAGAGGCACATGGAGACAGGATGAGGAAGGGAGGGAGAAGAAAGGGCTGAGAAAAAGAAAAAGAGTGGGGGAGAAAACTGTAAAAAATTTAGAAGGATTAAAGTTTATATACAGGAATTCATATAAAATCCTTTTTGGATAGAACATATTATCCATATAATCAAAAAATAATGATAGTTGTTTCTGTTAATAAATAGAAAACACCTAGGAATTTAACAAACATTTACAATATTGACATGCATATTCCATGGATAAAGTTCTACAAATCTGGTGTTCTATTTAAAAGAGCCAAAATTCCAGGTACAGGGATGACATGCTACTACCAATTGGAATTACATATTGATCACACGTACACTATTTGTCTGTGACTCTTACTGCAAGATGTTCACTAGTAAATGAAAGAAAAGATGATTGGTGTGGTGAGTGTCTGTCAGTCATGTCACAGAAGGAACTAAGCTAATTTAGTACAGCTAATTTGTTAGCTTCCCCTCCTTCGGTGTTTAAAGCAGTTGTTCTCAACTTTCCTCTTGTTTCCACCCTTTAATACAGTTGTGTCAACCCCTAATTATAAAATCATTTTGTTACTACTTCATAATCGTGAGTTTGCTACTGTTATGAAACATAATGTAAATATCTGATATACAGGATACCTGATATGTGATACTTTTGTGGGTCACAGATTGAGAACCACTGCTTTTGCAGACAGACCATGTTTCTGAAACACTGAGAAGAAATTGACTTCTAACATTTTTCATATAAAATTGTTTTTTCCAAAAAACGTTCTTTCTTTAACTAAAAAAAAATTATGTATTTC
The DNA here is from genome assembly GCF_963924665.1 of Micromys minutus. Lineage (NCBI taxonomy): Eukaryota > Metazoa > Chordata > Mammalia > Rodentia > Muridae > Micromys > Micromys minutus. The sequence continues at coordinate 25,482,362 of NC_137970.1, read as the reverse complement.
CATGTGAGCTTTTGTGGCACTTATGTGCAGGAGCCCGCGGAGGGCAGTTATGAGCTTCCATATGAGTTTTGACAAATGAACCCCAGTCTTCTATAAGAGCTGGAAATGCCATTAACTTCTGAGCCACCTCTATAGCTCCAAACATTTCTTTTAAAAATGTTCATCTTCAACCTTTTGAGAGACTGGAAAGTAACTAGATGACTTTTAACCAATCAAAGGTGAGATTCTTTACAGAATTAGATAGAATCTGACAATGTTCATTTGAGGAATGGGCCCATACTAGCCTATGAATGCTCATTGTTATATGCTGATGAATTTGGTTGGTTTATTTTTTAATTACATTTCAAATGTTACCCTGTCCACTTCCCACTCCAAGTGTTCTTCACCCTATTCCTTTCCTCTTTGCCTCTAAGAGAATGGCCTCCCCACTGGGCATACCCCTTCCCTGGGGCATCAAGTCTTTACACGATTAGGCTCATCCTCTTCCACTGAGGCCAGACAAAACAGTTCTCTGATACATATGTACCAGGGGACCTTGGACCAGACCTTGTATGGTGTTTGATTGGTGGCTGCTTCTCTGTGATCTACCAGGGCTCAAGGTTCATTGACATTGTTGTTGTTCCTATCGGGTTGTCCCCTTTAGCTTCTTCAATCCTTCCCCTAACTGTTCCATAGGGATTCCCAACCTCAGTCAGATGGTTGGCTGTAAGTATCTGCATCTGTCTCAGTCAGCTGCTGGTAGAGCCTTTCAGAGGACAACCATGTTATGCTCCTGCTATGGTTTAATTTACTTCACTCAAGATGATAGCTTCGTGACACTATGTTAGTTAAATCTAAAAAGTCTAATCTATCTACAGAGACTCTGAGACAATAAGTCATATTTTCTTGAAAGAATACAATCAATTTAATAAGATGATCACTTCTAGGTGATCATAGATGCTGGGTCATTCTGTTCTGGCCTTAACTTGAGGCCTACTCTCTTAGTGGAAATGTCTTTTGAGGAGTTAGCAGTGTAAGTAGTACTGAAAGATGTGTAGAGAAAAGGAGAAAAATTTAAAAAACCCGAATAGTGAAATCTCTTTTCTCTGAATTACTATGATTTGAGAGATCTGATTAGGGTCCAACTTCCTCAATCTTGTTTCAGTCAAATAAAGAGGCCTTGTATTTTCTCTTAAATTTTGTAACTATTTTTTATTATCATCATCAATCTCTACCCCCCCCCCTCTCTCCTGCCTCTGTGTGTAGATGAGTACAGGTTCATGTACCAAAATGTGCAAGTGGTGGGTCAGGAGTTTGGGCAGGGGCAGGGATCTGGCTTTCCTTCTATTGTGGGTTTTGGGAATTGAACTCATGTTTAACAGGTGTGAGGAGTAAGAGCCTTTATTCACTGTGTGATCTTGCTGGCAGAGGTTTTTTTTTTTTTTTTTTTTTTTTGTCACAGGGCTCAAAGAAATCAGGACTATGTGAATAACTGGAGATATCTGACATCAGGAACAAAAGCAGGTAAATGCTTTTAGTTCATGTATGAAAGTCGTTATGACCCTCATATTCTCTGAATACTTCTTATTGACAAAGATCAGATAGTATAATAATAGGGTTATCACATACATCTATTGTGTCAACTTCTAATAGACAAGTTCTACCAGTTCTGTCAATGAAAATTTGAATGTGGTGGGTTCTGAGATACTCTACTTTGATAAAAGAGACAGGTGTTTTGCAAAACACAGAAAAGATAATTAAAGCAAACACACCTTGCTGCAAATTGTCTGGCCACTTCTTGAGAGTGACTTTATTTCCTAACCATGATAGTGTGTCAACACACCAGGCAGCTCTTCCCACACATACAAGTGTAATCTCAGGGACTGTCTCCTTTGATGAGGAATGACTAGTTGTGTCTTTGTGTCCTTGTGCAATCAGTTTTTTTTTTTATTGTTAGAATTTCAAAGGAATCCACCAGCATTATTTTTCAGAGGTGGTCAATTCGTCAGTGGGAAATTAGAGGGATGGCTTTATCAGTGGAATATTGAATATTTGACAATGGTCAATTTTTGTTTGTTTGCTCTCTTTAACTTGAATTAGAGTTGATCGGGGCCTGTGGAATTTAGTTTGGTAGCATTTGACTAGGGAAAAGTAAGGGATCCTTTAGGCGCAAAACTGAGGGGAGGAGGGGAATGCACAGCAATCCAGAATTTAAGATAACTGAGATTAGTCATGCAACAATTAAAGTCATTACTAATGCAAAATCTACAGGGGAAAAGTAAAATTTAGAATAAAAATCAAGATCTGATACTGTACTTTTATGATTCACTTTACTTATCCTATTTTAACATTCATTCTAGCTACCTTTTAAAAGCATAAAAATTATAGAGTACATTAAAAATATTTAAGTCTATGTGTTGCATTAGATAATAAACTAAGGCATTTAAACTCTCAGTGATAAGCTAAAAAATCGGTTGAGAATGTCTGCAATGTGACTTCGAGGATACCATTTAAACTATCTTGGTGCTGGTTCAACTGGCAGACAGCATGCAGAGGAACACAAATTGATTCTTATCTCCTTGTACAAAGTTCAAGTGCAAGTGGATCAAAGACCTCCAATTAAAACCAGGCACACTGAAACTATTAGAACAGGAAATGAGGAAGATCTTAGAACACATAGGCACAGGGGAAAAATTTCTGTACAGAACACCAATGGCTTATGCTTTAAGATCAAGAATTGACAAATGGGACCTCATGAAATTGCAAAGCTTCTGTAAAGTCAAGGATACTGTCAAAAGGACAAAACGGCAACCAACAGATTGGGAAATGATCTTTATCAATCCTACATCTGACAGAGGGCTAGCATCCAATATATACAAAGAACTCAAGGAGTTAGACTCTAGAGAATCAAAATCAGTTTATTTTAATTCAGGAATTATTTTGCTTCAAATGATTAATTTAGGACTAATGCTAAATCACACAAGCCATTGGGATAATGGGCCTACATAAGGACTTTTTCAAATAAGCCGGGCTCCATGACTCCACTATTTTATAGAGTAGGGACTAAATGCATTTGTATACATAAAGAGTTGAAAAACCCTGCCTCTTTTAAGGTATAAATAATGTTGCTTTTTCCTTCATTATAGCCTTTCACTCGACTCATGACTTTGGTTGTTTACCAGTTTTGAGATTCACAGACTTCATAATATCTCCATGGACAACATGAAGCTTCCAATTTTAAATAAGTAGTACATTTTGTAAAGTAGCAATTGTAACTTTTATTTGGCATATTCCACACTTTTCCCCCAAAATATCAGGAAACATCATCAAGGAGGGAGGTAGAAAAATTGTAAGAACCAGAGGCCAGACATGATAAGGTGAACCTGTATTTTCAGCCTATGCCAGAAATGCTGCACTCAGAGCAGCTGTGGTTATCAGTGCAAGACCTAAATAGAATAAAGCAAGTCAACTACCTAGTATGAAGTGGAAAGATTCCAACCTCTAACCTCTAGGTTAGGGCCCATTGGCAGTTGATAGCTTCTGGAAAAAGGATAGTATTATTTTTTTGAAGGTGTAGTCTCTGGTATGTTTACAATGTTCCAGTGGACAGCCCTAAAACCCTGAGTATATGGGCAACACAAATTTGACTAGGTGGGTTATATGGGAGGTGTTAGGTGGAGGAGTGTGGGGTTAGTATGATTAAAATAATTCTATACATATAAGAAATTCTCAAAGAAGGAATACAAGAATTTAAAGATGTTTCAAACTCAAAGTATCCTTCTTGCTTCCCAGTACATGTTCTATGAAAATCTTCTCTCCTCAAACCCAGCTACATCATGTGAATAACTAGTGTCCCCTTCATTTTCTCCCACCCTTATCTACCTGATTTTTGTCATATCACCACAACTGCTCTTTTACAAGTACTCTCAGCACCCCATTTGTCTTCTTCTTTTTCTTCTTTCCTTCCTCTCTATGCCCGATTCTTCCATCCTGTTTTCCTCATCTCCTACCTACTGGTAATCACCTAGAAAACGGACTCTTGTTCACTCAAGCATCTGAAACTACATCCAAGCACCTATCATCTCATGACTTGCATCTGAGCCTAGTGGCTTCCTGAGTGAAGACATATACCTGCGTACTGACTGTTCTTCCATCAGCTTCATAATCACTGATCTTGTATGTGTACATACTGTCTCTTTCTCAAAAGTTGAGTTCCACCTCTTTCTTTTGAATAACTAGCCTTACCATTCTCCCAAACTACTATTGGACACTTTTACCTTCTTTCTCAAAGTATCTACATTTCTTCTTTACACCACACTTTATGTCAGTAATGAACCTCAGAGTTCATGGGCAGAAGTAGGAGCTTTCATCTTACCACCAATGAACCTACCAATTGACTTAACAGTCACAGTTATTGTCCCATTTCCTCTGCATAATGTTGAGACCTGGGTATTCAGGAGACAGTATTTTAACAAAGATTGTACTGTGTCATTTCTTGGGGCCCAAACATGGAGAAATTAACTTCTCTGTGCTTTAATAACTTCTTTAATGAGTTGGTAGTCAATGATATCAGGGATAAAATAAAATGTACACTTCTATATGACGCCAACCCTTTTGCGTTGGATTCTAAGTCAGCCCCCCATTTCTCTCTTTCTCTTCTTGAACCTTCTTAAGAGATTTGTTCTTGAATTTATGCTTTCTGTTCAATATAGAGTTAATCTCTTCCTTTTCATTTTTGTATACCATTTACCAAGTATATTCCTTTATCTTCTACTTTAGGGGAGAAAAATCATTCATGAACATATTATGTTTTTATCTTTCTCACCTGACAAGGGCAATTGTGAATGCTACCTACAACCTGCCACCATTTCTTTTATTCATTTCTCTCTTCAATCTCATTCAGATGTGCTTTCTAAGTTATGGAGTGCTTCGTTTTTAGAACATTTTTATTTCCATGCCCTTGTTGGGTGATTTCACCCACCTTTGTCACACTCAAACATCATCCTTTTCCTGGTCACTGTCCAGGTTTTATCCATTTCATGAACACATGGATCTATCTAATTGCTTGCCAATGTTACTGAGCTGTTTCATAGGCATCTGAAGTTGATCGTATCAAATCTGATTCTAGAATTCAATTCTAAATGTGCATCTATTACAGTAAGTTTTAGCTTAATTTAATAACTACCCAGTTCTAACTTAATAGTGGCTTAAGCCAAAAAATTAATGTCATATTGCATTTCTCTCTTTTGCTCACTTCCTCACATAAAAGCATTGTGCCCCATTGATTTCACCTTCAAGACATAACCGCTTCATCAATATATCATATATTTTCTGTCCTGCTTTACATTGAAGTCTAAATATCTATATAGTGTTTGGCATATAGTAGTTAGCAAATAGATATATGTGAATAAATGGATGCTTTAGTGTTAAGTCTGACCACTTCCCTCCATTCTCAGTACCAACACTGTAGTCAAGGTCACCATCATCTTTTATATAGTTTTTTTTTTTCTAACTGATCTGTATATCTGCAAGGTTTTCCACGCATGGCCCAGTTCCTGAAATAGTGTCTCAGAGGCTTATTATTTATAAATAAATGCTTGGGTTTGTTCCTCGACTAGCTCATAACTTAATTATCCTGCTTATTCTAATTGACCAGTGTCAACTGGCTCTCCTCAATTCTATCTGTCTCCTCAGAGTTCAGGGTGAATCTTTACCAGTACATGCCTGACTGTATCCCAGAGTTTCTTTCTCCTTACTGGAATTCCCACCTCCTATTTCTGGCCCCAGTTAATAGGCCATCAAATTTTTATTGACAGGTGGTGTTTCTATATAGTACACAAGATCCTCTCTCTACAGATCATAATGCTACTACTTATCTTCATCCCAACACTCAATAGTTTCTGTGTAAATTTAAGACAAAACCTTCAAATCTTCTCCATTAACATAAAATAAAACCTTATATACTGATCTGAAAAGTATATTCTTCTTTCTACGACTCCATTCCCCACTTCTTTGTTTCATTCTCCATTGCAAACCCACATTTCTTGGCTTAGTGTAGTAAGTGATCAACAAATGAATGAAGGAAGACATGGCAGGTGAGTGGTGTGATCATGTCTCATGTCAAGATGCAAGGGTATACAAACGTTTGTTTTACCCAATCTATGCCCTTGAAAGATAAGTTATCAAATAATTTATTTTGGATTTCTTAACATTTTCATCTACCAGTTAATCTTTAAACTACTACAGTCTAGTATCTCTCTACTGTGCTGAAAATATCCATGTCTAGGTAGTAAACTCAATGGACCATTCTTCTAGTTAATTTAATTTTGTCCTTCTACACATTTTGTATTTTACTTCCCATTTGTTATTCAATATTCATGAGATAGATCTTTAGATAATTGATTTACAAATATGTCTTTATAAAATAGTCTTTTGAAGTATGTTTTTACTAAACCTGGCTTTATTTCCAGTAACATGTTTTGATATGCATAGTTGATCTTTCGATTAAAATATTGTATAATTTGGCTATTGAGAACTATTTTGAAGACTGAGATGATCCTAGAAATATTTTTTTCTTTTCTGTTATTTTATTTATTTATATTTCAAATGCTATCCACCTTCCCGGTTTCCTAAAAGTATTTCTAATTTTTAAATGTATACATATCATTTTATTATTGATATTTAGTCTGAGTTCACTTGATTAGAGCACATTTTAATAGTTATTTATAACTAATACCAATCATTTGATATGCTTGGTAGTTGTTACTAACTTGACAAAATTTAGACGTGACTGGAAAGAAGAACAGTCTATTGAAGGACTACCTACATCAGATTGACCTTAGGGAATGTTTTGACTGATAATAGGTGTATGGGGTTGGTGGTTAGGGCTCTGGATGGTATCAAGTTTAAGCATGTCGTTTTGGGTTGTATATGGCTACTATTTCTCCATAATCTCTGCTTAAGGTTCCTCCTCAGATTTCTACTCCGCCTTTCTTCAGTGATAGATTATGGCCTGCAAGTATTAGCCAAATAAATTCTTTCTTCTACAAAGTTGCTTTCATTTTATTTGTTTATTACAGCAACAAAAAAGCAAATTAGAACAATCTTGTGACTTGTTTTACAGCTTAGCTCAGGATAAACTTAAAACATTCCTTCAGTGCTTGAAAAGGATGTATTTTCTGCTGTTGTGGGTACAGTGAGTTTATTAATTCTATTGCTAATTTTATACCCTAATATTCTTTTCTTCTACATTTTAATTGGATATTTTATTTCTTTACATTTTTAATGTTATCCTCTTTCCTGGTTTTCCCTCTGGAAATCCACTATCCAATCCTCCTTCCTCCTGCTCTTATGAGGGTGCTTCTCCAACCACTCTCACACTTCTTCCTCCTAAACCTGGCATCCCTCTACAGTGGGGCATCAAGCTTTCATAGGACCAAGGATGTCTCCTCTCATTGGTGCAGCTGGAGCCAGGAGTCCCTCCATGTGTACTTTTTTGTTGGTGGTTTAATTCCTGGGAGTGCTGAAGGGTCTGGTTGGTTAATATTGTTGTTCTTCCAATAGGGTTGCAAACCCCTTCAGTTCATTAAGTCCTTTCTCTAATTCCTTCATTGTGGACCTACCTCCAATTGTTGGCTGCAAGCATTTGCTTCTGTATTTGTCAGGCTCTGGCAGAAGCTCTCAGAAGACATCCAAATAAGGCTCCTATCAGCAAGTACTCCTTGGTATCAACAATAGTATCTGGGTTTGGTCTCTGGATATGGGATAGATCTCCAGGTTGGGCGGTTTCTGGATGGTCTTTCTTTTGGTTTCTGCTTCACAGTTTGTCTCTGTATTTTCTCCTTGAGTATTTAGCTTCCCCTTCTAAGAAGTACTGAAGCATTCACACTTTGGTCTTCCTTCTTCTTGAGCTTCATTTGGTCTGTAAATCGTATCTTGGCTGTTCTGTGCTTTTGAGCTAATATCCACTTATCAGTGAGTGCATATCATGTGACTGGCATACCTCACTGTGGATAATATTTTCTAGTTCTATCAATTTGCCTAAGAAATTTATGAAGTCATCATTTTTATTGGCTGTGTATACTCCATTGTGTAAATGTACCACACCTCTGTTGAAGGACCACTGGCTTATTTTCATCTTCTGACTATTATAAATAAGATTGCTATAAATATAATGGAGTATGTGTCCTTGCTATATGTTGGAACATCTTTTGTGTATATGCCCAGGAGTGGTATAGCTGGGTCCTCAGGTAGTACTATGTCTAATTTTCTGAGGAACCTCCAGACTGATTTCCAGAGTGGTTGTATCAACGTGCAATCTCACCAATAATGGAGGAGTCTTCTTCTTTCTCCACATTCTCCCCAGAATCTCCTGTCACCTGAGTTTTTATCTTAGTCATTCTGACTGGTGTGAGGTGCAATCTCAGGGGTGTTTTGATTTGCATTTACTTGATGACTAAGGATTTTGATTATTTCCTTAGGTGCTTCTCAGCCATTCAATATTCCTCAGTTGAGAATTCTTTGTTTAGCTCAGTCTCCCATTTTAAAATAGGCATATTTGGATCGTTGGAGTCTAACTTTTTGAGTTCCTGTATATATTGGATATTAGCCCTCTATTGGATTTAGTATTGGTAAAGATCTTTTCCAAATCTACTGGTTATTGTTTTATCCTATTGATAATATCTTTTACAATTTCATGAAGTCCCGTTTGTCAATTCTTGATCTTAGAGCATAAGCCATTGGTTTTCTTTATGTTCAGAAAATTTTCCCCTGTGCCATATGTTCGAGCCTCCTTCCTACTTTCTCTTCTATTAGTTTCAGTGCATTTATTTTATATTCTTTGTACAAGGAGATGATGTCGTGTTGATTTGCATTCTTATACCTGCTGACCACCAGTTGAACCAGTGCCATTTATTGAAAATGCTGTCTTTTTTTCACTGGATGGTTTTAGCTCCATTGTCAAAGATCAAGTGACCATAGGTGTGTAGGTCTTTGATTTTATTCCACTGATCTACCTTCCTGTCTCTGCACCAATACCATGCAGTGTTTTCATCTGACTATCTCTGTCCTTCAGTTAAGGCATTTGTCTATTTTGTATCATTTGTGAATGTATTTGGCTTTCTGCCATTTGAGATTTTTATCCTTTCTGTTTTTCACCCTCCCTTTTATTTCTTCATTTGAAATTTTGCTGTGCTTTCCTCTCTTTTTTCATTTATGAATTATAGTTTTAAAACATAGGTAGTATTTAATGGTTATTATTTTATTATGCCAGTATTGTCAAAAAAATCACATAACTCATTCCCATTGAGGCTAATAATCTTCTACACAGACTTTCTAAATGTATTACAAATTATTCATATTTTGAAAGAAAATAAAAGTCACTTTCCATCTGTGGTCACAAGCAGTGAGTGAATATAATGATTTTTAATTTTTTCATCACAATCACTGAAGTGCTAGTTGATGCTATGTATTATTTTGTTTCACTCCAAACCTCCTGAGTCACTGTCTTTAGAGAAGTTTTCTTAGAGTTACCATTTCCCATACAAATTCTAAGTGAGTCCCCATATAATATAGTGACTTTGGGTGAGCCTGGGCATTATTAGCTCCTAAAAGGATTTGCTGAGTGACTTAAACCACTCACAGACAATTACAGCACTGTAACATATGTAGTGCAAACTCTGCACTGTTTGTGAGCTGAAATATCACAAATCAATAGTTCCTGGCCAGAACAAGTGACTCTGAACTTGTGCCACTAGACTAGACTTCTCTGAACAAAATAACTAACTTCTGCAGAAAAGGTATATAGGCTTAATGTAAAAAAAAAAAGAAATGGATGAGAAAATGTGTGTGTGTGTGTGTGTGTGTGTGTGTGTGTGTGTCACACACACATGAGCTGCACACACATGTGTGAGTGTGTGTTTCTAGCCTGGAAAGATAGTTTCTAGAAATGTAGCTAAGTGTGAGAGTCAGGTTATCCAGCAGTATTTACTTTTGGAGTGCTTTTAAAAACTGTTGGTGGCTACAGCCAGGATGCAGGGAACTTATACACCCACAGACGCCTCAAAGTAAACAGTATCTAATAATGTCTTGGGTTTATATCTAGGTACTTCAAGAAATAAGTCTTAAACACATTTGTAAACTCCAGCATAATACTATATGAGTCACTTTTTGATTCACTGTCACCGGCAGGTTTGACCTATGGAATATTGAAGAACAGAATTTGAATAATAGCCCATGTAGTCTTCATTAAATTTTGACTCTTTAGTTGTACTGCTACAGAAGGCAACAATTTGTATATCAACAGCCATGTTTGTTTTTTAGTCAGGAGTGCAAACCAGGTAAAATGCTTCTGGTACCCTTTATGGGGCTGGAATTATAAACCAAAGCTTGCTTCCCAAATATGTTCATACCCTGGAATTGCTTGTGAGATGTGAAAATACTGATCCCAATCCTGAAATAGGAATGTAATTGGTGGTGGGTACAGCCAAGGTCTGGGAGTTTTGAAGTGTATGCAGGTGATTCGAACGTGCAAGCAAGTTTGAGACCTACTAAACTGGATATATTGAACTACTAAGTTCAAATGTAAACCTCTGAATAAGGTAAATATTAAGGTTTTGGTGCAAAAGTTGAGGTCAAACAATGAGTTTAGCCTAACTGAATTTTCCAGCATGTAGTGTGCCCCTGTACGGCATTGTTCCCATAAAGCAGAGGTTCTCAACCTTTGGGTGGCAATCCTTTTGGTGCCAAATTACCTTTTCACAGGGGTTGCATATCAAATATCCTGTATATCAAATCTTTACAATATGATTCATAACAGTAGCAAAATTACAGTTATTAATTAGCAATGAAACAATTTTATGGTTGGGGGTCACCATAACATGAGGAACAAGGGTCACAACATTAGGATGGTTAAGAACCACTAACAGAAATACAGACTAGCTGATGGAAAACACCAAATCAGTTATGTATACACAATCACACACATAATGATTACCCTTATTCAACCAAGATTCTAAAATAACTTTGTAATTTGAATCTATATGCCTGATTAGAATTGTCAGATAAAAAATCAGAAAGCCCAGTAAGATTTGAATTTCATATAAACAAGAAATAATTTTAGAATATGTATATACAATGCACTATTTTGGATATATTTATATTACATGTATTTATTTACCTGGAATTCAAGTTTAACTGCATGCCTTGTAACTTTGTCTACTCAGATCTTACCCAACCTTTTACTCAACATTTTAACCTTACCCAACATTTTACATGACTTGCTTGAGGAGTACTTATGACAAGAATAAAGTTCATCTTCTTACTCATGTGTTCTCGATTTTGAGGTACATTTCTTGGTTAACCACCTATACTGAGAGACAAGTTTACCTTATTCTGCCTCTTCTGTCGTCTCCGGAGACGGAGGAACTCCTTATGTTGCCTGGAGACAAAGTTCACTGCTGCATATTCCAGTAAGGCAGCAAACACAAACAGAAGACATACTGCCATCCAGATGTCAATCGCTTTCACATAGGAGACCTGAGGAACAGGATGGGGTGAAAGAAAGGAAAAGAAAACATGAAGGCTTTCAGAAAACCTAATTCTACATTTATGTGAATGGCACACAAAATGATCAAGGATTTTTCTACCCTTTAATTTAGAAGGCTATTGCAACTAGTTCTGCAATACCTACCACTAGAAAAATGTATATAGAATTTGTGTGATTGGGACTGGTGGGCACTATGTTTAGTGAAACATGACCTCACTTATATGGAATTTGAAAGTGTTTACTTCATAGAAGTTGAAAGTAGACAAAGTTTATTTCACAGAAACTTTGGGAGACTGAAAGAAGTGGGTAAATGGATATAATGCTGTTATTGGAGAAATTGAATCTAATTTTAGGTGGCAAAATATGATGAACATGATTAACAACAATGTAACATATATATCAAGAGTTATAAAAAAGGATTTTGGATCAGCTTGCCAGAAAGAAATAATAAAAGTTTAAGATGGTGGCTATGCTAATTATTATGAGTTGACCATTTCTTAATATAGACATGAGTCACAATATCACTTTAGAATCTGGCATGTAGGTCAGCAATAGCAGTCATATTTTGCACCTGTGGGACTTTGTGTTCAAATTTGTGATAAATAAAAATAAATTACCAAACATCATATACCAATAAAAGGTGTTATAACATTAAAATAAAGACAGGTATAAACGTCATGCCTTAGTACCACTTAGAAGATTAAATATGAGATATGAGATAGATGAGACAATGGCCAAACATAGAGAGTGGCCTTGTGACAGTCACTGCACTGCGAGGATCCACATTTCTATACACATTTTTTTATGGTACATAGGGAAATCAAGTAGGAGTACTTTAACTTTGCAGATTCCAGACTGCCAAAGACACTTATGAAACTCCCAAGTGAATGTGAACTATTCAGTTCTAGTTTTTATGAATTTACTTACTAAGTTTTTCTTCATTTTCTTGTTGAAGTACTTGCTTACAACCCTTTTTAAGCATTATGGATGCATATATCTGCTAAATCCTATAACAATTGGAAACAATTGGATTATCCCATTTCCTGAGAAGGGAACAGGAGTAAAGAAGGGTTAAATTATTATTTAAAGGCATGAGACTAAAACTTGAAATGTCAAGATTCAAACTGAAACACAGTGTTGACCACTGTGTTTCTTTTCTAATCACACATAATAGGGTTCCTGGAGTCACATGGCTTGTAGTGCCTGTTTCCTTTAGACATTTTTGACGTTTCTTGTGGCATTTAACTTTCTTCTAATTCATCATGTGTGCACAAAACGGACAGATGCCAGAGTACCCTGTGGTTGAATTAGGGAAACGCTAGAACAAGCTGAGGAGGAGGGTGAACCTGTGGGAGAACCAGCAGCCTCAACTCACCTGGACCCTCGAGATCTCTCAGACACTGGACCACCAACCAGGCAGCATACACCAGCTGATATGAGTCCACCAACACATATACAGCAGAGGACTGCCTGGTCTGGTTCAGTCAGAGAAGATGCACCTAACCCTTGAGAGACTTGAGGCTGCAAGGAATGGGAAAGCCTGATGGGATGGGATGGGAGGCATCCTCTTGGGGACCCCGGGGTAGGAAGGAGGATTAGGATGAGGAACTATCAGAGGGCACACTGGGGGGGGGGGTAATGACTGGACTGTAAAGATTGTTTACAGATAATTAATAAAAAAGACATTTAGGTTATTTTTCAATCACACTTCTTTGACTACAAATTTTGTTGCTGTGAGCTTCCTTATCCCCAAATATCTGATTGTCTCTGTTCTTAGTGTTATCTCAGTTTTTGGATGAATTGTAGTAAGGAATGATATAATCGCTTGTGTTAGAAAGTTAGCAGCAGCACAGAGAACAAGAGTACAAGAGTCAAGAGCAGTGGTTTTCAATCTATAGGTCACGAGTCCCTTGGGGTCACATATTAGATATACTATATATGAGATATTTGCACTATGAATCAGTATAGTCAGAAATTACACTTATGAAGTAGCAATGAAATAATGTTATGGTTGGGGATCACAAGAACATGAGGAACTGTATTAAAGGGTCACAGAATTAGGAAGGTTGAGAACCATTGTTCTAGAGTGAGTCAGTAGTACATTGTTAAGGAATGTCAATAACATCTCCATGCTTCAGCTCATGGATTCCATTCCTCAGCTGTAAAATGAAACAGTCATAATACCATGCTATCTTGTGAAGTAGTTTTGTGAAGAAAACCATTTTATATATGTAAAGAGTTTAGAAAAATGCCAAGGATAGAATAAATGCTATGAAAAGTCTTGTAATTATTTGACTACTTATGAGTGTGATCTTGTTAATGCAAAGACGTTTTGGAAAAGAGAGAAATTAACAAGAAAAAGAAAACACCTATGTTATTATTAGAATGCAGTTATTAATACTATTTTTATTTTGAATTTTATACATGATACTATATTTATGTCATTGTCATTTCCACCCTTTCCCTTCCCTTCAATTTCTCCCATGACCCACCTTTCTCAATTTCATGACCTCTATCTTCCTTAATCTGTTCTCTCTCTCTCTCTCTCTCTCTCTCTCTCTCTCTCTCTCTCTCTCTCTCTCTCTCTCTCTCTCTCACACACACACACACACACACACACACACACACACATACACACACACAGAGTCTGACTGAGTCTATTAAGTGTTGCTTACTTATGTGTATTTAGGGCTGAAGACTAATCAGGAGCTGGGTCCCTGGAGAAGCCTGACTCCCTTTCTGTCAGCATTTATTGGTTTCCTGTAGATCTTCATCTCAGGGCCAGGCCTCCTGAAATTTCCCTCATCCATGTTGGCATGACAAAGGCATTCTTTAGGGCAGCCTAGAGATTTCATAATCATGGCTTCTCTATTATGTCTAGAAGATACTGTCTTCGAGCACATGTCCTGGTAGTGCACTTACTCTTTGTAAGACTGCTCTCTGCTTTACACTTTTTATCTTAAACAATTGGAACTACTTGTCAGTCTCCTGTATATTGTTTCAAATGCTTGTGCTTTGCCTTCTTCTTCCGTTGGAATATAGCACTATTTCTACCTGAGATGATTATTCACACATAGTGTGTCTAAATGAGACCTTTTCAGAATTTGTCAAAACCCATCAGAAATGCACTTCTCCTGGAAGCTTTCATAACCTTCCGCTTTTCTCCCACCTGGATTCAGGGATACTTTATTTTATTATTGCACTTTACTTAATTTGTCTGTTTGTTCTCAGTTGCTTATTTCCTTAGTTTGTCAAAAAACAGTAATGCTTTGTATTTCTGTCTGCATAAGTTCATCATTTTGGAGGCATGACCCTGGGCTGAAAAGACACTTCGCATTACTAATCTCAAAGATAAAAACAAGAAAGAATAAATTATGTGGAATGAACAGATGGATAAACAAATAAGTGAATGAAAATAAACAATAATCTAGTCATTTGCATGTCTCACATTAAATCAGGTAAATATAAACCATCACGTATTATCTTCAAATCTATATACTTGATACTTGCAAGAGCAGAATATTTTAAAAAAGCTTTTAAATTCTCTTATCATACTTAAAATTCTGGACTGTTCTTCCTTAGTAAGCAATAATTTGTCTTGCACTTGCTCATCTGAAGCAAGCATATTCTATGATAAAAGAACTTTACTAATCACAATATTCCCTGTTATATATTACTCACATTGCATATAAATGTTTCAGATCTCATAATGAGAAGAATTTGTCAATGCCTGAGACATACTCACAGGAAGAGTGAAGCCCAGTAGAGCTGGCCATCATTTTTTCTCCCACTCCTGTTGTTTATAGCTTTCAAGAATGAATTTATAAACCCCTTTCCCATCTCCTTTTTATCATCAGCAGGCTCAACACACATTTGGCTGTTTTGAAAAAATAGATGCTCATTAATGAATTCTTCCCTTTCTTAATAATTTTGGTTGGATTCTCAGTTGCCTTCAAATTATGAATCTCTTTCCAGCATTGAAGTGCTGGTATTAAATTCATTATTCACATAAATTTAGAAGGTGTAGGGTGATGTCTACTCCCTATGATGTGACGTCCCTTGGTGTTGTTCTCTCGGGATTGAAATTCCGTTTTGTTGCTTTTAACCAGTTCTAATGTCAGATTCTCTCCCTTTGGCTGCTAAGCCTTAGAAGTCTATAGCTCACATCTTTTCCTGTCACATTCTCTTTATGATTCTTGTACTTACATGACCCCTTCCTTAACTTCTTTACTACAAACCTGCAAGATAGTTTTTCAGTGGTAATTAAGCTCCCAAAAGGCTTCTGTGACTCACTGACTTGGATTCTCTAGAGGGATTTTTATTTTTTAAATTTAGTTTTAGTTTGAGTGCTTTAAGACAGAGTCTTGCTATGTAGTCAGGCTTGGCCTGCTATTTAACCACCACCCCCCACTGGCCTGCAAAATATTGGAATTACTGGAAGTCTCCTTTTACAAATTTTTAATCATTCCAGCAAGAAAGCTCAGCAGGTAAATCTGTTTACTGCACAAGCCCCATGGCCTCACTTTTATACTCCAGCCATAGAGTGAAAGGAGAGAACCAATACCCAAAGCTGTTCTCTGACCCCTACATGTGCACTGCAGCACACACACACTCACACACACACACACACACACACACACACACACACACACACACACACACATTTTAAAGAAAGCAATTTCAAAAGCAACATGAAGAAATGAAAAGCATGACACATTCATACCCTAGTGATTTATGTAAAGCACTGTCGTCTATTTGAAAGGTAAATCAGATGATACAAGATGACTAAGATGCATATTAATCCCTCTCAGAAGTTTTCTGATTACACTTCTGGGGCCTTTGTTCATAGTAGACCAGGGAACAGTAAATCATGGCTCAAGTGTTGGATCTGACTCACTGAATATCTTCCAAATATTTATTGAAACACAGTCAAACTTGCTTAGTTACATATTGCTCATGGCTATACTTATATTAAAATGGCACAGTTGAGTAGTTTTGAGAAAAAACAGAACGCCCCACAGAACCTAAAACACTAAGTGATTACTTATGGAAAAATGTTCACCAGTCCCTAGCCTATAGGAGTTTAATGAGTAGAAGAAGGTGTAAGGCAATGTTCTGAAGATAGAAGATGGTTGGATTCCAGTGATTTGCATATGTGCTGTATTTTAGGGGTGGGGCATGATGACAGATAGATAGGTGTTGATTCCAGGCCGAGAAGGCACTAAAGGCAGGCAGAGTCCGCATCTTCAGAAATATATGTTAGCAGCAATTTTCAAATGAGGTACAGCTGTACGAGTCTTATCATAATTTTCATACAGTATTTTGTATCCAAAAGCATAGCGCTTATCAAAAAGCAACATTCTCCTTCCTTATGGAAATATCTTTCCTCTTGATATTTCCAACTTCCATTCAGGCCTAGCTCTCTTTGATCAGATCTCTGATTCTTCTGTAGAATATCTTCTACCATGTCTTGTATCTTCTGTCGCATTTTCTGCTTTAATTTAGACGCTACATTCATACCCTCAATAAATCCACCCACTTCTATAGATTTCGTATTTTGGTGTATTTGAGGGTGGCAGAAGTGTAGTTGTTTTTGGCATTGTATACAGCAAAGACTGGCCAAGTTTTTTTGTATCTTATTTCTTGCACCGGTTACAACTAGATTTTATAGTCCAGTCCAATACACAATGGAATAGGAAAGAAACTATGCATGCTAGTTGAGGGCCTCTAAATTATTCCTGAGGATTTAACTCTTCACTGGATATCCACACTGGATATTCTTTATTCAAGACAGCAGTATATAAGATGGAAGAAGCCAGCCATCTCAGAAACTCAGGTTCATTTCCTCTAGAGTGTAATGGAAATGAGAAGATTCATTCATCCACTTATTTCATCCTTTTGTAATACCAAAGCCATCCTCCATGCCTGAAATCTCCTTTGCTCTTGTGCTAATTCTAAACTGTTTACCGTTATCATTTGCAGAGTTGATTTAATGAAACGTTTCCTCTTCCATTCATTTTGTTGGAGTCCTCTCGCTGGCAACTCTGCTCTTCCCATTGGTTTCTTTGTTGCCTTCAACTCTAGTATTCAGTCTATAAAGACATTGCATTTCTATCTGTAAAGTTCCATCTGCATTTACTCTTTACTTGCTTTCTTTCCAAAGGTGCCTTTATGGTCTTAGCCATTAACAGGTAGACCTGGCTCATGTAAATAGGTCCCTTTGCATTCAGTACCCCCAGTGGCCCTTTGCCCTTTTACTCCTGTGGGATGAATTTCAAAACACCAATTTCAATTAGAAACACATGGGCACAAACATTACTATGGCAGGCTCTTGCAGCCTCTGGTATTCAGGATACTGTCAGTATGTGTCTGCCCTTGTTATTTAACTTTATCCCACTCTTTCCTAACACAAACTTTGCTCTTTGATTAAGCAATTCTTCTTATCACCAAGACCCACAGGAAGCCAACTCCTGCTATTACTCATTGTTTACACTAGTGGATCCCAAATCAAGGGAGTGAATTATTTTGCACCTCCAGGGAAATCTGGCAATATCTGAAGATTTTTTTTAACTTGTTACAACCACTGGGAGGCACTACAAGTATGGGACAGGGATGCTGCTAGACATCCTACCATGGCCAGCATCCCCACAGCCACAAGTTCTTCAGTCCAAATGCTAGTAGTTTTGAGTTCAATAACACCAAGTTTAGGAAAGAAAATAAATGCTCCCAACCTCCTAGTACTATGTCTAGTCCAGTAGGTCCCAGTAAGGAATTAGGTTTCTCTCAAGGATGCTCAGCAACATCTGAAGCTGAAGTGAGGCGCCCAAGACCAAGAATTTAGTGCCAGATGTGAGTTTTGTTATTAAATTTAGAAACCTTGCTTAACAGTTTTTTTTGTACACTGTGTAATTATCACACTTTAATTTGTTTCCAGATAATTGCTTCAGGAGTAACTCAGATTCTATCTTCGATATGATGCTTTCTCTGTCCACTGTGATCTTATTCATATTTAGGTTTTATAATGTATTTATAGTTAGTTGACCCATTTTAGTATTCATGCATATGTGTTGTATCTGCAAAATTCAAGTATAGAATATTTTCAGGATTAAAAATGCAATACCTTTCTATCTGTGCCACTGAGTACAAGGCTTAAAGCTGTTAGTAACTGCCACCATAAGTTGCTTTTGATTGACAAAATTTCCAAGAATTATGGGAATTTCAATTCCTTTCACAATTTTATATGAAGAGGCAACTACAGAGGATATCTAAATGAAAGACGAATTTAGAACATTTAAAAATGATTATTTTCAATATTTTAGAACCATCTCACTGCCAGTTGCTCAGGATGCCGAGGCAGAAAAATCAGGAATATTTTGGGATGTAGTGTGCTACAGACAACAAATGCCAGTTACCTAGAGTTGGGGACCACTAGGAAGTCAAAGAAGGATGCAGCCTAGGATGGAAATGGAGCAGGTCATACTTCTTGTGCTGGCCAGTAGTAGGTCATGTATTTTAGAGCTGTTAGCTAATGGTGTTCATGTTTCTCTGGATCTGGGTTTACTAAGGAAAAGAAGATTTATTATGTTTTTATAGGTTTCAGCTCATATAGTTTACAAACCTATCTAGTGGAAAAGTCAAGTCAATCAGTTGGCTCATGCTCTCATGGTGCTAGCTAAGCAACTTTTTGTTATAATTACTGTTGCTATGGCATCATGTCAACACTCTTTAGAGGTACTTCTCACTGATGGATGGTTTTTCGATGCTCTTTGTGTTTTTGAAAACTTGAGAACGTTTCCTAGAGCCAGTGTCTTATTGATGACTCACCCAACTCAATTTCAAAGTAGGCAACCAGGTTATGAGTTCATTTACCTGACTCGTACAATTTGTTTTCTATATTCAGATGCTACAGCATTTCAAAAAACAATGGGTCACTTATTTATGAGTAGGATATTTTCTATCCCACATTGGTACCCAGGACAAAGTAATAATTTTACAAGGACTACTTTCTTCATTCTTTGGGCAAGCATTTCCATAGGACAGGGTGCCAATTAAAGTACATTCCTAGCCACTAGGCTGAACCCAGAGATCTATGACATTCCTTTATACACTAATAAAAGATATTGTCTATAATTATGTATGGAGTGAAATTTCCTATAGGGGAGAAGATTCATAAGTGACTATTATCTACAAAACATTAGTCTTAATAGAAAAGAAACAAAGTGGTATTCACAGAACAAACAATATGCTCAGCTGTTTTCCTTTTTTTGTGTGGGGAGATAAAAAGGCTTATGTGTATGCTTGTATAAAGGATATTTATAGCTGTGTGCATACATGTTGAGGCTTGAGAAGAACGTCAAGGGTATTTTTCTATCACTCTCTACCTGACTGTCTTGAGGAGTCTCTCACTGAACCTGAAGCTCACTCTCAAGAATGGAAATAAATTTATTAAACGCACAACAAAATCAAATAGCACAAGAAATGAACGAGTATGGAAAGAAGAATTCTGTCTTTGCTTTTTGATTTTGTCTCCTATCTATACTCATTTATTATATCATCCAAACTAGACATGTGAACTAACTGTGATGCCAAAAATTCATAGTGTTGTACAATTTTGTCTTTATAGTTTCAGGGCCAAGTTGTGATTTTTATTGCCTAATTAAAACAGCTCACATCTGCTGTTTAATGCAAGGAGATTAGATTTCCTTGGCAAAGACATACAGTGGCAGAGCTGACTATCTGGTCTATGCCAGTATCCCAACCTTCATGCATTTTTTTCCCCCATAGGTGGTATTCTTGTTGGAGTATGGGCAAAGCAATTTACAACAATACAGCTCTCATGAAAGTGTTGTTTGCACAAATAACCATTGGGTGGCAGTACCTTCAAGCTTGCCATCTGAATGAACCAACCAGTAACAAATTGTACAGAAAACCCCTGGGAGTCAATTTTTTTGTTTGACATTTGGGTTATAGAAGTCAGAAGCTATTCAATGTGGTGTAACAAAGCCATATACCCATGCGAGTTTTGAAAAGGGAGGGATGCTAGAAGTGTACTACTGTCCATCATCCAAATATACAAGTAATACCAGGCAATATTCACTATACCATAATTGCACTCTGCAGAAATACTCCGTCAAATTCTCCTTCTACATCCAGAGAAGCCAAAGCCAAGGCAGTATTTACATCTTGAGAAAGAGGAAGAAGCAGTACTATAGAAAACATCTTCCCAGTGCTTGCTTCTGCCACAATCCATTTCATTCTCAGCTAAAAGGAATACTACCACTGCTTCCTCTCTTGGACTACACCTTTAGACACAAAGGAGGTAGCTGTTTCTTCCCCAGTTGGTCAGGAATGAGAAGTTAGTGGGATGTCAGTAGCTGAATGGCCACTATTTGAAAAAGACAAAGGGAAAATTGAAGAAAAAGAGCTAGCTATTTTGTGTCAATATTAGAAAGTTGATATTAGGGAATGGCAATGTGATGCTCTTTTAAATAGATTCTAATTCAGTCAGTGTATGTGTGTGCATGTGGTAGGAGATAAGCATATTAAGGTTTAGCCAATTTGTATTTTAATCCTAATCAATGACTTGGGAAAATGGCTTAACTTTTTGGAATTTCAGTTTCTTCATATTAAGGTACAGGTTTCAGTCCAATGGGATCTCTAAAGGATTGAGTAAGTGGCTTTCTGTAAATCTTAGCACTCATTTGGCAGTTTGTAGATGTTCATTTGCATTGGTTTGCAAGGGATGACCATCTGATGTAATTGCATAATTTAAAACTTGCATAATTCAAGGAAATGTCCCAGAGCAGAATAAAGGTAAAATCTCTTACATTTCATGTTCTGTGTATCCACTAAGATTGTATTAGTATTTTTCCTTTGTCCTACTTAAAATTTACACAGTCTAAGTTCACATAGAAGTGAATCTCACTGTAGTGACATGCTGGATGTCATAAAACCTGATGTACTGTTACAGAGAAATAAAATTATCATTAATAAAGAACTTTCACCTCTAGGTTCGGATTTAGTTATCTCTTACTATAATGATAAGTGACTTTACTCTTTAACTTTACTGAAATCATGAAGCCAGTGTTTGAACTGCAATTCACAATTAACCTGGACTGATCTCTGGGGAACCTCGCATCTATGAAGGTGAGTCTAGAATTACTCATTGCCTCTCCTTTCACTCAATGACACCATCTACACTGAAAAGAGTGAAACGATGTACGCAATAGCATGAACATGTAAGAAGCAGGAGAACTGTTAACATTCAGCCACAGAAGATGATAAATATTAAAAGGTAAGGACACTGTTCACTTGTTCTTCCAGCAGTTCATGCCTCATGTTCTTTGACTACAATTTTCATTTATTTGTTCATTCATTCACTCATTAATTCATTCAAAATCTCTATCCTAACCTAAGCTCTGATTTTATACTTATGAGCAAGGGAGGACAGAAGAGAACATTAATTCTGAACAAACAAACAAATCTACTCTTGGGCCTGGTGATATAGCTCAGCTGGTAGGATCTTGCTACTATATACAAGGCACCAGGTATAATAAAAAGTCCAGCTTTCATCACCCAAGTGAGGTCTGGTAGCACATTCTAACAATCACCCAAACTAGGTAGTAGACAAAGGAGTTTCAGAAGTTCAAGGGATTCTGTCTCAAAAACTAAGTCAGTCCCATTCTTTAGATTATACTAAATGAAATAGTTTAGAGTGGCATTTTACATATACAGTGATTACAAATGTTTCCGATCTTATAGCTACTAAACTGGAGGCTTGATAAGAAGAAAACTGTGAAAGAGCCAAGAGATCTTCATTTCCTGAAATGTACTTATTGATTTAGGATTTATAAGCCAATTCTGTTCCCCCAGAATGAGGTGAAGTGTTCATATCAGGAGGGCAGCATTGATTACATTTCTCAGGGGTTTTTTTGATAGATTTTTAAAAATTGGATATTCTCTGTATTTACATCTCAGATGTTATCCCCTTTCCCATAGTCCCATTGTCCCCTCTCCAACTCATTGCCTCCGTGAAGGTGCTCCCTTTCCCAATCACCCTCTCACTCCTCATTGCCTTGGCCTTTCCCTACACTGGGAAAAGGAGCCTTCGCTGATCCAAAAGTTCTTCTCACATTGATAGTAGAAAATGCTACCACCTGCTGCATGTGCAACTGGAGCCATAGATCTTTCCTTGCGAACTCATTGGTTGGTGTTTTAGTCTCTGGGAGCTGTAGTGGATTTGGTTAGTTGATAATTTTGTTCTTCCCATGGAGTTGCAGACCCTTTGAGCTCCTTCAGTCCTTTCTCTAGCTCCTTCATTGGGTTCCCCATGTTCAGTTTGAGGGTTAGCTGCAAGCTTCTTCCTCTGTATCAGTATGTCTCTGGCAGAGTCTCTGAGGAGGCATTCATACCAGGTTCTTGCAAGTAAGCACTACTTGGCACTAGTTCAGTGGCTGCATATGGGGTAGATCCTCAGGTAAGGTAGTCTCTGCATGATCTTTCTTCCAATCTCTGCTCTTCTATTTGTCCCTTTATTTCCTCCCATGATGCTTTTGATCTCTTTTCTAAGAGAGACTGAGGCATCCACCTTCTTTTCTTCTTCTTTTTGAGCTTCATAAGTTCTATGAATTGTTTCTTGGGTATTCCAAGATTTTGGACTAGTATTCACTTATTGGTCAGTGCATTCCCTGAGTGTTCTTTTGTGACTGCGTTATCTCACTCAGTATGACAGCTTCAAGTTCCATCCATTTGCCTAGGAATTTTAAGAAGTCATTGTTTTTAATAGCTGAGTAGTACTCCATTGTGTAAATGTACAATTTCTGTATCCATTCTTCTGTTGAAGGATATCTGGGCTCTTTTGAGCTTCTGACTATTATAAATAAGGCTGTTATGAACATGGTAGAACATGTATCATTGTTAGTTGGAGAATCTTTTGGGTATATGTCCAGGAGTGATATAGCTGGGTTCTCAGGTAGTACTATGTCCCATTTTCTAAGGAACCGCCAGACTGATTTCCAGAGTGGTTGTACCAGCTTATAATACCACTACTAATGGAGTAGTGTTCCTCTTTCTCCACATATTCGCCAGCATCTGCTCTCACCTGAGTTTTTGATCTTAGCCATTCTGGACATTTCTCAGTTTTGATTATTTCTGAATCTCAGAACTTTAGCAGAGTAGATGGGCAAGTGCTAAGCAAGTGAACACATTCAAGCTCTCCAGGATTCTATAGAGATAGTACGCTCATATTGTTGGTTGCTCTGTAGAAGAACGGCCTCATCAACTTCTATATTCAGGTTTTTAGTCTTTAGTTGCTGAACTATTTGGGAAAAATGTAGGAAGTATGCTGCTGGGGGAAGACTTTGAGATTTCAAAAGACTTGGACATTTCTAGTGGGCCTTTCTCTGCTTCCTATTTTCAGCTCTCAAGATATGCACATTCAACTTTTCCAGCTGCCTTGACTTTCTTCTATTATCATGAACTCTAACGATCTGAACCCATATGCTCCATGAAATGCTTTCTTTTCTAAGTTTCCTTTGTTGTGGTATTTTGTCACATCCATAGAAAAATGACACAATGCAAGCTAGTTTTTGAGATGACTGATGGATAGGTTCTATAGAGAATGGGTGATTGGGGGCTATAATCCAGGCATGTATTAGAATTCCAGCTTAACAAACAGTGCAAACAAAGAAACAAACAAAATCGTCCCATTTCTTGAAGATTGCCTTGAACCCTGTGTTAAACCTAGGGGATAATACACCCTCTTTGTAATAAGGTTGCCAGCAATGCACTTAAAACCTTTTGCCGCTGTGATGTGGCAGTCTGGAGTTAAAGACAGAGCTGAGTTTGAAGTTGAAGTGAAGAGTATTTCACATACAAAACATTATTTAAACTGGATGGCAGAGCCAGTGTCAACTGAGAAGCTTTCCTATCCAGTGTCCCTCCCATGGCATAGTTTACCATCCGTGCTATACTTAAATGTGAATTCATGGTGGAGGCTTGAGGTCAGTGAGGATATCTCTACGGGAGCCTACTTGACAGACACTTTGCTTTCTTGGCCTTGGACTCTGCCCACTCATGCTTAGTGTCTTCTGAAGTAAAGCTCTCAAAGCTAATCAGCTACTTGCTGTTTCAGTGCCTTACAAAGTGAAACTGAAATGGAAAGATTCCAGAGCCCCACCCTACTCCAGGTTCCATGCAGATAGAAAAAAAAAAATCAGGAAAAGAGCTACAGGTCAATCAGAGGATGGGAATTAGTGTGGGACAAAAGGCCCCTAACTGTGCTGCTGAGCTTATTTTTGTTAGTAGAAATTACCAGAGATCGTGTTTCAGCTAGGTCCAGTTCCTGTAGCTAGGTAGCATTTCGATACAACTCAGCTTCATATTTCCCTGCTTACCCCTCAAAAACAAACAAATAAAAAGCCAAACTAAACCAAACCAAACCAAACCAGACAACAAAAACAACAACAAAATGGAAGCACAAATTACTCACTAATAATTAGATGCATATTTGCAATAGACAGTAGCCTGGGGGAGTCTGTCAGTACTTAAAAACAAATCCTAGAGATTCCTGAATAAAATGACATAAATAAATGTGTAAGTTCTTTTAAAGAAATTATAAAAGACAATGCCATTGGGTGGCATTATTTTTTAATGCAAAGTCATAACACATAGTTGAAAGACAAATTGGAAGTGTGAAAAGATTTTTGTTGGGCTCATTGAGCATATTGGTTTCTAATATAGCATTTCCATACATCTGCTTCAGAGAGTGCACATCAATTTGAGTCTCTTAGTAGGAATCGATCATGGAAGATGATAGAAACTTAGAGGAGGTAGCAGAGTTATGATGGAGGCAGCAGTGGGAAGATGTCAGGCATATGGGCCTTGGCTTAGCCACTGATAGGGTATGAAAAATGGGCCACAGGCTTTCTCCACTCTTGACTATACTTTTCTTTTTCTGAGATTCCCCCATTGTAAGATTTTGTGACTCAAATGAAAGAAAAGGTTAGGAGAGAGAAAACCAAGTCAATAGTAGAGTGGAGTTCTTCCAATATTAAAACAATGAGAGATGATAGTCCTAGAAATAACTTCCAGGCCCTGTTCTTTGCTTTCTTAAGGCTTTCAGTATCATCTGATAATATATATGCATTGACTCTTTCGACATGGCAGGTTATATCTTGCTGAAAATGGAGAATTACTCACTTAGAAAAAAATGGTACTGATTAAAGAAAAACACCCATGTAATACCACAATGAATCTTCAAATGATGAAGAGGAATAGTGATAAGGTAGATCATAAGTGTTAACCTTTGGGTATCCTAATCCTCCCATGGGTTTTTCTAACTAAATTACTCAGCACATAATGACTTTGTGCCTAAGACTTATCAAGTGAAAAAAAAAAATAAAGATAATGAATGGAGCCCACCTAATAGATTTGCTGTAAGGGCGTGAGTACACATGAAATAGCAAGTAGGCTGTCCTTAGAATTGGGCCTGGTACCTTCTAAGTGCTCACGCATGTTAATTCTCATCATCATAATGAAATTAGCCACTTACGTTTCTATAATATCATTAGAGTCAATGCCTCGAGTATCACAAATTAGTAAGATTAATTAATAGTTTCATCCAATTTAAGATCTTCATTAAAGTTAAATGTGAGAGTCAGTCTCCTGTGAATTCTTCCTAGATGGAAGCATGTAGGGAATTTAGGAGCAGCTGCTCTGTCCTGATGTCAATGTTGTCAGTGTTGGGGGCAGGGGGACAATTTTCCTTCGAATAATCTTATTTTAAAATTACCTTTTGCCCTGAAACAGCTGGGTTTCACCTATACATCTTAAACTGTTAATTTTCAAAACAACTGAATGACATCGTGCCTCTAGAATTTTCAACCAACCTGGTACAAATTTCAATTTATATTCCCTTAAGTGTCATTAGAACTAAATACTGTTAGAATCAATAATTAATTTTGGTCTTTACTAAAAAGTCAGACTTTCTCTACAGGTATAAGTGACATGAATTGAAGGGAACGTATGCAACTAATAATGAACAACATGGAAATATTAGGTTTGTATAATTTTAACCAATCTACCCTAACTATATGGAGCACATTGACAGCACATGTAATTGCTACTATATATGTTGCAAAGGGTACAATGACTTTTCAGAAATTTTACTATATCACTCACTTAAATTCTATATATGATTGTGAAATATGGTGAACCAGAGATATCAAGAAATTCCCCCAGGATTAAAGAAATTAGTAAAAGCAATGCTAGCTGTGGGATTAGACCCAACCCTATTGCTACTGTGATAGCATTTATATAGCCACAGTCCTGTCTGTGAGAATCTTTTCTATTCTTCTCAGCACTTTATGACATGGGAATTTATATGAGATTCGGTATCGACCTTTATCATTCCCACTAATTCTCCTGTGGTGCTTTTGGCTTTTGAAACTCGCTAATAGCACAGCAATCATACAACTCCAGAGCAGAGGCACATCTAGATCAGCTAATGAAATTCTCTCATTTCTTCAGATGAAGAAAAGGAAAGGAAAGCTCATGGCTGAGTTTCGATGCCTGCTATAAACTGATTTCATGTATTCCCAAAGCACAACTAAGCACAGACGTGGAAGAGCTACTTGGAAGATTTATTTAGATGAATAAGCACTTTTGGAGGCATATGTTATGAAAAAGTAAATCGATAGTGACAGTTCAATGCTAAGTACTTTACCAAACCTGATATTCAATTGAGATCCACCTAATCAATTGAAATCTTCATAGTGGAAAGGTAAAAAAGACTAAGGAAGTGTCTTCATATTGGATTCAGAGAAGTAAAATGAAATGACTTGGTGCCTTTAGAGTTGGGACACTGAAGGTGGGGGTGGGAGGCAATGGGAATGCTGGTAATGAACACTGTTCACCTTGCCATTTTTCTCATTTTATGTGGGATGATGCTTTGGTACTGACTTACATCTGACTATCAACATGGCCCCTGCCAGTGTCTGGAAGATATCTCCAACTACCCTTAATATTTTCAGCCATTTTCTCTCTGTGACCAGTTGTTTTTTTCTATGGGAAATCCTAAAGTAAGAAAAGCAAAGGACATGTTCATCTAGGTATTCAAGAGATGACTCTGAAGACCTATGGGCAGGGAGCTGGCATGTTCTGAGGATAAAGCTGTATATAACACATAGCACCAGCTGTTATGGGCTTTGTATGAATGGAAAAAAAATATGCAATCATATTCCAGTCCAAAAATTCAAATCATCAGGAAATGCAGTTGTTAGAGAAGCAGAGATAAAGGGAGCCTGACTGTCCTTAGGCTGTGCTAGATTTGAGAAAATACTATCAAAAATATTTAGTAAACTAAGCGAACATAAATTGAGAGAGAATAGATAAACCATATAACACAACCAATGAAGAAGATCTGATATTGTTGAGCTCTATAAAGAAAGAAAAAGAGAGAGAGAAAATCTTGTTTGCAAGAACCTAGCATCTATTCACAAAAATAACCATTTACGTATAACGATAACTCCTTATGTTTTAAAAAATGAAAATACTACGCAAACATTTTCTCATAGAAATATGAAAAAGCTTGAAATAAATAAAAGTAAGGAAGCTCCAAAATAAAATTCTTACTTCCTAGGGAATAACGGGTTATGTTTTAAACAAGAAATATAAAGGACTATTGCATAGTAATAAGAATTTGTAAGTTTGATCCCAGTTTGAGGTGGACTTGCCTACAAAATATGATCCTATTTCAAAAATATTCATAAATCAAACAACAAAAGTTATGAATATAGAAAATGTTTTTGTAGGGGGGAAATAATAGAAATAGGAGAGATTGGGGTTTACAATAATAAAATGCATATTATAGGTATATGAAGATAAACTCTATTAAAGTTCTAAAAACACCACGAAAGATAATCAAGACAGAAGATACTATTTTGATTAGTTTATACATAAACATTTGTGAACATGGATGAAATTGGCAGTTTTGTAAAAACAAAACAAAACAAAAATACAAAGCAAAACAATAACAAAATAAACCCAAATTTTATATGAACTGATCTCAAAAGAGGTTTTTAATTGGTTCAGACATTATGGGATTCAGTATGGAAGCTCCTCAAAAAGTTGAAAATGGGACTTGCATATGCTCTAGCTGTACACTTGTGAGTACATATCTGAAAGAATCAAAATCAGCTTGCTGTAGAAAGTTGCCCTTATCCTTATCTACTGTTGACAGTCTAACATACACTTATTAAGCCTCTACTGTATCCAAAGCCTCATGCCAGAACCAAGAAAACAAAGATGAAAAACCTC
Source organism: Micromys minutus (assembly GCF_963924665.1). NCBI lineage: Eukaryota > Metazoa > Chordata > Mammalia > Rodentia > Muridae > Micromys > Micromys minutus. The sequence continues at coordinate 25,453,522 of NC_137970.1, read as the reverse complement.
TAGCCTGGAGCAGAGATAAAGAATCATGGGTTAAATAAGACATATTGTGAAAAAAAAAGAAAGTTGAATATTTAGGAATGTTCCAGCACTATCTACAATAAAAAGTTATGGAATCAACTTAGGTGTCAATCAACAGGTGAATAAATAAAGAAATTTTGATAATGTTAAGGTCATGTACAGAAAAATAGGTAAAACTAGGTGAAAATGAAAAAGGATGAATGAGAGGTAAAAAAGATAATAGAAATGGTGAATATAGTCAAAATATATTTATGTACAGAAACATTATAATGAATCCCATTTTTGTAATTAATATACACTAATATTAAATTTTCAGTAGGGTGAATGTGAGAATGAATACTTAAATAAAAATACAAGGTACTTTCTAAGAAGAAACAATGACATTTCTTCAAGGTTATTTTTTTCAGAATATAATTGCATGATTATCTCCATAGATATACTAATATTAAATAGTTTAGTAATATATTTTTCTATTACAAATTATCCTACCGCTAGCAATTACATTTCACATAGTTACGACTTATTTTAATACTTTTTTGACTTGTTAGCTAAAATAGATATTTTTAACCATGAACCTCCCACATTTATTTTCTATTTTGTCAAATAAGATTTTTAAACCAGACAATTGGTGCTTCCCAAGGTCTTCCTTGAGAGGATAGGGGTGAAGTTAGTATTGATCTCTTAAGAAGTCCATGGTTTTTTATGTGGATATCTTAGTAATAAACACAATTTGGAATTCTGAATTTTCTGGAGTATATACAGGGTGGTGTGATGCTTAAGCTGTAGATTTTATAAGACAGACACCAACCCAAGCTGAGGCAGTAAGTACCTCGTTATCAAAAGCAACACAATTCTAAAAAAAAATCTGGTGACACAATTTTAAACAGTTTGATTCCCTTTCATCTTAAGCTTTGCTGCTAACTAAGGTCTGTCTTTGAAATTTTTTGGTTCTGAACAGTTTGAAATTTGAAGTTGGAGGTGAAGCATTATTTGGCCTAGGATATTTTTCTACACTATGTATGTAGTTACACTGGACTTGGGGTAGGTTTGGGATTCTATGTCTAGTGCCCAAACAGGTTTTCTCATGGTTCACTCAACTGAGTATTATAATTCAGTGTGGCACACAATTTTCTAAAGATGTCCTGTATGCCAGTCATGCTTTTAGATGCTGTGAGATATTTGAAGGAGAAGTGATGGGTTGTGATGTTAGCCAGCTTATGGTACCATATCAAAACACAATAGTTAAGTGACTGAAGCAACAGACATTTATTTTCTAAGGGCTTTAGAGTTTTGAAGTATAAGACAACACAAGATGTTTGTAGGATTCATTTCTACTTTGCAATTTTTTCCTGGTCAACTTGATTTCATGAGACCTCTTTGTGCATGGAGAGAGAGAGTGATTTTTGATGTTTCCTGCTCTTTTGATAAGGCAATCGGAGCTTTTGCCATTAAATGTTAATTTGATCCATAATTGAAAGCTGCATTTGGGGAACGAGGGCTTGAAAATAAGAATTTTGAGAAGACAACATTACAAGGAAGTTCTTTCCCTCAAATGGCTCACAGGCTAGTAGAATGTTAATATAGAAGGACTGAATAATGATGTTTCAGAGATTTTAGTCCATACTCCTTGACACGATTGCTTCTGATTTTTGTAGAGAGGTAGAATACCAGGGTAGTAGGAGCATGTTGCAGAAGAAACCGAGGGTCAAAAATATACTCCAATCACATGTTACCAGTGACCTGTTTTCTCCAACTGCTCCCCATATCTTAACATTCTCATCACTTTCCAATACCAGCTAAGACATAGAACCAAATAGCACTGCCAACTAGGGCCAAGTGCTCAATAGAGTAGCTTGTGGGAAATATATATATATATAACCACTCAACATTTCACCCTTGATTCAACTCCAAAATTTCTGGCTATCTTCTAATGCCAAACACATTTAGTTCATCCTTAAGAGCCCCTAAAGTCTTAAGAATGCAGCCCTGTGGCAATCCTTGATATTTAAAAATCATTGTGTTTAATTTTTACACACCAAGAAAACTTTTTTTTTAAACTTCCATGTTACATTTTGTTTTACATGTACTTTATGCTCAGTGTAACTAGTAAGATTTCAATGCATACGATCAAACCTTAAAAAAAAAAAAAACAAATACTGACAAAAATATGTTCAAATAGTTTGTGACAAATAAAAATAATTCCTATACTCTTCAAAGGGTCCAAGTCTCCTCTGAAACGTGGGGCAAACTCCCAGAAATGGTCACATTTTGTTTTCCAGTCCTGGGCTATAATAATTTTCAGACTGGGACCAGGTAGAAAATCATTGTTTGCTGAACAGTGTTTTTTTATTCATTTTCTTAAGTGAGAGTTATGTGCAATTATATTTTGTATATGTGCAAACTTTGGGGCAAATTTTGATGTCATTTTTACATTTGTTTTGTGACCAAGTTTTTTCTTGATACTCTAGGATCTAAAAGAAAGCAAATTAGAATTACCAGTTCTTTTAAGGTAGAAGTCTGCTCTAAACTCATCTTGGTCTGTAATCTAATGAAAACCATAACATGATAATATCCTAATATGGCAGATTCTTGTTTCTCAAATTTGACGTAAATTCTTGATAAAAATTTCAACACGATTAATGTGAGGAAAATTTATGATGTTCCCAGAGATTATACTTTTGTTTAATGGAGAAAGAGTCATGCAATTACAACTATTACCAGGACTAAGACGGGAGTGCCTTATGTTGTAATTACGTCAATTAGACAACTCAGCTTTACTAGAGGCATAGAATTTAGAAAGTGCTCCTATTATACCCATTATGTCATTCTTTCCAGAAAAAACAAGATACCTAACTAAAAACTACAGCCTTAAGATAATTTAGTAAAGCAAAGGGCCAAAGTTTAATCAATATGAATCCATGACTTCTGTCTATACAAAATAAAATAAATAATAAATTAGTAATCATATCAATTTAAAAATAACAATCAATTTAAATCAACAGAAAATCTACAAGCACATACAAGTTGGTTTTCTCAAATTAAAAAAAAATGGTTCCTATTTGAACATTGGAAAGTCTAACGTAAGAAGTGTTGCTCTTTTTTAGGTTAGCATTGCTCTAATGTGTTTGTAATCAATAAATAAAATGTTTACTTGTTGAGAGCAATGAACTTAGGAGCTTATCCTTTAAAATATGTAGTTTGGAAAAGTTAAAAATAGTTCATGTGGCTATTCATGTTAATGTATTGACTATGAAGGAAAATAAGTATTTTTGTAAATTACATATACCTAAAGCTATCTAAAATATGGAAAATCATATTTGTGGGAGCAGGGGCTAAAATTCTTACCAGGGTAAATATGCTTTCTGTCTCTAGTCACATTTGAACGCAGTATTAAAAATGAATTAGCTTAAGTGAATTGTGTTGCTCATCTTTCTGTGCAATAATATACAATCTGAAGTGAAGAAAAATAGTAACTAAACTTTCCGGTCTTGGAAAACAAAGACGTGCTCTTTTTTAAAAAAAGTAACTCATTGATGGTGAATTTTCATTAGTAGATATTTCATGTATATGTATCTGCATATATTTGTCTGTATGTGGTTTGTTCTAATTAATGAACTTGAGTGAGATCTTGGAATGTATAATTCATTTTCATTTATCATGAAACAATGGAAGTGACAACCTAGAGAATAGTTCTTACAGTTTAATTCTATTTGCTAATTACTTCCTTCATTTAAATTTTTTCTGAAAATTAAAAATCATAAAATACTAAATATTATAACATTAAAAGCACATAAATATTTATATTGATATTACTTTTGTTTGGACAGAGCAACTAGTTTTAATGAACCATAATATTAGGATAATATTCTTAGAAATTAGTAGTAATATCTGAGAAAATATATAATTCTTAGATTGTGGATGATCTTGACAAATCTTTTTCAATTTCCAATTAAGTGTTAATAAAGTTATCTACATTTTAGAGTTTATTAGTTTCTCTTAGCTCTGTCTGACAATTGTAGACTTCTTTCCAAGTGTTTTCTTTTGATTTTAGTTCATCTGATAATGTATTTTATTTAGAAGATTGAAACTTTTCTTAGAATATTGAATCTCAATGTGAGTCATTCCTTTGAACCAAGTGTAACTAAAACTAGTTTGTAGAGATAAAACCATGGAAAAGATGGACACATTGTTAAGAGTTCAAGATCAGATCCTTTAAGCTGGTAGATATTTGCTTGAATATGGAAGCTTTCTAAACATTCTTAAACACTTTTAAAATTGAACTCTTGGAGGTCTTTTTATAAGGCCAAACAATTGTTGCTAGCTTCTAACATGTTCAAAATGTATAAATTTGCTTCAGGAAGTGATATGATCATTCATTCATGTGCCACTGTTGAAGATTAGTAAAATACAGTTTCAGTTATATTCTCATGCTAGGGGTAGAGATAAAAACATAAATAATGTGTAGTCCAGACATTAAAGAATTTTTAGTCTAGAAAATGAAAGAGGACCTGTATTTTCTTTTATTCATGGATTCTCATTCATTGATTATTATTGTTTTATTTTTTGTAATTCTTTTTTTATTATTTTTGAACAACTTTATTTTGAAAAACAAAGATAAAAAACACATTTTAAGCATTTTAGCATAAATGTATATGAATATGTATATGTACACATACATGCACATGTATATGTATATGAATATATAAATGTATAAATAGAACATGCTAGATTTATTTTGTGTTGAAGTTAACTTCCAGAGGTTGGATATCATATTAGAGTGTTCTTTTCTATAAATAAAAAAGATATTCATTTTTCTTTCATCAGCCATTAATTGACTAACTATTCCTCTATAAGTGGGGCCTTGAGAGAACTCTCCCCACTTAGCCATGCCTATTCTTGTCATTATTATTCAGGTCTTGTTTAGGTGGCCCTATTGTTGACATTTCATGGGTACATCTTCTCTGTCATATATAAAAGACACAAAGCCACAGAAGTTTTCCGGGACCTCTAGGTGTTTCAGTTTTTTCTCCCCTAATCTGTGGTATTTTCTGAGTCTTAGTTGTAGATGTGTTAGCTGGAGACGCACATGCTACAGTCAGTTGTTCTCTGTATTTTGCCACTTATGCCTTGCTGTAGTGGTAGGGGCTATATTTCAGTCAGTGAAGTTAAGAATGTTCAGCAATTAACGTAAATTCCCTTTCCTGAAAACTCCAGTGTCTCATGGATTTTTATACTACCCTAATCTCCTCTACTATTCCTCATCATTTTCTTGGCTAGTAACAACAGCATTGTAGTTGCTACAACAACAACAACAAAACCCCTATTTTTTAAAAATCTTATGCAGTCTGAGAGGAAGACATGCTGACACATATAATAGGAATAAAGATAAAAGTGTAAAAGTACCAGCTATTTAAAAGTGTTTTGGAGATAGCTTCTAAGAGGCTCTGCCAGAGACTGACCAATAAAGATGTGGATACACACAGCCAACCATCCAACTGAGTTCAGTGACCCCAATGAAGGACTGAAGGAGCTGAAGGGGTTTGTAACCCCATAGGAAGAACGGCAATATCAACCAACTAGACCTCACAAAGCTAACCCTAAACCAGAAACCAAAATATACACATGGGGGGTGGAATCCATGGCTCCAGCTAAGTAAGGATTGCCTTATCTGGCATCACTGGGAGGGGAGCCCCTTGGTCCTGTGGAGGCTTGATGACCTTGGGTAGTGAAATGTTAAGGCGATGAGGCAAGAATGGGTGGGTAGATGGGGCAGTATCCTCATAGATGCAGGGGGAGGGAAGAGGGGATAGGGAATTTATGGATAGGAAAAGAACGCTAACATTTGAAATGTAAATAAATAAAATAACCAATAAAAAAGCTATGAAGATCTCCTAGAGTAGGAGTCAGTAAACATTTTCAGTTAAGGGATACACGGTAGATATTTTAAAATTTGTGGGCTACACAGCTGGTTTCACAGCTACAAGTCATATATTTGTTATAAAAATTAATCATAGACATGTAAATGAATGGATATAATTAGGTTCCAAGAAAATTTATGTCCAAAAGTTATGTAATGGAATGATTTGGCCATTGTTTTCTGATCCGTGATGTACAAAACTCATGGGGCCTCAAGGGAAATTGACAGGATTAGGTAACCTATCAAATGACTAGCCTGGCTACATGGGAATTTTATTCACTTGTATTGGATTCAAATTCTGGGTCTGTATTTATTTGCCCCATCCCACTATGTAAAGGAGTTAGCTACACTTCCTATCTTGACTGCTCTCTGATCTTAAAATGACAGAATTTTAACTGCATTTCAGAGGGGTGGTAAACAGAGAAAATGTATATAGATTGGTAAATACAAACACACCAATGACTCATGCTTTCTTCTAAGGAAGAGTTTTCTGTGTTTCTAGGGTAGCCAGCCTGTTACAGTCAGCAAATTTGGCTTTTGCCATGTTTTCTATTGAGAATTGCTAGACACTCAAAACATAGTGGTAACATAAACCAGAAATGATACCTAGCTACTGTAGAGGAAAAAAGAGGATTTGAAAAGAATGAGGAAAGTATCTAAAGCAGACAAGAAAGAGAGGAGAAAAATCCAGCCTTGAGTGAGTTCTAGAGTGAAATGTGCAAAGTTCTCAAAACATGAGATTGAGTGTAATTCTGAAGCACTGTTTTTGGAGGCTCACTGGAGAGATGTGGATAGCCATATAGAGAGATGAGGAAGGGTCCCAGGGAACACTGCTCTGGGTTATAAGTGAAATTCTCCTGGAACTTTTAGAATGAATGTAATAAAGACTAAAGCTACAATTTGATTTCACAGTATAGGACGTTGAATAAAACCACTTTATTGTTTGGTCAAGGCAGTCTAATTTTATAGGAGTTATACAAGGTCAGTGAGCACAGAGCATGATACAGAATAAAAATTCAAAATAGTAACCATATAGTCTTTATGGTAGTATTTTAACCTGATATAAGAAAATGGTTCATAGAAAGTAGGCTATTAAACAGAATTTTGTAGGATATGGAGATGTTTCCTTAGACACAGAAGCAACACAACTGAGCTCACATGGTAGATTCAAAAGACCTAGAATTTAAGAGTTAGTGCAGTCGCTTTTGCTTGACTTTGGACAAATTGTTCAAGCTATGTGACACAATTTTCTGTTAATAAGGAATACAGCACTCAGTGTATAAACAACATTAAATTTGACAACAGAGAAAATACTTAAGATAGATATGAAATGAAATAATGTTTCTTTGTATTAGTAATGGTATTTATAGTATAAATATTTAACCAAGCAATGTCTGAAAAACAGTGGACCTATCATAATATACTTACAAATATCATGAACATCAGTCACAATTTTAAGCTTCTTTCAGGAGCTAATATTCTAACTAAAGTTTTAAAATTAAGGTTTCTTTTCCTTTTTTAAAAATACATATTTTTATTTTATGTGCATTAGGGTTTGGCTTGCATGTATTTTTGTGGAAAGGAGTTGGATCCACTGGACCTTGAGTTACAGATACTTTTGAGCTGCCATGTGGGTATTGGGAATTGACCCCCGGTCCCTTAACGGCTGAACCATCTCTACAACACCTAAAATTAAGATTTTTATAATAGAGAAACAGTCCTAGATGAACTGAACTGTACAAATAAAACCATGACATTTTTTTCTTTTTCTTTCTTTCTTTCTTTCTTTCTTTCTTTTTTTTTTTTTTGTAAAACAGTGGCTCTAAAAGCAAGGTAACAGAGAAATTAGTACCATTTTATTTTAGCACATAGTTTGGATTCAGAGTAATTTGTCAGTACTCAGGAAGAAAAATCCAGACAGCTGCTTTTCCTCCAGATTGTGGTTCTCTGAGGATTTGACACACTATTCTAGAGATACATGAATACAAAGAAAAGAGAGAAGCAGAGGTGTATGTCTATATGGACCTTTCCTCAATACAATAGGACAGTGATAAATATGCTATAATCAATGTATTACCTGGAACCACGCATGCTATCTTTCTATTTGTAGTGGCATCACATATATAGGTCTATACTGATAAGTAGAAAATTGAGCCCATCATGATAGCACTCTGAATTGTGCTTACTTTTCTATGGCTTCAAATATTGAATATGTTTGTCTCTAGGTAACTAATATTTCACTTATATATTCTACACTTTGGTTAATTTTAATACTTAAGCAATTTACTTGAGTGCTGCTTAAAGCACTCTTGTCATGTAGCTATGCCTTGACTATTCCTCATTTGTTCTTATGCTGGGGCATTTATTACTAGAAGCTGTTTGAATCCTACAATCTCAGCCACTTTTGGCAACTTGCAAATCAGTTCACCTATCCTCTCTTCAAAGTTCTTCCTTGATAACACAGCTGGTTAAATTCAGACCACTCATGACTACCCCTACTCCTCAGTTTGCAACACATCACTGGTATTTTTTTTCTTCGTGTTAAATACTATCCATACTGCTATTTTGCCTTATATTTTATTATCCAAACCTTATTATAAATTTATGAGGGCAAGAAGTATTCTCTCTTAATTACCATTATAGCCTCATTGCTCAAAACAGAATACATGTATTTATCACATCATGTTGAATTAATACATGTCTAAATAGCAACTAGAGTAGCAAATCACTTATATTTAACAGACAAAAAGAAGCAGCCTCTTGAGTCATTAATTGGTGTATCCTAAGATAAATTTATCATTGTTACAGATCCAGAACATGAAACTGCAGTACCTTGGTACCTCTCTTCTGTCCCGGTACCCTATCAGCTGTGAATATGTCATTGGAGAATCACTATATATTAAAAACTATATCAAGGGCAATTTAAGGAATACATGAAAATAGATATTGTGAGATGAATCTCAGGGGTCTTCCAATCTATCATAGAAAATATATTGCAGAAGTAAGATTACACATGATTATCAATCATAATTATTCCACACAACTGTATCTCAACTGTAAAATAAAGTACATCTTGCAATTTAAAGACATAGAACTTAAAAACAATGCTCATGTTTGGGCTCTGCCTCAAACCAGGTCTCTCAGTCTATGAATATTATCTAACATTGTCATTTATCCATTTTATTAAATTTTTATTTGATTATTTAAAATATTTTAAATTTAAATATTGTCTTGATCATATTTGACCCTGCTCCTTCTAGACCTTATCCACCTCCCTACCCATTCAATTTTAAGTTCTTTCTCAAAAAAGTTCAATACAATGAAAAGATACCCCCAAACCAAGAAAGCAAACCACACCCTCAATTAAAAATAAAATGATTAAAAAAGCACCCCAAACTGTAACCAAATAAAAACATACACAAACTCCCTGTGGATTACATTATACACTGGTTAACTACTCTCAGCCATGAGGATTATCCTGGAGTTTTTGATCAACCCATTTAACTCCATTGGAGTAATCTCTTTTCTCTCTCCCAGCAGGTTTAAGTGACAGCTCACTTGCTAGCCTTTCCCCTTATGGCTAGGAATCCATCCATCCATCCATCCATCCATCCATCCATCCATCCATCCATCCATCCATCATCCCTTCGTCCATCCATCCATCTGTCCATCCATCCATCTGTCCATCCATCCATCATCAATCCATCTATCCATCCATTCGTCATCCATCCATTCACAGAAAGATGTGTGTTTGCATGTTAGTTAAGGAGCTATAGTACAGCTTCATTCTTTACTCATTTTAGATGAAAAGTGAAAGGTGGTGAAATCTTTAAAGAATGAAAGAAACCAAGTCTGGGATGTGGTGTATAAGCTTGCTTCAGCTTTACAAATAACAATGGGTGGGGGTTTTCCAATTTCTCTGTTATAACATGCATGAAGTAAGAGTCTTCTAATTTCTCTATTACAACATACATAAAATGAGGGTCTTGTACATTTTTAGGCAGTATGAGATAGTAAGACTGTTACAAAGCAAAAGATAAAAATTTATATCTGTATAATTGAAAAATAATGATGGTGATGGTGATGTTGATGAGGATGAGGATGATAAGCAACATACAGATTATATTTTCCACTTTGAGTCTATGTTAACGAGCTTAGTATGGGAATTCCTTAGTGGGTAGAAAGTAGCTGGTATCAACTCACTATAATTCAACTCACAGGCTTCATTAGGGAAGGTGCTGAAAACACTAGTTGCAATCTCACTTTAATGAGGTAGAAACCTTCCTGAAGGTGAAAGGTACAAGAAACGTTCTGATGTATTCCATATTTTTGCCATTAAACTTGATTAACTTATCATCAAAGAACAAAGGTTCAGCAGGAAACTGGGGAACAGAAATTTTATTAATTTTTTTCCTGAATACAGCTTAATTTTCACATCATGAAGAAATACTGATCCTTTTCTTATATCTGCTACTCTGTTGAGAGTGTCATATGTAGAAAATCAATTTTCTCTTCTCAAGTTGGTTTGCCTATTTAATTAACTTAGCAGCTTAATGGAGACAAAGGTGATTAAAACAGTTTGAGAAAGCTTTCAAAATTATCATTTATTATATATTCCATCAAAGATTTCCCAATAGTAATTATAATGTGGGTAGATTTTATTTCTCATACTCTAATGTTTTATTAGTTCTTAAAAATGATTAGCACAGTGGTCCTGAAAAATTAGTAACTTAAACACTCTTGCTATGTCTTAATGCAATTCAACAAAATAATGCCTGAATTAGAATATAATATGTGATATAAATATATAAGTTCTTATGTTGCTTTTGCTTAATTCTGGCATTTAAAACTCATTTAATAGTTGTCATTTCTGAAAATTCATGTAATAATGAATTTGAAAGGTCAGTTTTAAAAATTTACTTTTTATATACACTTAACATTTTTATTTATATCACTTTTAGATCATTAACCTGAAATCCATACATTCTTGATGAGAAAAAAAATGAAGATTTTACCAGTAATATATTTGCCATTTAATTGGGTAGATATGAGGAGGAATTAGCTATTAAGGATAGTTATCATCATGCCAAGCAAGATCCTGCACATCTTTCACCAAGGTTGACCAAAGTGAATCCATTTTATTTCCCCCATATACCTTCTTCAACCATGTATCTAATCCAGGCCCCACATAGTGAACAGCCTAGTCTGACCATCTCTGTTTGCACAGGTCCCAATAGCGAGGTTCTGTCCAGGACACACCTGCCTACCTGCAACCCATGGGCTTTTCACGTGTCTCATTCCAGTCTCTCTGCCCAGCCAGATTTTGCACCTTTGTTAAGGTATAACTGGGTGAGTTGGACTGATTTTCCCTTCAGTATAAACTCCCCAATATCCAGATTAATCTTCAAACTCCAGACTTGTACCAGGTTGTACATCTTCCAATCCAGACTGGCTCCCTTTATCTACCTGAATTTATTCTACCTAAATCATATTTACAACCAATAGGCCCAACCCACTGTACACATTCTGGGTTTTGCCCCAACTTACTTTATTTATATCAGACACATAATTAACAATAAAAGACCACATGCACAGATCTCATCAGAAAAATGCAAGCAATATAAAATATCAAAGCAGTATCTCCTCTCTAAACCTACTAGTCCCTTAGAAATGTTCACCTATTCAAATTATGTAGATAAACCCCAGATCAGAGAATTTACAAAAAAAAAAAAAAAAAAAAAAAAAACCCACAAACTTCATTAACAACTTCAAAGACTTTAAAGAGGACATAAAAATAGCTAAATGTACTTAAAGAGAATGAATTTAAAGACAATAAACTCATGAGTGTTACTCAAAAAAAAAAAAAAAAAAAAAACACAAATATAAGGGTCATAGAAATGACAAAGACAATCCAGAATTTGAAGGTGAACTCAAAAAGGACTCAAGCAGAAACAAAGATGAAATTGAGAAACCCAATAATGCGCAAGAAAACTCGAGGGATAGCTTGACAGGTAGAATGAATCGAGCAGAAGGAAGAATGACAAGACTTAAAGATAAAGTATCTATCAAAATAAGCAAAGAATATGAAAAAATAAAACAACACACACAAGTAACATATTAGAAATGAAGGATGCCACAAAATGTTCAAACGTTTGAATCATAGGCATAGATGAGGGAGATGAATCTAAATTCAATAGCATAGACCAGCTCTTCAACAAGAGTATAGAAAAAAATATCTACAAATTAAGAAAATATGTATTCATACAAATAAAGAAGCACATGGAGCACCAAAGAGATAGGACTAGAAAAGAAAATCTCCATGTCATATCATAGTTAAAACACCTAACTATACATAAGAAAAAATACATATTTAAAGCTACAAGAGGAGTAAACACAAATCAGACATAAAAGAAACTATCAAAATAACAGCCGATTTCTCAATGTAAACTTTAAAAGATAGATAAGCCTGGACAAGGGAATGCCCAATCCTCAAAGACTATGTTGGGCATCTTAGATTAATGTAACCAGCAAAACCCTTTGTCTTAGTTGAAAGAGAAAGAAAAACTTTCTACTCCATAAACAGCCTAAACATTTGCTATCCAAAAAAACTCAGATAGATGGAAATACAGGGAAAAATTATTGAGATGAAGAGAGGAATAAGGAGAGCTAAAAGTCTGCAGAAAGAAAACAAAGTAGCTCCATGTAATTCTTAAAATATGAAGGGCTACTGAGAACACAAATCACAACAAGAGAAATCAAGAACACAATAATGGCAACCAACAGATACCTTTTGATAATAGTTTTAAATGTTGATTGACTTCATGCTCTAGTCAAAATGCAGAGGCTGAATGAATGGATTAATAAACAGTTCATCTCCATGTTGTCTACATGAAAAAAATTCTAGTAATAAAGATAGGCAATAGAATGATCAAAAGCATTCCAATCAAATAGAAACAGGAAGCAAATAGGCATGCTATGCTAATATCCAACAAAATGGACTTCAAAGTAAACAGAATTAGAAGAGATAAAATACTTCATTCTAATTCAGGGAACAATAGACAAAGAAGACGTTTCTATTCTAAACATATATGGGCAAAACTCAATAATACCTATGTCTACTACTAGAATAAAAGACACTAAATAATATGAATTCATTACAAGCACACGATTTTAATAACACATTGTCTCTAATAAAAAGTTCACCCATACAGCAGAGGAACAGGGAGCACTAGTTTTAACTGACATCATATGTAACATGTACTTAAGGGATAACTACAGAATATTATTATGCAAACAATAATGAAATCACATTGTACTCAGAAGCACACAACAGCTTTTATAAAGTAAACTACAATCTGGGACCCAAAACAAATTTTTACAAGTTCAAAATGATTGGAATACCTTCATGAATTGCACCTGATCACAAGAAACTGACAGCAGGAGAATTTCTAGCCAGTAGATAAACTCATGAAGTTTAAACAGCTTATTACTGAGTGATGATTTTGTCAAAAAGAAATCAGAAGCAGAGAGCCTGGGACACAGGCACAGTGAGGTTGTGCCGGGAGTTCGCTGAACACAGAGAATGCTATGTTCTTGAGAGGCCCACAGTGAGGTTCCCGGCCTCTGTCATCTGGAATTGGGAACTGCTCCCGGAAAGGCTGTGCTTGCGGACCAGACTCACAGGCTCTTTTTCACCTAGACCAGCAGAAAGTCTGGAGCACAGGCCTGGTGAGATCTCGCCATGAGTATCCAAAGCACAGAGAGCACTTGGCAGTGCTTGTGGAAAAGGGTCTTTCCAGCACACAGTGAAGGCTGGGTCTCTGCCAGCAGGAATTGGGATCTGCCTGTAAAGGCTGTGCTTGCGGACCAGACTCTTTTCTACCTGGACCAGGAGAGAACCTGGGGCACAGGCATGGTGACGTTGTGCCGGAAGTTCTCGGGATGCAGAAAGGTCTGTGATCTCAAAAAAGGGTCCTTTCCAGCCCACAGTGAGGGCCTGGCCTCTGTCATCTGGTCTCAGAATCTGCCCTGGAAAGGCAGTGCTTGAAGATCATCTCCACAGGTGCTTTTACACCTGTACCAGAGGTGAGCCTGACACATAGGCTTAGGGAAGTCACAACAGGAGTTCGCAGAGAGCAGGGAGTGTTGTGCTCTCTGAAAAAGGGTCGTTTTGGCATAGGGAAAGAATCAGGTCTCCAACAGTAGGAATCAAGATCTATCGGCAGAGGGCTGAGCTCTTAGAAGAGCCTTATAAGAGCTCCCACACCTGAGCCCACAAAAAAAGAACTGAGTCACTGCCATCAGAACTCACAGTCCACAAAATGCCGAACATTCAGAAGCAATTTTCTTCCTGAGCCCATGGGCCCTCAGATCCACAGGAGAAACAGGCTCCAGTTACTACATATAATCACAGGTAACAAGATGGCAAGAAGAAAGCGAAATAACTTAAGCAATGTAAACCAAGACAACCTGGCAAGAACAAAACCCAGCTCTCCCACCACAGCATGTAGTAGACTGCCAAACACACCAGAAAAATAAGACTTGAATTTGAAAACATACTTCACAATGATTATGGAGATCTTCGAGAAGTGCATGAATTATTCCCTTAAACAATTAGAGGAGAACCAGGAGAAATTATTCAAAGAACTATAGGAAAACACAACCAAACAGATAATGGAATTGAAAATAGAAATAGAAACAATAAAGAAAACACAAGAAGAGACAGCAATGGAGATAGAAATCCTAAGAAAGAAATCAGGAATCACAGATTCAAGCAGCATCGACAGACTACAAGAGATGAAAGAGAGTATTTCAGGGGCCAAAGACAACATAGAAAACAGACAAAACAGTCAGAGAAGATGCAAAAACTAAAATGTTCCTAACCCAAAATATCCAGGACACAATGAGAAGACCAAACCTAAGGATTATAGGTGTACAATAGGGCAAAGAATATCATCTAAAATGCACAGTAAATATCTTCAACAAAATCGTAGAAGAAAACTTCCCTACCCTTAAGAATGAGATGACCATGAACATGAATGATGCCTACAGAATTCCAAATAGGTTGGACCAGAAAATAAATTCTTCCTGACACATAATAGTCAAAATACTAAGTGTTTAAAAGAAGGAAATAATACTAAAAGCAGTAAGGAAAAAAGGACAGGTAACATATAAAGGCAGACCAATTAGAATTACTCCAGGCTTCTCAACAGAGACATTGAAGGCTAGAAGATCCTGGACAGACATCATACAGACTCTAAGAGAACACAAATGCCAGCCCAGGTTATTAAATCCAGCAAATTTCTCAATTACAATAGATGGAGAGACCGAGATATTCCAGGACAAAACTAAATTTACACAATATCTGAACACAAATCCAGACCTACAAAGAATAATAGATGAAAAACCCAACACAAGGAGGGAAACTACACCCTAGAACAAACAAACCAAACAAAATAAGAAAGACACACAGACATAATTCTACCTTTAACAGTAAATGTAGCAGGAAACAACAATCACTATTCCTTAATATCTGTTAACATGAATGGACTCAATTTCACAATAAAGAGACATAGACTATCAGATTGGATACATAAACAGAATCAAGCATTCTGCTACATACAGAAAACTCATCTCAGAGACAAAGGCAGACACTACCTCAGAGTAAAAGACTGGGAAAAAACCTTCCAAACAAATGGCACCAAGGAACAAGCTGGAGTAGCCATTCTAATATTGAGTAAAATATTTTTTTCAACCAAAAGTTATCAAGAACAGATAAGGAAGAACACTTTACTCATTACAGAAAAAAATTATCAGGGTGATTTCTCAATCTTAAACATATATGCTCCAAATAAAAGAGTACCCATATTCATAAAAGAAAACCTAGTAAAGTTCAAAATATATATTGCATGACACACAATAATAATGGAAGACTTCAACATCCCACTCTCATCAATGGACACATCATGGAAGCAGAAACTGAACAGAGACACAGTGGAACTAGCAGAGGTTATGAATCAATTGGAATTAAAGGACATCTTCAAAAAATTTCATCCTAAAACATTTCATCCTAAAACAAAAGGTTAATCCTTTTCTTTAGCACCTCACCATACCTTTTCCAAAACTTAACATATATTCAGTTACAAAACAAACCTCAATAGATATAGAAGATTGAAATACTCCTATGCATCCTATCAGATCACTATGGACTAAGGCTTGTCTTTAATAACAACAAAGACAGCATAAAGCACACATTCACATGGAATGTGAACAACTCTCTACTCAGTGATAACATGGTAAAGAAGAAATAAAGAAGAAATTAAGGATTTTCTACAATTTAATAAAAATGAAAGCACAACATACCCAAACCTATGGGACCCAATGAAAGCAGTACTAAAAGGAAAACTCATAGTTCTGAGTGCCTACAAAAAGAAACTGGAGAGAGTAAACACTAGCAACTTGACAGCACAGCTGAAAGCTCTAGAACAAAAAGAAGCAGATACACCCAAGAGGAGTAGACAGCAAGAAATAATTAAACTCAGAGCAGAAATCAACCAAGAAGAAACAAAAAGAACCATACAAAGAATCAACAAAATTAGGAGCTGGTTCTTTGAGAAAATCAACAGCATAAACAAACTCAAAGGAAAAAATGCACAATCATCTCACTAGATGCTGAGAAAGCATTTGACAAAATTCAACACCCCTTCGTGTTAAATGTCTTGGAAAGAGCAGGAATGCAAGGCCCATACCTACACATAATAAAATCAATATACAGCAAACTAATAGCCAACATCAAACTAAACGGTGAAAAGATGAATCAATCTCACTAAATTCAGGGACTAGACAAGGCTGCCCAATTTCCCTCTACCTGTTTAATATAGTACTGGAAGTCCTGGCCAGAGCAATTAGACAACAAAAAGAAATCAAAGGGATACAAACAAGAAAGGAAGAAATCAAAATATCACTATTTGCAGATGAAATAATAGTATACTTAACTGACCCCAAAATTCCACCAGAGAACTTTTATAGCTGATAAAAACTTCAGCAAAGTGGATGGATATTAAATTAACTCAAACAAATCAGTAACCTTCCTCTACTCAAAGGACAATGATGCTGAAAAAGAAATTAGGGAAAAGATACCCTTCACAATAGTCAAAAACAATATGAAAAACATTGGCATGATACTTACTAAGCATGTAAAGGATCCGTATGAGAAGTACTTAAAAATCACTGAAGAAGAAAATTGAAGATCTCAGAAGATGGCAAGATCTCCCATGCACATGGATTGGAAGTATCAAAAATGTAAAAATGGCCATCTTACCAAAAGCAATCTACAGATTCAATGCAATCCCCATCAAAATTCCAACTCAATTCTTCATAGAGTTGAAAAGAGTAATTTGCAAATTCATCTGGTATAACAAAAAATTTAGAATAGCAAAATCTATTCTCAACAAGAAGGTTCTGAGGGAATCAACATTCCTGACCTCAAGCAATATTACAAAAAAATTCTGTTAAAAACCGCATGGTACTGGTACAGAGATTGGCAGGTAGATCAATGAAACAGAGTAGAAAATCCAGAAATGAACTCTCACACATATGGTCACTTGATCTTTGACAAAGGAGCTGAAAACATTCAATAGAAAAAAGATGCTTACTTCTATCCTTGTACAAAGCTCAAGTTCAAGTGGATCAAAGATCTCCACATAAAACCAGCTACACGGAAACTATTAGAAGAGAAAGTGCGCAAAATAATAGAACACATAGACACAGGGGAAAGTTTCCTAAACAGAACACCATTGGCTTGTTCTCTAAGACTAAGGTTCGAGAAATGGGACTTAATGAGATTGCAAAGTTTCAATTCATCTAAGAGTTCTTTGAGAAGATAAATATCATTAACAGGTTATCGGAAGAACTAACTGAAAGAAAGAAAAATAAATAGATAGATAGATAGATAGATAGATAGATAGATAGATAGATAGATAGATAAAACTTGATTTAGCAGAATCAGTAATGAATAGGGAAACATTATAATATTGACCAAAGAATTGAGAATATTATGAGGAAATAATTTTAAAAACCTGTATTTCATTAAGCAAAGTCTTAAAAAAAGGAACAAAATTTTAGATTCAGCCAAACGAAAATTAAATCAAAATGTCAACAATATTTGCAGATCCATAAAATATGAAGATATTGAAACAGTAATAAAAAACTTTTCAACTTAAAAATCATCCTGAGCCACATGTATTCACTTTACATCCTTCCAGACTTTCAAAAAGATCTATAACAAATCCTTCTTAAACTATTTTTTAAATAGTAATAATGACAGTGTTCTTTGCCTTATAGAAGCTACATCTGATAGAGACCTAATATCCAATATATACAAATAACTTAAGATATTAGACTCCAGAGAATAAAAAAAATCCTATTAAAAATGCGTGACAGAGCTTAACAAAGAATTCTTAACATAAATTCTGAATGTCTGAGAAGCACCTAAAGAAATACTCAAAATCCCTAGTCATCTGGGAAATACAAATCAAAACAACCCTGAGATTCCACTTCACACCAGTCAGAATGGCTAAGAATAAATAGTCAGGTGACAGCAGATCCTGGTAAAGATGTGGAGAAAGAGGAACACTCCTCTATTTTTGGTGAGATTATAAGCTGATACAACCACTCTGGAAATTATTCTGGTGGTTCCTCAGAAAATTGGACATAGTACTATCTGAAACTCCAGCTATACCACTCCTGCGCTCATACCCAAAAATGTTTTAACATATAACAAGGACACATGCTCCACTATGTTCATAGCAGCCTTATTTATAATAGCCAGAAGCTGGAAAGAACACAGATGTCCTTCAACAGAGGAATAGACACAGAAATTGTGGTACATTTACACATCAGAATGCTACTCAGCTATTAAAACCAATGACTTCATGAAATTTCTAGGCAAAGGGCTGGAGCTACAAATATCATTCTGAGTAAAGTAACCCAATTACAAAAACCAACCAAAAAAAACCAAACAAACAAATAAACAAAAAACCCACACACATGCTATGCACTCACTGATAAGTGAATATTAGCCACAAACTCAGAATACCCAAGATACAATTCACAGACAACATGAAGCTCAAGAAGAAGGAAGACCAAAGTGCAGATGCTTCAGTCCTTCTAAAAGTGGGAACAAAATCATTCATAGGGGTAAATATGGAGACAATGTTTGAAGCAGAGACTGAAGCAAAAGCATCCAGAGACTGCCCCACCATGACATCCAGGCCATATACAGCCATCAAACCCAGACTATATTGTTGAGGCCAAGAAGTGCATGCTGACTGGAGTCTGATACAGTTGTCTCCTGAGAAGCTCTTCCAGTGTATGACGAATACAGAGGCAGATGCTCACAACCAATATTTGAAGTGAGAACAGGGTCCCTAGTTAGAGAAAGGATTGTTGGAGCTGAAGGGATTTGCAACCCCATGATAACAACAATACCAACCATCCAGAGCTCCCAGGGACTAAAAAGTACACAGGGACAGACCCATGGCTCCAGCGACATATTTAGCAGAGGATGGCCTTGTTGGACATCAATGGAAAGAGAAGCCCTTGGTCCTGCTATATGCCCCAGTATAGGGAGAATGCTAAAGCAGGGAGGAGGGAGGGGGTGGGTGGGTAGGGAGGCACCCCCATAATAGCAGAAGAAGGGGTGTGGGATTGGAGGTTTATGGAGGGCCGGAGACAAGAAGGGGGGGATAACATTTGAAATGTAAATAAAATACATCCAATAAAAAATGAGGTAAAAATAGAAATAGAATTAGTTCTCCCAAACTCCTTTTAAGAGGCCAGAATTATTGTAATAGCAAAACTAGGCAAAGAAATGACTAAGACAGAAACAAACAAACAAACAAACAAACAAAAACTATAGGTGAATGACACTGATAATCTTACATTTGAAATTCCCCAAATAAAATACTTGCAAACAAATTATAGACATACATTAGAACATGTATCCACCATGACCATGGTGGATGTTTTTATTCTAGTGATGAATGCTGGGTTCAACAACAAAAGTCAATAAATATAAAAAAACAAAACAAGAAACACACATACATGGACTTAAAGACAAAAATGACATGTTCATGTAAATAGAAGCAGAGAAAGCCTTTGATAAAATTCATCATGCTTTCATTATTAGAACTGTAGAAAGATCAAAGTAGATGGAACATATGTGCTTCAACATAATTAAAGCGATATATGAGAAACCTACAACTAATCTCATCCTAAACAGAGAGAAACTTGAAGAGACCTTTGCAGTAGATATTGTGTTACTTCTCTGTTTAAAACTGTCATTTATTTTTCAGAGTATGACAAATCAATATTCAACTACTTATTTTTGCCATCCAAAGGTGTCTCTGATGTTATATCCAGAGCTTTCCAGCTGCACTACCGTTCATGTATCCAGTTTAACAGTTGGTCTGAAAATGTCATTGCTCTTCATCTGTGATCTTAATTTTTCCTGTTCACATTCATTTGACTTTTTTCTTTCATATTCAAATTCCCCAACGCCATTTCTTACTAAGCATGTACTATCTTAAAATTACCATTTTATGTACATTCACATAATCACACAGGTCACTGAATGCAAACAGGTTGAGCTGGTACCTGCATGGAACCTTCACCCATATGTTCTAGTCTCTTTGGAGCAAGAAGGTATTCTGCAGGCTATGGAAAGTACAATCTGGAAACAAAACCATTCATAAGCCCTCTATCTACAAACTGCTATCTGAAAGATGTGCTAGAGTAATTATGGCACAGAACTTGTGGGAGTGGCCAACCAATGTGTGACTTAACTTGAGGCCCATGCCATAAGAGGGAGCCCAAACTTCACACTGCCTGGATGGGCACAAAACAGACTAAGAAATAGGATAGAAATAAACATGACTTGTAAAAAAAAGATCTGTCTATTCTGATTTTCCTGATATATGGAATATTCCTTTTTAGCAGATTCTCACTCTTCCCCCTCCTTCCAAATTGCACTCTTCAGTTTGATGTATCTTCAGGCTGAGAGTTTTCTGACAATTTAGCTGTGGTTTAGAAAGTTCTGCAAGTACTATACGGGACTTCTGTTGCTTCCTTTGAAAACGAGATCTGCAAATAGTGATATTTTAGCTTCTACCTTCCCAATTTGTATCCCTTTAACCACCTTTTGCTGTCTAATTGTGCTGGCTAGGACTTCCAGTACTATATTGAATAGGTAGGGAGAGATTGGGAAGCCTTGTATAGTCCCTGATTTTCGTGAGATTGCTTCAAGTTTCTCTTCATTTAGTTTAATGTCTACTGGTTTGGTTTGCTCTATATTGCTTTTACTTTATTTTAAGTATGGACCTTGGATTCCTGATCTTTCCAAGACTTTTAACATGATGGGTGTTGAATTTTGTCAAATGCTTTCTCAGCATCTAATGGGATGAACATGTGTTTTTTTCTTTGAGTTTGTTTATATCCTAAATTAAATTGAGGTATTTCCATATATTGAATCATCTCTGAATCCCTGGGATGAAGCCGACTTGATGACGATGAATGATCTTTTTGACCTGTTCTAAGATTCGATTTGTGAGAATTGGTTTGAGCATTTTTGCACTGATATTGATAAGGGAGATTGGTCTGAAGTTCTCTTTCCTTGTTGGTTCTTTGTGTGGTTTAGGTATAAGAGTAATTGTGGCCTCAGAGAACAAATTGGGCAGTGTTCCTTCTGACTCTATTTGTGGAAAAGTTTGAAGAGTATTGGTATTAGATCTTCTATGGAGATCTGATAGTATTTTGTACTAAATCTATCTGGTCCTGGGCTTTTATTCTTTATTTCGTGGGGGGACTTTTAATGACTGCTTCTATTTCTTTAGGGGTTATGGGACAGTTTAGATGGTTTATTTGATTCTGGTTTAACTTTAGTACCTGCTATCTGTCTAGAAAATTGTCCATTTCCTCCAGATAATTCAGTTTGTTGAGTATAGGCTTTTGTAGTAGGATCTGGTTTTTTTTTTTAAATTTCTTCAGTTTCTGTTATTATGTCTCACTTCTCATTTCTGATTTTGTTAATTTGAATATTGGCACTGTGCCCTTTGCTTACTCTGGCTAAAGGTTTATCTATCTTGTTGGTTTTCTCAAAGAACCAGTTCCTGGTCTTGTTGATTCTTTAATTCTTTTTGTTTCTACTTGGTTGATTTCAGCCCTGAGTTTAATCATTTTCTGTTGTAGACTTCTCTTCAGTGCATTTGCTTCTTTTTGTCCTAGAGCTTTCAGGTGTACGGTCAAGCTCATAGTGTGTACTCCCCCCGCTTTTTTTGGAGGAACTTAGGTCTGAGATTATACATCAGTGAACCCAGAAATACTACCAGAGATCTCCTAAATTTGATAAACAACTTCAGCAAAATGAGTGGTTATAAAATTAACTGAAACATATCAGTAGCCTTCCTTTACTCAAAGAATAAACAGTCTGTGAAAGAAACTAGGGAAGTGACAAACTTCACAATAGTCACAAATATTATAAAATACTTTGGTGTGACCCTAACCAGGCAAATAAAAGATCTACATGACAAGAATTTCAAGTCTCTGAAGAAAGAAATCTAAGAATACCTCAGAAGGTGAAATGATCTCTTATGCTCATGAATTGGCAGAATTGTATAGTGAAAATTGCCATTTTTTTTTCTGAAAGCACTATATACATTCAATGATATCCCCATAAAAATTACAACTAAGTTCTTCATAGAGTTAGAAGGCGCAATTTCCAAATTTCTTTGGAATAATAATATAAAAAAAACCCAGGATAGAGAAAAGTGTTCTCAACAGTAACAGAACTTCTAAGGGAATCATGATCCCTAACATCAAGTTGTGTTAAAGAGCAATAATGATACAAAAAAAGACCTGTATGATATTGGTACAGAGAAATGCACGTAGATCAATGCAATAGATCTGAAGACCCAGAAATGAAGCAACAAACCTATGGTCACTTGATTTGACAAAGGAGCTAAAACTATCCAGTGGAAAAAAGACAGCATCTTTAACAAATGGTGCTGGTTCAACTGGCAGTCTGCATGTAGAAGAATGTAAATCAATCCATTCTATCTCCTTGTACAAAGCTCAAGTCCAAGTGGATCAAGGACCTCCACATGAAACCAGATATACTCATACTAATAGAAGAAAAAGTGAGGAAGGTCCTTGAATATTTGGGAACAGGGGAAAATGTCCTGAACAGAAGAACAACAATGGCTTATACTCTAAGATCAAGAATTGACAAATGTGACCAAATAAAATTACAAAGTTTCTGTAAGACAAAGGACACTGTCAATAGGACAAAACAACAACCAACAGATTGGGGAAAAGATCTTTACCAATCTTATATCTAATATAGAGCTATTATCCAATATATATAAAGAACTCAAGAAATTAGACTAAAATCAACACTATTTTTAAAATGGAATACAGAGTTAAGCAAAGAATTCTCAACTGAGGAATATCAAATGGATGAGAAGCACCTAAAGAAATGTTCAACATCCTTAGTAATCAGAGAAATGCAAATCAAAATAACTCTGAGATTTCACCTCATACCAGTCACAGTGGCTAAAATCAAAAAGTCAGGTCACAGCAGATGCTGTCAAAGATGTGGAGAGAGAGAGGAACACTCCTCCATTGTTGGAGAGATTGTAAGCTTGTACAACCATCCTGGAGATCAGTCTGGAGGTTCCTCAGAAAATTGAACATAGTACTACCTGCAAACCCAGCTATACCACTCCTGGGCATATACCCCAAAGATGCTCCAAAAAATAAAAAGTATACATGCTCCACTATATTCATAGCATCCTTATTTATAATCACCAGAATCTGCAAAGAATCCAGATGTCCTTCAAAAGAAGAATGGATACAAAAAATGTGGTGCATTTACAAAATGGAGTGCTAATCATGTATTAGAAACATGACTTCATGAAATTCTTAGGCTAATGAATGGAACTAGAAAATATCATCCTGAGTGAGGTAATCTAATCACAAAGAAACACACTTGGCATGCACTGATAAGTGGATATTAGCCCAAAACTTAGAACACCTAAGATACAATTCACAGACAAAATGAAACTCAAGCAGAAGCAAGACCAAAGTGTGAATGCTTCAGATCTTTTTAGGAGGGGAAACAAAATTCTCACAGGAGGAAATACAGAAACAAAGTGTGAAGCAAAATCTAAAGGAATGAATATACAGAGACTGCTTCCCCTGGGAAACCATCACACATACAGTCACCAAACCCAGATGGTATTGTGGATTCCAAGAAGTGCTTACTGACAGGAGCCTTATATAGCTGTCTCCTAAGAGGCTTTTGCAGCCAGCCCTTGCACTTGGAATGTAGACTTAAGTGGAGAAGTTAGAGAAAAGACTGAAGGAGCTGAAGGGGTTGCATCCCCATAGAAGAACAACAATATTAAACAAACCGACCTCCTAGAGCTCTAAGAGATTAAACTACCATTCAAAGAGTACACATGCAGAAAACCATGGTTCCAGCTGCACATGTAGCAGAGGATGGTCTTGTAGAACATTGATATGAGAAGTCCTTGGTGCTGTGAATGTTCAATGCCCCAGTGAAGGGCAATGTTAGGATGGAGAGGCAGGAGTGATTGAGTGGGTAGGTGGGGAAGCACCCTCATAGAAGCATAGGGAGGGGAAATGGGATAGGGTGTTTCTGGTAAAATATCCCATAAGAAGATAAAAAAGAACATAAAGGAGATATCATCCTGTTTGCTTTTGAAACTCAATAAGTCTCATAATACAATGAATCACAAAGTCATTAACCAATATAACATTCTGTAGAGATATAAAATATTGGAGACAACTTTATCTGGAATCCATCCATCTACAACCTACACATGAAGACAAAAGTGTATGAGCAGCAGTTTTTTGGGTCAGGTGTATTTTTGACATTCTGTAAAATGATCTTTGATTCACAAGTGTACCTGGACCCAAAGCAATTATGGAATGTAGGTCCTTCTTCCTCCCTCTTTCTCCTTTTTTACTTTTGCTTGGGGTTTAATTAGAAGCTTCTGAATCCCTTTGTATGATATCCAACATCTGTTTATGCTTCACCACGCCAGGTTCTGTTCAGCTAATGCAAAAGTGAAAAATGACCTATTTTGCTTGATTGACTCACATTTTTGCACATGTACAACTCTGCCCTATAGGTGTTTGTTATGTCTTTATAAAGTCCTGGTACACACATGGCAGAAAGGGAAAGAAAAGCAAGAGTAAACATTTATTTAATATCTTCAACATCATTTAGGGATCATGTCCACCTAGGCAAATATGTGTGGTCATAACAACTACAATGCTCACTTTCCCTGATAATGAACCCTCTTCATCTTTGTCAAAGATCCTTTCTGTGTAATACCATCTGCCCCTTTTCTCTTGTTCATCTTCCTACACATTTCAGTAATTATCTCTTAAGCCCTTTATACTCATCTAAGATTCAGTGTGACTCTCTACATTAAACTAACTGTCTTTATATCTCACAATGCAAAGGTTTTAAACAGCCTATCTGGTATATAAAAAAAGTGGTTTCAGTTAAAAGCAGTTTCTTTGGAGAATGGTTTTTCTGAATTTAAATTCCATTCTTTCCATACTCGCTTTCTAAAGATTGCAAGTGACAAAACTTCTTTTCCCTCAGTTTATAAAACTATACAAGGAGCTAACCAAGTGAGTCAGAGTCTCTATTTCATCCACTGATGGAATGAGCTAAGTAAGTCGAAAGATTAAATTAATTGCTCAGGGTGCTCAAAAGGAGTACTTAAGGAATAAATATGCTAATCACTATAATACTTTGTGTCAATTAAGAAAATTAATGGAACCTAAAACATGCCTGTAAGTACATGGTTTTGGACTCTTGATAAGTGTATATTCTTTTGTGGCCTCTACCAGTTACTGACCATCCATATATAACCTAAATCCATTATATATATATATATTTGAGCACCATCATATATAAATAATTTCAAAAGATCAATGTTGGTATTGTGCAAACAAGGCAGAAATTTTGAGAAACCCACATACAAGTGAACAGTTTTAATGAACTCAAGAGATGGAAGTCCTTTAATTGTTTTCCAATGTGTAACCATCACACTCTATGGAAAAACCAGAAATCTAATAATGCACCAAGTCTAGGTAGTGTTCCAAATACTGTGTTTTTATTCTAGTTCTTGTTAGTTAATTACAAAGATGCAAGATAATATATTGAGAATTATATTTTATTGGTACCTACCTTCAAAGTACTTAAGAAAATGGCTTTTCCATATTTGTGGAGAGTATCAAGTTGTGAAGTCAAAGAGGAAAAGAGAGTTTACTATGTGTACTATTTCTTTCAGAGAAGAGAATGAGAAATATTCCAATAAGAATGTGAGGCATAATCGCTATTAGACTGAGAATGAGGCACAAAGAAAGCACCAGGCAAATGTTTACCTTAACCAGATAAGAAAGATGCTTATTATGTATATATATATATATATATATATATATATATATATATATATATATATATATATATATGGAGAGTTTAAGGCTCACATTAAGATATACCATTTATCCCATAGCCATCATTTTTCTATTCAAGTATATTAATCAAACCATAGGCATAAAAATAGAATAGGTGAAAGGTTTTACTACTCATGTTTATCCATCTGTGCCATTTATGTGGCTTGCGTCACATCAGTAGTTTAACAAAAATCAACATGTCTCATTAATTTCCATATAAGAAACATGTGCCAGCCACAACTTTACTCATGACACCATTGAAATTCTTCTTCACAGGTAGGTGAAGTGTCCTTTTAGAAATTAACATTGAGTACTACTTATGATGTCCCCTTAAACACTGTAATTGGTACGTACTACAGTTTAACATGCTAAATGGGTAGAAAGCAGAAATAAATTGCTTATTTCAAAACACAAATCCAACAGCCAGCAATTAACTGGACTATCTTCTGCTCATACCTTTTCTTAAAATCACCATTGTAATTTGACCAGCAATAGTATTTAAGTCTAGAGCAATATTTTAGACTATTTAGAACCATGTAAGTAAGAATTAAAATTATCTGCTGGGTAGGACAAGCACTCTAATTTTTAAAAGTATGCTAATCAAAAAGAAAAAAAAATAGACAGATCATCTAAAATCTTAGCAGAAGTAATACTGCAAGTTAGGATAGTAAAATTAACTAGTTTATATTGAAGCTCCGGGTATTTTTTTTTTTTTTTTAGTTTGTTTGTTCATTTATTTATTTATTTATTTTTGAAGTCCTGTTGTTTCCCACCTCCTGGTTCACCCACCCACAGTTTCTTATGTCATTCCTTCTTCTCCAGATCTAAGAGGACATGTCCTCCCCCACTGCCAGGCCTCCCCACAAAAGTATCATGAGAGTTAGGGGAGTCTTCCCCCACTGAGTTCAGACCAAGCAGTCCTCTACTGTATATGTGTTGGGGACCTTGGACCAGCTACTCTATACTGCCTGGTTTGTGGCTCAGTATCTGAGAGATCTCAGGGGTCCAGTTTTTATGAAGAAAATGGCACAATTTTGTACTCTGTCTGATTTACCAGGTTGCTACAACTACATTTCTTCTGACAATATATTGTATATTTTTTAAATGGTATTTAATCAAAGTAAAATGCTTTGCACAACAAAGGAAATATTCAAGTGCACAGACAGCCTATAGTATGGGAAAATCTTTACTAACTACAAATCTGACAGAGGTTTAATATTTAGGTTATATAGAAAACTAAAATGAATAAAAAAATCAAACAATCAAACA
This sequence comes from Micromys minutus, assembly GCF_963924665.1. Classification (NCBI taxonomy): domain Eukaryota; kingdom Metazoa; phylum Chordata; class Mammalia; order Rodentia; family Muridae; genus Micromys; species Micromys minutus. The sequence continues at coordinate 25,425,765 of NC_137970.1, read as the reverse complement.
AGAAATTAGTTAGAAATGGTTTACACAGATATGAAAAATGCATTCAACTTCACTAGCCATTAGAGAAATACAAATTAAAACTACATCAAAGGTTTGGAAATTTAATTGAATGGTAGATTATTTAATTAGCAAGTGTCTTAGTTACTTTTCTATTTTTATGATAAGATATAAGTTTGACAGCAAGAAGTAGAGGAAATAGTTTATTGAAGGCATACATTCTCAGAAGGTGAATCCATGACTATTATTATAGGGATAATGGCAGCAAATAAGGAAGCATGGTTCTGGGGTACTAGCAGAAAGCTTGGTTCTTTACCCATAAGCACCAGGCAGAAAGAAAGATACTTGGCACCAGTGACACACCTTCTCCAGTATAACCATACTTTCTAATCCTTACCAAACAGTTCCAATGACTAAGAACATTCATATGTATGGCCCAGAAAAAAAATTATTCAAACTATTTCAGCAAGCAAACACAAGATTCTGGGTACTGTCCCCAGAACCAAGGAAAAAACAATATAGAACAAACAAACCAAGTAACAACAACAACAAAAACAAAACAAAAAAAAAAAAAAAAAAAAAAAAAAAACACGAACAAGACCCAAGCAACCAAACAATAACAACAACAACAAAACAAATTATGATTTCATCTCACCCTGGCCTTATTGGTAGTCATTAAAAAAATAATCTCAACAAATTCTGGTGAGGACATGGAGAAAAGAGAGTCCCTATGCAATGTTGACAAGAACTAGTTTAATTGTGATACTAGAGTCTCTGAAAACATAAAGATAGATCTACCATATTACACATTTATACTACTTCTGGGTATTTTCCATGAGGACTATAAGTCAACATAGCACAAAGATGCCTGTACATTAGTATGTCCTGTAGCTTAATTAAAAGTAGACAAGCTGCAGAATCAGCTTAACTGTCCATAACTAGAGAGATGCATGAAGAAAATATAGCATATGAACACAATGAAAGCAGTTCAGTCACAATCAATGGTATTATGATATTAGCACAAAAAAATATTACTAGAGATAAGAAGATGAAGCAAATTACTAAGTTATTCTTAGACAAATGTATGTTTTCTCTTAATTAAAGACCTATTTTATAGAGACATAAACCCATAAATATATGGACTGAGAAACAGTCACAAAAAAAAAAAAAAACTACAAATAGTATGTATGTGTGTGTGTGTGTGTGTGTGTGTGTGTGTGTGTGTATGATTAAAATATATATAAAATTATCTAGCTATGGAACAAAGACTAATAATTCTGGAAGGGAGGAAAAGAGGGGAATAAGAGATGATGGTCTTCCAATGTGCTCAAAAATAGATAAATAAGATGTCCCGTGAAACTCAGTGTCATGTACAATGAATATTTGTCAATTAAAATATCATAAAGATTGTCTATCATTTAAAAACTTTGAGAAGTCCTTGAAATAAGGACTATATAATCAGATACCTCATATTATTACTTCATAAAATTACATGAACCACAATTTATTTATTCATAAAACCTTACTGAACCACTTTGTTTTTTTTTATTTAATTGTCCTAATTTTCCATCAAAACAAACAAACAAAAAAAAAAAAAAAAAACAATATGAGTACTGGCAAAGAGAAGATTCTGGAAAATGGAAAACAGGGTGTTATTTGAACCCACTATCAAATAAGAATCATTTTGAATAAAAATTGTCCTAAGAACTAGAAGGGCACCACTAATCTCAGAGTCCTCTGGAGCATTCCAAGCAGTCCTGTGCATTCTGCTATCCACAGTGGACTTAAAGTTATCTCCCTACCTCTCCACCCACCCTTATTAACTGTGCATATACTAAACCATACCTGTTACCTTTCTTTCTGTGACCCATCTTTCCTGTTTGCTAAGTCTTCTCAGGCATTTCAAGTTTTACTGAGTAGTTGACTGCCCAGGCAGAACTCCATTCGACTGCCATCTCTCTGTGAATCCTGAACCACATTGAACTGATAAGCATGAACCATAAACCCCAAGGTTACAAATCTGAGCCCTGCCACAAGAGGAATATCAAGGTTAGCTCCCATCCCAATACCTACTACAAGAACACCCAGGAATCAAAGCCATTCAGATGGCTAAAGGCGTTGGAAAGAACTTAATCAACAAAACTCAGGGAAATATAACAACTTTCAGAGCACAGTTACCATGCTACAGCAAGACCTGGATATCGTAACACAGCCAATGGACGAAAAATGATCTTAAATTCAACTTACAAAGATGATAGAGGCCTTTAAATGGGAAATGAATAAATCTCTTGAAGAAATCTAAGAAAATATAATTGAACAGGTGAAGGAAATAAATAAAACTGTTCAAGACTCACAAGTAGAAATAGAAGCAATAAAGAAAACAAACATAAACTGAGGGATTCCAGGAGAGGAAACATGTAGGAAAGAGAACAGGAACAACAAATGCAAGCATCACCAACAGAATACAGAATATGGAATAGAGAATCTCAGGCATAAAAGAAGAAATAGAGGGAATTGATACATTGGTCAAAGAAAATATTTAATCTAAAAAATTCCTGACACAAAACATTCAGGAACTCTTAGATACTATGAAAAGTCCTAGCCTAAGAGTAATAGGAATAGAAAAAGGTAAAGAGTCCCAGCTCCAAGACCCAGAAAATATTTTCAACAAAGTCATATAAGCAAAATTTCCCAACCTAAAAAAAGAGAAGCTTATAAACATCCAAGAAGCATATAGAACACCAATTAGATTTGACTAGAAAAGAAAATATTCCTGTCACATAATAATCAAAACAGAACATCTACAGAACAAGAAAAACCCAAAAAACAAACAAACAAATAAACAACCCCAGAATATTAAAAAAGGTAATGGAGAAAGGCCAGGTAACAAACAAAGCAGACCTATCAAAACTATACTCAACTTCTCAACACAGTTTTAAAGCTTGAAAGGCCTAGACAGATATCTTGCAACTTCTAAAAAAATCACTAGATGCCAAGGAAGACTACTATATCCAGCAATACTCTCAATCACAATACATTTAGAAAACAAGATATTTCAAGACAAATCCAAATTCAAACAATATCTATTCATAAATCCAACTCTACAGAAAATAAAAGAAGGAAAACTCCTATGCAACAAGAATAACTATATTCAAGAAAGCACAGAAAATAAGTAATTTCATACCAGCAAGAAAAAGTAAAGCATACACAAATACACACACATATACCCAGAGTAACATCACAAACATCAAAATAATAGGAATTTAAAAGATACAGGCTAACAGAATGGATGTGAAACGGTACCCATCATTATTCTACATACATAAACAAACCCCAGCAGTAAAGATAGATATTACCTCTGAGTAAAGGGTAGAAAAAGTTTCCCAAGCCAACAAACCCAAGAAGCAAGATGAAGGGGCCATTCTAATATCTAATAAAATAGACTTTCAAAAAATTAAGCAAAAGAGACATGGAAGGATACTGCATACTCACCAAAGGGAAACACTTCAAAGATCATATCTCAATTCTTGACATTTATGCCCCAAACACAAGGACACCCACAATTGTAAAAGAAATGTTGATAAAGTTTAAATTGCACATCAAACCCCATACATTAGTAGTGGGAGACTTTAACACCCCATTCTCATCAATTAATACATCATCCAGAAAAAACTCAACAGAGAAATAATGAAACTGTCATTTTGATTCAAAATGTCATGCATGATATGTACTCACTCATAAGTGAACATTAGCCACAAAATATAGGATACCCATTGTAAACTTCATGGACCCACAGAAGCTAAACATGAAGGAAGGCACAAGTAAGGGTGCTTGAATCTCACTTAGAAGGGGGAATAGTCATAGGAGGCAGATGGATGGAGCAAATTGGGAGGGAGAGGGGAATGGAGAGGGATGAGGATACAATATGGGAAGGGATAGGAGAGAAATGGACAGGAGAATGAATGGAAATCTGCAAATGAAGCATGTAAGGAAGTAAAGAAAATCTGTAGGACATAGCAGAGACCTGGGAAAAGGGAGGAGCTCAAGAATCAATGGAGGTGATCTTAGGAGTAGAGGATGCTTCCTATATCCAGGCAGGAAACCCAGTGGACCGATAAGAATACCAAGCCATACACATACTTTCAACCCAAAATGTATTTTGTCTACAATAAATTCAGGCATGGGGAATGAAGAAGAGACTGAGGGGGCAACCAACCAATAACTGGCCTAACTGAAGGCCCTTTTATGGGCAAGCAAGTATCCCTAACACCATTAATGATACTCTATTATGTTTAGAGATAGGAGTCTGGCATGACTGTCTTCTGAGAGGCTCCACCTAGCATCTGACTCAGATGAATGCATACACCCACAACCAAACAGTGGATGGAGCTTAGAAACACTTACTGAACAGTAGGGGGGGGAGAGATAGGAACACCACAGGCAGACCAACAGAGTCAGCTAACTTGGACCTCAGAGACTGAACAACCAACCAAGGAACATACACGAGCTGGACCTAGGCCTCTTCACTCATATGAAGCAGATATGCAGCTTGGTCTTCATTTAGGTCATGGACAACTAGACAGGGGTGCTTCCCAAAAGCTGTTGCCTTTCTATGGGATATGTTCTTCTAGCTGGACTGCCTTGTCTGGCCACAGTGGGAGAAGATGTGCCTAATCCCTCAGAGACATGATATGCCAGGGTGGGGGGGATACCCAGGAGGCTCCACCCACTCAGAGGAAAAGGGGAGGAGTAGGGGGTGACCAGGAGGAGGCAGTGACTTAACTTTTTTTCAAGTAGTCCCTACCATCTCTCGGTAGTACCACAGGTTGAGTCACGTCTGTAGCACATAACAACTGGGAACATTTCACACCCAAACTCCACTACCAACCAAAAGGAATCAGGACCCATTTTATTTCTCTTCAGCGATCCCTCTATCCAATTATTTTATTTCTCTGTATTTCTGGAATGGTTTAAGAGTTGTCTCCTCTTGCTACTTTCATCTTTTGTAATAGCTTGCCTATGATGCTTAGATTTTAATAGTGCATTTTTGTAGCCAAGATGTGTGCTATTAACTTGTTTCTATTTCATGGCTGTTATGGCTTGCCTAGACCTTACTCATATTGCTATCAAAATGGAGAAGAGCTCTATAAGACAAGAAGAAAGCAGGCAGCAAAATAACATTTCTGCTAGAATTCACATTTAAATGGAAATGATTAGCAAACAAGATTGGCATCCAGTGAACTGTTAGCAACTCACTGACATACTCAGCATTCATTGTTCCCTACCCTAATTATATTATGACAGTTGCTATCAAGATGATAAGTGGAGTCTCTTCCTAGTGAGATGGCCATGAATAATCTGAACTAATCTTTGAGTATTTACAAGGCCATTTATGATTCTCTGCCCTATCCCCATTCATTGTCATTTAAGAGAAACAGTGAGTAAAATCTGGGATATTCATTGTCTGTTGGTATGTAACATGTGTAATGTGGCATAAGTTTGGTGGTTGAAACAGCATGATTGTCAGATCATTTCTGTAGGCTGGAAGCCTGGAATAACATGTGTTGTGTTTTTAGAGTCTCCCAGTTTTGAAAATCAATGTATCAGCAAGCTGTACTCACATTTAGAATCTTTAAGTCTTCTTGCAAGCTCATTCCAATTGGCAGAATACAGTTTCAGAATATATGTACCCTTTTGTTGATTTTTGTGAGCTGAGAACGTCTCATTCCTTATGATGAAAGGTAACTGTGGGTATCTCATAGCTTCCTCTATCTATAAACAAAATCTCAGCATTCCCTGTGCTTTGAAATTCTCTGAGGGTTTTTTTTTTTTTTTTTTTTTTTTTTTTTTTTTTTTTTTTTTTTTTTTTTTGAGGAGTTGCTTTCATTTAGTTCAGTGTAAGGTGCATATGTAGTGAAAGATGACCTTGAAGTACAAATCTGGAGTGTGCCACCATACACAGACTTTCTGAAGGTCTGTATTCCAACCCAGGGCCTCATAAACATTAGGCAAGCAATACACGGACTAAGATAGATGTCTAGTCCCTGTATCTTTCTGATTGTTCTCCATACCAGTTAGAGATATCTACTTGTTTTTAGAGGCTCAATTAATTAGATTGGCCTACCTAGGTACTACTATATTACATATATTATTATATGACAATGAGTATGTTATCTCATCCGGTCATAAATACTAGGGCAAAATATCACATAGATAACAGCAGGAATTTGTTTTATTGAATATACTACTCAAATAAGACTACTCAAATAAGACTATCTAAAACAAACCTCTAATTTGGCCTTTCTTTCTAGCTAAATAATGTTCAACAATAATTTTAAAAAGCCATTTAGTAGAAACATATATTTTAAAAAATAAATTGAACAACTTTACTTTAAAAAAAACAAAGATAAATGTACAGATTTTAAGCATTTTTGCATAAAAGTATATGAATACATTTTTGTCAGTACTTGAGTTTTTGAAAGATATCTTATAGCAAGAAATCCACATATCTATAATTAGATACATTGAAAAATTATGGTCAAATGCAAATCACACATTCTTATATGAGCATTTATGGGAAGCCAATATTTTAATATTTATGAAAAAGAATAGGCATGATTCCTTTCTAAATCTAGTCAGTTAGCTGAAGAAGGTCAGGTAGTTAGATGCTTCTCTGGCCTCATTTTATCTCCTTGGCAAAGAGCTGGACCACTGCATGTTCCTTTCTGGTTGTGACTTAAAGTGACTATTTCCTGAAAAATTGTTTCTGACATGGACTGGCACATGCAAAGGAATAGAGATGAAGACTTATCCCTTTTTATATTAGGAAGAGCAGATTCTCATTAGCAGAAGAACTGCCGGCACCTGGCTCAGGAAAATGGAACTAATGAGTGAAACAGCTCATAGTTTCTCATAAGTTAAAGGCAGAAAGGAGGTCCTTTTAGGTAATTTCCTCCCATACCACTCTGGACTTGCTTTTACTAGAATGCCCTTGAATCCATTACATTTATGAAATATTCTATCAGTTTCCCAAAATGATTCTCATTGAGCCAAAGTTCCTCTACTATTAAAATCTTCCTGTGTTTAAGGCTGTTTGGAAATGAAGCTCCTCTTTTTCTCATATTTTCTATTGTTTCTTCCCAGAACTAGAATCAAATTTTTTTGTCATGAATATGTATCATATGTCTGAACCCTCCTAACTCATAAAATAATGGAATCATTAGGTTTATTCTGGGTCCTCAAAACCAAATGAACCTGAAAGAACTTTTACAACAGGCTTCAGCTTTCATTTATTGTTCATTTGACAGAGCCAGTCCTAACGATTTAGAGCTCAACTCATAGTCAATAGGCTAATCAATATATCAATAGGTCAATTATTTCTAATTTTTTTAAATGTTCTGTACTTGATTCAACAGACATAATAAGAACTTTATATCATAGCTAAAAGAAGAGTGTCAAAAATGAACACTCACTGGGGATTTCCTCTAAATGGTGCATTGCTCAAAGAACATTCATTCTAAAATTTAAGTGATCAGCAAAAAATTACTAGGAAAATCCTCTTATGACCCCTTTTTATAGATACAAAGAAGAATGAGAATCTCCATAGTAATGCCACACAGCTCAAACTCAAGCAAATTAGCATACAAAATAATATGTTTCATTATGAAATTTTCATACATGTATATCATATACTTTTTGAGTCAATAAACAGAATGGAATTTGATTGCTCCAATGATAAAATCTGCAGAAAAGAAATCTTAAAATATGGGATTCTAGTTATGAAGAAAATGGTCCTTTTAAAATCACTGCTTTACAAATATCACACAAAACTTCTCAAAAAAGCACAGACCATTGCCCATGACAAATTTCATAAGATTATTTTATATTGTTTCATGTAAAACACAACAGAGTACTTGGATATAAGAATTCAAGTATAATTGTGATTAATAATTAAATATCAGACACAAACACAGAAGAAGCACTTTATAAAAGAAAAAATGGACACCACACTCACAAAGTTGCTTTTTCAGCATCATTAGACATCAGAAGTATACTAGGCAAAACCATGATGTGCTACCAAAATAGTCTGAGGCAAAAGTGACAATAATGGGTGTTGGCATATATGTGAAGTTTTAGGAATTCTCTTGAAAGAGAAAATTGCTTGAACTACTTAGGAACACTTTCATTATACACTGGAGTTAAACATATTCATGTGCTATACCTCAACAAATTGATTTATAGATTTATTCTCAAGGATTACATATTTTCATTAAAATTACACACCAACTTTTGATAGAAGATGTAAGGCAAAATAAGATACAACCTTGAAGTGGTGTTGATCAAGAAGAACAATGGAGAACAAAAGGAAAAACAGAAGTGGAAAAATATACACAAATATGACTTAATCTCAGAAAATGAGGTTTTCTGAAAGTAGCTTGTCATGAAAAAGCACGTGCTATAAGATGTTACTCAAGCTAATTGAAGAAGAGAAGAACAAAAAAAAAAATGTTAAATAAGAAATCTATGTACCTCTGAGGTGAGGTGTTGATCTGAATGGGAAACAGAACTTTTGGAGGATTAGTAGAAGTTCTCTGTATCTTAATCTGTAATATGCACATTTAGATTGTATGTTTTGTTTAAGGTGTTTTTAGATTTTAATTTATACCTGTATTTATTTCTCCACTACAAAGGAAAAGAAGGAAATTCTCTGAGAACTGTATTGTGTATGATAGAACAGGCATGCTGACTCTTTGCCTGTGTACAATAGACCTTCCATAGGATGGGATATATGTATTTCCTCAGTAAGCATTTGCTTAATGAAACTATCACATTAGGTACATTCCAGACAAACATGAGAAGGCATTGTCCACTTCCTTCCCAAGCATATTTTCTTTGCATTCATTATCACTCAGAAAAATAGTACAACATACAAGAAAGTCTATTTTTCTTACAACCAACAAAAATGTTGAAGGAAAGCAAATGGATGGGTTGGGGGGGTCATATGGTCTTCAACAGAAACTATTTGTAAAAATACCACAAGGAAATTTGATACTGTAAGCTAAATTATAAATTGAAACAATATCAAATTGATAGCCATGTAAAATGTTTTTCTGCTTGCTATGGTGTGGTTGTTACGGTGTCATGACAATTCAAGGGAAAGTTGTGCTTTGGCCAGGAAGCAGTTATAAAAGTCTTCCTATGAAGAAAATGGATTACATCACTAAATATCTGAAGCTCTCCTATGAAACCTGGATTTTGGACAAGTTACTACTTGGCAACATTACATTTTTACTGTGAACATTTTCACATATTTTATAGGATTTCTTTTTCCCATTACCACAGTTTATCAAGTAATAGAACTTTTATAAGGTATATGAAAATATTCACATTAAAGAAAAAAACCCACAGAAACAAAACATAGAAGATCAATAAATAGGAATTCACTAAAATAATACTGAGCTCTTCTCCTATTTATATAGAACAGTATTTATGGTTGTATTTTCTAAGCATTTTAAGAGTTTGCAATCTTACAGAAATGTCATAGTTTGAATAGAAATGGCTCCCATAGACTCATGTGTTTGAATGCTTGGTCCATAGGACCTGGTACTTCAAAGTGGAGTAAGTATGGCCTTGATGAAGGAAGTTTGTCACTATGAATGCAGGCTTTGTGGTCTCATATATGCTTAATCTTTGCCTTATGTGACTGACAGTCTCCTGCTGCCTGCAGATTAAGATGCAGAACTCTCAGCTACATCTCCAGCACCATGTCTGTCTGCATGCCACTAGCAATAATTATAATAGACTAAACCTCTGAAACTGTAAGTCAGCCCCAATGAAATATTTTCCTTCCTAAGAGTTGATATGCTCATTTTCTGTCTTTTCACACAAGTAAACACTAAGACATAAAGCATCAAAAGCCTTGGAATTGCTAAGAGTGGAGAGTGTTTGAAGGATAGAAGGCAGAGACAAAGGGTGCTGGAACTGAAGGGTTAACTTTGATTAGTTTGACTAGTCTCCCACACTAAAAATGAAAAGAGGTAAACATTGTTGTCATGGAGTAGAAAAGTACACAACCAATTACATTACATGAAAAAATTAAGTTATAAAGTGCACAGAGCTCAGTTTAAGTAATCAAATGTTTATTATTCCATTTCCTCTAATGTGGCATTTCCCTCAGTGGAAAATTTACCCGTTTTCCTCTCTCTAGATTCCACTAGTTATTCTTTTGATAAATAGGCTGTGAGCTGCTGTTTCATGCCAAGATCTATGTTATATACTAAGAACACAATGGCTCCTTCCCTCCATAGGCTATGTGGTTTATAGTTTCATATTTCTCAGCATCAGGGTCATGGTTGCCATAAAAAATCTCTGGGAAAGAAAACTTAGGTAATTTGCTGAGGGAGATTGGCAGAAGTTTAAAGGAAAAGAGAAAGAATTGCCTTTATAATATATGTTATAAGAAATTTTATGTATATAACGTACTATTCTATAGTACATCGGAACATTAGAGATAGTTTATATAACAACAGGTTTGGCCAATATGTTGCAAAAGATTGCCTCACTAAATGCTATAGAATTGATTTATTCAGTCAGCAAATGCTTAATGAGTACCTGTGTTTTATAGAGCATTATCTGAGGCTCTGGTTCTTAGCCTATGGGTCTAGATACCTTTGGAGACTGGATAACTCTTTCACAGGGGTCATTTAAGACTATTTCAAAACACAGATATTTACATTATGATACATAATTGTAGCAAAATTACAGTTACTAGACAGCAACAAAAATAATTTTATGATTGGATGTAACCACAATATGAGGAACTATATTGAAGGGTCTCAGTATTAGAAAGGTTGGGAACCTTTCTCCTAAGCATATTCTGGTCATGGTCTTCCAATTACATATGAAAGGTATCTTTCAAATTTGACCATTAATATCAGTACATTTTGATAGTAAAAGTAAAATTTTACCACAGCAAAAGAAAGGGCCTTAGACAGTCTTGGAATCAGTTTTTATGCTAAGTATTGTAGATTGAATAAATAATACTGTGCTTTCTATTTCATGCCATAATTATAAAAGTTGATGTGACCATGCCTGAATATAAAATAGATTTATAAAATTATATTTTTGTTATTACTAAATAAACAATTATTTGTATCTTGGAGAATAAAATTTTTGGTATTAAATGTAATATCTTTATGTTTAAAAGTATACAAAATATTATTACAATTAGATAGTAACAGAATGAAATAAATGATCAGTTAATGCCTATATGTTTACTTTAATGGCACATAACTATTTGAAACCTGGATTTTATATAAAGAATAAGAAAAGATAAAAATCTGTCTCATGGCAGACGTAAATTGCAGAGGCAAAATAATCATAAAACATCCTCATATTTTAAAAAAATCTGTCTAAAAGTAGAATATAGTTGCATTGAACACTTTCCTGACTCAGCCACACCATCACAAATATCTCTGACAGAATGGGTTTCATACAGTCTTCCAAACACCAAAGAAATCAGAGCTGAAGAAGCTTTGTTATATTTTTACCCAAACATTGAAAATACCAATTGAATAATCCCTCTACCATCAGAGAGAGATACTGCATGCACAGGTCAAAGGCACCAGTGTTTAGCAGCTCTGGTAACAAGACCCTGTTCTTTATTTGGTGAATCTTCTCTAGTACTCCTGTTTTGTGTAAAATAATTGTAACCCTATTTGCCATGCTTACTGTCAAGATTGATCTTGTGGTTAAAATAATATTAAAGAATGCAAATGAAATGTGCAAAGTATAGACACAATATGAAAGTTATGTATTATTAATGAAGTGAGCATATATTACTCCCTTTTGTGGCTCTTCCTTTCAGAGCTATATAGAATTTGACATTCATGTACTTCAACATGTTTACTATTAGAAACTTATCCCCTATGAACCTCATGGGAGCTATTATGCTTAGCAATTCAGAGTTTTTCAAATGTTATTAAGGTAATATGGTAGCATATAAATATATGTTACACATTACTCCTAGTGGGGTTCAGGGAAGACCCTGTAATCAAACACATTAATATTTCTTTGGAAAACAGTATGAATATTCACACTAATTGGGATATGTAAAGGCTATAATTAGTCTCCCATCAGTTTCCAGCCGATTTTGTTGCCAACTGAGCTATAAGAAACATTTTGGTTTTCAGAGTTTGGGGGATTTTAGAAGTGTGGATAAGGGAGTTTGGACTTGAACATTCTCAGAAGTATTAAGTATTTGTGTTTCAAATTAAGTCCATATCCCATGTCAATATTACATATTTTATGATAGTATTCCTATCTCTCTAGTGGAGAGGTACTAATCTATCCTGCCCATCATTCTTTATTATGCAGAGACCTTTTTCCTTTTCTCACTGTACTGTTGTAGTATTTACTTGGTAGACCTGTAGACAGTCAAATGTATTTCTATTTTGTGTGTATTAGTAAGTGAGTGTCTGTGTGTATGTGCATGCATGTGTGTGTGTGGGTATGCGTGTGTGTGTGTGTGTGTATGTATGAGAGAGAGAGAGAGAGAGAGTGAGAGAGAGAGAGAGAGAGAGAGAGAGAGAGAGAGAGAGATAGAGAGAGAGAGAGAGAGAGAGAGAGAGAGAGAGAGAGAGACTCTGCTCCCTTGAGATCAATTTCCAGATGAACACAGAGCCTAAGATTAGCCTATGAATTAGTTATTCAGGGGTTTCCTCTAGGATCCAACATGATTTTTCATCATTTTTTGTTTTTAGGCTGCCTTTATCTGAGAATTTTTTAGACTCTACTTTTCTCCTGTAGATATATCTTTTCTTTGATGACTTTGGTAGATTTAGGGAATGTTGCTCAGAAATGTTTTAGAATGTCTCTCAATTTAGAGTTATTAAATATTTTTCTCATGTCTAAACCAAGATTACGGACTTACTGGAAGACTGCAGAGGTAAGTTCCATTCTCATGTCACCTTATAAACACACCATATCACACCTTACAGTACGGTATACCAGTAGTGTGGGCAATACATATCAGGTCTTTCCGTTCTGTACTTTCTTCTTTATATACTTGCTCTTTATATCTAAATTATGGTTTTGAGTCACAATCACACTAAGTAGCACTAATTAGCCTAGAACTCGCTGTGTAGACCAGACTGGTCCCAAACCATAGAGATAGGCCTGCCTCTGCCTCTTGAATGTTGGGATTAGAGGCATATATCACTGTTCAGGGTAGAATGAAATTGTTATGGGAAGCCCTCACTTAATGAGGAGACATGATATACTCCTTGGGAACAGAATGTGTCTATAAATTATTTTATAACCTATCCATCTACCCGAAATACTTGGTCATAATCTCTAAGTCATTTAACATATAAATATAATATGCAATATTTAATATTTACTATATGAACAGCATAAGCCCAAGGACATATAATTTACTATATAGCATTTAATCAGATACTACTTTATTTCTTGAATATTTTCAACTTCGGTCAATGGGTATCCACTCAGTTAAGTTATATGAACCTTTGGTTCTATAACTCACCACTATTGTGTTTTGTTGTTTGCTCTAGTTTAAGCCAATCTCAGGTGAGCCAAAATATACAAGAAACAGTGTTATATTATGCCTTTGTGTGGTGAGGACTTCTTTTTATTCTCAATTCAAATAGCAGTGTTTGGTCCCATGATTTGAGACTGGGAGGGAGAATGCTTAGAACAATTTTTAAGAGATGTTTACAATAGAAATAAAAATAGAGAGACATCTGATATGATTTAATTTACACTACGAACAAAAAAAATTAGGTACATGTGTTTCCTTTCTAATACCTTGAAGTCTACATTGTATTCATATTCATAAAAATATTTGATTTTGAACAATAATGCCCTCCTTTATCTCATATATTATCTTTAACTTATTTGCTGACAAAAGAACAATACTGTTCATAAGCTTCCACCTACACAATGTCACAGACACACAGGGTTATAGGAAAAGTTTTGATTGATGGGGGGTCACATTTTGCTCCTTCATAAAGCTTTCCTTTGAAAAACTTTTGGTTCTCCTATCTGCCAAATATATACATATGTATATATTCAGATAACAGGATGTGAAAATGTTGACTTAGAATTCTTTAGGTAGGCTCCTATCCTCCAATTCCAAAGGTGTACTTAAGCTAACCATTGTTCTGTTTTTAAGAAGCTGTCACAGTGAACACCACAAATTTTACAAGATGATTTATAATGAGGTACTAGTAATTCTAGCAGGATTTTAGAATCTTTCTCAGCTTTCCTGTCTGCTCAGGTTAAATTTGCTACATAATTAATAGAACACAGTTGTTACCTTACATCCTAAGCTTTAATATTCATTTAATATCATGACGATTTAATTTGAATTCATTTAAATTATTTATTCAAAATTCCATGCAAAATATATTCAAAGATGAAGATTAATTCATTTAATTAACCTTTTGAGTAAAAATAGCACCCTGGCCCTTACCTATATGGATTTTTTTCTTAAGATAGACGGTAGTGCATTGCAACTTAAAAGTTGTATTTCAAGTGGCTAGTAATTATAGTCAAATCTAAATGATGAGAGAATTAGAGGAATTAACCTATGCATAATTGCAAGATGTTTTACCAAAGCCTTGCTGAAAAACATAGTTGCTAATCTTTTAAGTAGTGTAAATTTCCACTTCTTGTCAGTAGTCTGATTTTCAAACCATTTTAAATTTTAAGTATTTATCTGGAAAATTTCAGTGATTTGGGGGTGAAGTGGAATACTTTTATTCATTAACCCTATAAGTAATTTTCTTTCTGTGCTATTGGGTACCATCTCTGGAACAGTGAGGGTTTGGGTGTAGCTAGTATATAATAATTAAATGGAAAAGTTGTCTAGTAGGAGAATAAGATAAGGACAAAAACAAGTAGAAGTAAGGGACAGAGGACCAAAGAAGAGGCAAGCAGAACCACAGGAAGTAGTTACCTCCATCCGGGTTGATGTGAAGAGTTTATATTTCTTTATTTTTCTAGATCACAACTTGATACAATCAATCTCATAATTTAGCAAATGATCCCCACCCCTTCTTCCAAAGCTTTAATCGCTTACTTGTAGAAGGATTTTAATCCAACAACATGACTGCTTTGGCAAAGGATAACACCTAAAATTTTAGGACTTTATAATCTGGCCAAACTGCAAAGATGACATGGATTACAGTATTATCTGGCTTGAAATCAGACATGCACTTTGCTCACAGTTTTAAACCCTAACAATGAAGCTAAGGTTAGTTGTAGAAAGAAGCCACCATGGTTGAAAGTGATATCTAATTGATTGGCAAACAAAGTGACAAATCAGGGAAAGATTTGAGAGAATAGGATATGCCCAATTCTCACAAAAATACAGAGGAATAATAGGTGATTTAAAAACAGCAAGAGAGCAAAACATGGTGGGAAGTATGTGTATGTCAGTTTTAAAAGGATAGTTTCACAGAAATAGGTTGAAGAGAGTGAATAGGTAAGACATGGGTGAAGACAGAACGAGCCAGAGAATGAGAAGGAGCCAGAAGATTAGAACACATTGCAGAAGTTAGTATGAGGCCAAGAAGAGCAATTCAGTCAGAAGCTGAGAAAAATCCAAATGAAACAGTCATGTTCAAAGATTAGACCATATGAAAGCTAGAAGCTTCCAGGCCTAGGTCTAGGGATAGTTGGAGCAGAGAAGGAAACACTGGACCCAGCATAAACTGTGTATTTGCACAGCTTGTGTTTGGCTTTTATTTCTCATCACAACTTCTGTGGAAATAATACCATCATTTATACTTAATAATTTCTTCCTTATTTCAGGTTTTACTCTCTCATTCCTGCTTATAACTTCTCAAATATTGCTGCCTACATCGAGTTGTTAATTGTATGCACAAAACAAGTATTGGCACATAAATGTCTTTTCTTTGATACCCCATAATATTTTTCTGACATTTCTGACTCTTCTATTTTGTGTTCATCATTTTCTCATTAGATCAATTTTACTGGACTCCAGATGTGCTCATTTGCTTACACATTGTCTAAACTGCCTTTGTGCAACCACCACAGAGATAACAAGTTGCAACAGGCTATCTTGTGGCTTGTTAACCTAAATTGGCCCTTTAGGTCAGCTAGTGCTTACTCACTCATGTCCTTGGTCATAAATCCACCCTCATGAAGGAGTTATCTTTCCCTTTTTGTAAATTACTCACTAACATGGTAGGTGTGCTTTGACTATTCACTGACGTAAATTGAGCTTTATTTTAGTGAATACCTGTGGATGTATGGCAGTATCCTCAGGACCAGGCATGAAAAATTGACCTGTGATGAGCCATTGATGAACAGGAAACACAGTTTCTTTACTCAAAGCAATTATCATTAAGTTATAAAATAATCTGAAGCAATTATAAGTTTAAACACATTAGGATATTTTACTTTGAAACAGAACTTTTGATGAAACATTTTTAGAAAAAAAAAAACTGATTTCTCCCCGAGGATATAAATATTCATGTCTATGCATGCCAATTATTACTTCTTTCATAAAAATTTATCCTTAGCCTTTGAGTTCAAAGACTGTGTATTTAATAAATTCAATCTCCATATTCTTAGCATTTACAAGTTCATGCCATTTCTGATAATTATTTCAATTATCTAAATTGTCATTTTCCATTTGCTTACATTTTATTAATGTATCAAATTTTATAACAAAATTAAATATTCAAAGTAATATCAGTGAGTTCTATCTTTTGTAGAGATGGAATAAGAGGGGTTAGATTTATCTTTTATCCTAGAAGGCAATAGGCCCTCCACTAAACCATCAATACTGATACTATCCTTTATCCTGATCAAAAGAAATCTTGAAATATACTAAAAATTATTTTAAGATGTTAGATTTCAGATGATGATCTTTGAAATATAGAAATACTGAGTTTGTCTTACTGTTGTTGTGGCTTTACTGCCTTGAGACACCTTTCAAGTCATTATATACTGAGGGCCAAACCTATTCAAAGCACCACATAGTCTGGCTGTTTCAGGAAATATTGTCAGCTCAAGTTATATAATTTAATTTAACTTATATGGCCCTCATATGCTTATGTGGTCAAATATTTGCCCCACAGGGAGTGGCACTATTAGGAGGTGTGGCATTGTTAAAGGAAGCTTGTAACAGTGGAGGTGAGGCTTTGAGGTCTTAAATTCTCATGTTTGCTTAGTGTGAGAAAGCCAGTTTCTCTTGGTTGCCTTTTGATCAACATGTTAAACTGTTGGCTCCTCCAGCAGCATGTCTGCCTGCAAGTTGCTATGTTTCTTGCCATAATGGTAATGGACCAAACCCCTGAAACTCTAGACTAGACCAGCCCCAATTAAATGTTAGGCTTTATAAAAGTTTCCTTGGTCATAGTGTCTCTTCACAGCAATGGAAATCTTAACTAAGACAAACTAATAACCAGGCATGAGATACACCCATTCATGATGTGTTTCAGGGGAGTCAAATTGACTCTCACAACAATATGGGCTGTTGCTGTTGCCCTCATTTGTCTCCAGGAGATATAATGTGCCTCAGACACACAACTCGGAGGACATAACATATGTCTTGCACGGCTGTCTTCTGAAAGGCCCAACAAGCAGATGACTAATCCAGACGCAGATACTTATACCCAACCATTGGACTGAAGTCAGGCACTCCTGTGGTTAAATTAGGGAAAGGCTAGAAGAAGGAAAGGAGGAAGGCAACCCCACGGGAAGACCAGCAGTCTCAACTAACCTGGAACAGTAAGATCTCTGACACTGAGCCACCAACCAGGTAGTATACAGAAGGTAGTTAGAAGCTCTGGACACATATATAGCAGAGGACTTCTTGGTCTGGCCTCAGTGGGAGAAGATGTACTTAACCCTATAGAGACTTGAGGCCTCAGGGAGGGGGGCTAGCAAGGAGGGGATAGAAATATTGAAGACAGGGGGAGAAGGAAGAAGATGAGGAACTGTGGGAGAGAGACTGAGAGCGGAAAAAAGCTGGACAGTAAAAAAATAAAAGTAATGAAATAAAAGAGTTCTTTCTGAGACTAAATTGCTTTCATACTTTTAGAAGGAGCTATGGAAGCATTCAAGCTAGAGGAGCAACCAAGAGTCAACCAGCTATGGTGCCTATGAACAATAGTGATGACCACCAAGGCATAATAAGCACAACGATGTAAGGTTCACACAATAGGAATGAAAGTTTTTCTCATACAGGAAACCTATCTAACTCCTTAGGGCTAGTTACATCACAGGTCTCAGAATAGAACCTACAACCACTACTTCATTAAACCAGCATAATTTCTAAATGCACTATTTGTTCTAATGCCCACATAAAAAGAACTTCTCCTGTAATAGATAGAGACCATTACAGAAAATGACAACAATCATAAGGCCGTGTTGTAGAGCCCAGTCCTAAGTGATACATCTACAAAACACTTCTATACCTATGGCTCAGAGATCATTCCCTAAGAGGCAACAGAAACATTGTAAAAGCCAGAGGATCGGGAAGTTTTGTGTGAGGTTGTATATCATAGGAATATATGATGCTACACCCATAAACTTATAAAATGACTGTTCAAATGTCAGCTGAACAAGGATGGCAACAATAAGCATAATGAAGTGAATGGGAGGAAACTTCATGTAGCTTTAACTCTAGAAAAGAACTTCAGGAAACTAAGGAATGGTGAAAGTGGGAGAGATCATCTTCCCCGGGGAAGAGCACATCAATAGCTTATCTAATACTAACTGGTCAGTATTAAAAACATGCATACAAGTAACAATGCACAGAGTGATCAGTGTGTGTGTGTGTGTGTGTGTGTGTGTGTTTGTGTGTATGTGTGTGTGTGTGTTTGTGTGTGTGTATGTACACACACACACACACATACACACACACACACACATATATATATATATATATATATATATATATATATATATATATATATATATATATATAAACAACTAAAGAACAAAAGCATATGAATTTGAAAGAGAGCAAATAGAGATATATGGGAGTGTTTGAAGGGAGGAAGGGGACAGATGAAATGTTTTTACTATAGTCTAAAAAAATAAAGAAATAATTTTTAGAAAGTCAATGAATTGTACAGTATCAGTAGCTTTCCTATATAACAACATTGAAGCTGCTGAGATACCAGCACAAAAGAACTCATTCAGAACAGCTTCAGAACATAAAAGTTTCTGAAATAAAGCTAAACAAGCATATGAAAGAACACTGCAATAAGAACACTGAATTTGAAGGCACTGAAAAATAAAAAATACCTCTTATGCTTATGGATTCACAGAATTGACAGGATAAAAATGTCTGTCTTATGAAAATTTATCTGAAAACTTAATACAACCCACATCCAAAGGCCAGCAACATTTTTACATAACTAGAAAACAAACCTGAAATTCATATGAAAATGAGATAAAACTGCTGACAACTTCTGAAGCCATTCTCAGCAAAAGTAGTACAAAAGATGGAAATATCAAAAGTACTGAGGTCAGAAAACCAACTAACATTCCACACGAGTAAACTCAACACTTTTCAAAAGAAGTACAAATGGCCAATACGTTTACAGAAGGTGTGAAATACCTGCACTTGTTGTTGAAATTCAAATTAAGTCTTTCTTGTCTCAGTCTGCATTGCCATCATCAAGAAAACATAAAAGAAAAGAATGTAGGGTATGGTGCTCAGAGAAAAAGAAATGCTCAAGCACTGTTAGTGGGGATATAAGTTAGCTACTCTGAAATCAGAAAAAATCTGACTTGGGAAAAACAGATTAATTTTTCTTATTAATAATGTTTAAGAGCATGAAGTCACAGAATGATAATTTTTAATTCCTGGTAACATTATACGGGTTATAAGAGATTTATTTTTTTTTTATTTGTAACCACAGCTCATCTCATCTTGCATATCATTGTATGAATAGAACATAGTGTGTTTAACTATTGTTGATTGAGTGTAACAGGATCACATATGTTGTGAATTAGTGAAAAAGTGGTTTTGAAGTGTTACAGTGGAGGAAATAAAAAGCATTAGGGTATAGTTAGCAAGTCTGCTGAGGATGAACACATTTTATCAACAAGTGAGGACTTGAAATGGGAATCTCAGGAATACCATAAGCCATTTTTAATATGAAGGAGGAATGCTTAACATTGTACCATCATCAAAATGATTAATAAACACACACCACCGCAACACAGATACTACTAATAACATTACAAAAATTTTTACAAACATGGTGTTAATTTTCTGGTATTTGAATTCCTTTGCAAGAGTATGCATCTGTACCTTTGGGTCTGAGCTACTGTGACAGTCCACATAAAAAGGCTTCTAGATACCTTATCATAATGGAAAGCATTAGCATGTATCCAAATAAAGTGGACAAGGGAGAAAAGATAATGGGTGCTTGCCTCAGCAGACCACAAAACCCCCAAATTGTTTTCTGACAGTACTGAGGGAGCAAAGCTAAGGTAAAAATAGTCTGTCTGGATGCTTTCTTTATCTAAACCATTATTTAATTTTATTTAATTGTTTCCTTGGTTAGAAAGCTGTATAAGAACTATCTACTAAAGAAAACTGAATAAAAACAATTTTCTCATTATCAGAGAAGTTAAACCTTATGCAAGTATTATCATTCTACCATAATATACGCAGTCATAGCTGTTTTTGATAAAGAATAACCAGTTAAAGATAGTGCCCTGGTCATGTGCATTCTCTCTTGTTTGTTCCATGTCCTAGAAAAGCTTAAATGGATAGTTCTCAATGAGTAGACAATAAATAAGTGTATGCCTACATTTTAACCTATACTTACTGAACATATGCTATGAGCTAAATTCTCCAATAGATTCTCCCAAATCTTTTTCATGGAGTTTTTAGTAATATCTAGATTGTGTAGAATAAGTAGAAAACAGGATATTGTTTGCTGTAAATCTTAAACATTCCTATTAGGAGATCTGTGTCATGGAGAAATAAATGTACCCTGCAAAACTGAATTACCTCAAGCTGGTGATGAAGACTGCAAAGGAGGTTAATGGACAGAAGAGCCTTAAAGGAGGAAGAAAGTTTGAATAATGCTTTGGAAAAGGGAGAAAAAACCTAGTGGTGCGAAGGTCTCGGGGGTATATTATTAAAGCTATTGTAATGATTTAGCTATTGTAATGACTCCGAGATGGCAGACAGTACCATCACCAAAAAATAGCGAGCAGATCAGTGTGACTCTAGCCATGAGCAAGGAAATGGGTTAATGAGATGTCATATCAAGTACAGTAAAATTATAGATGCTCTTGCTCACAATCACAAGGTCACTGTGAGTTGGGGATCTACAGAAGGACATTCAAGAAAGAAACAATAATGACATTTTTTTCTAGTTTGTGTTTTCACCTTGAAAAATCATGAGCAGATAGTTCAATCATGTAATATCAAATATCTGACCTGTAAAACTACAGTCTGATAAATGAGTATTCTAACTTGAGATATTTTACACAGCAATAGAAAATTAATGCATCAGTTTGTGGCTTGCTAATATTTTCTGTTGTATTGTATATTACCAACATATCTTTTAGTCCATAATTTTAATAATATTTAGATAAATGAATACATTACAATGCCTATATACTAGCACATGATTCTTTGTGAGAAAAAAATGTATACTTATTACAAATTGATGTACTAAAAAGTAAAACCTATCCAGTTGCTACTGTGGGCTCAAATTGCTATGCTAGTAAGCAACATCCTGTTGCTTTTTGGGTAGTAACAGACATTTCACAGGCTGCCTAATTGGAGCTTCTTTTGGAAAACTCTGATGAAACTTTTCCAAAGATCTGTACTAAGTTACCACAAAGAGGTAAAATTTTAAGAGTGGTTTGAAGAGGAAATGAAAAGAGATTGGATCTGGGTGTGAGGGGAGCTGTTGGGGGAACTTGGAGGAGTAGAGGAAGAGGAGACTATGATCAGACTGTATTATATGTGAGAAGAATCTATTTTCAATTAGTAATAAGAGGGGTTTGAAAGTTAGAAAGAAAAACTATACATAAACTATTTCTGACTTATCCTTTAATCATTGAAGCTAGAATGTTATTTCCTTGAAAACAAAATGTTGGTGGGTAATATGTTTACAAGAAAAAAATCTTAATTTATTTTCAAGGAAAGTTAGTTCAAGTGTTTCTTTTTCATATCCCTTCTTCTAAAATGTTACTGACTAGGCCAAGGCTCCTTCTTTAAGCAGGTATAGCCCTTTGTATCCAACTTCATCAATAGCTATGTGAGTTAGTTTTAGCTTTGCAGTAAGCTACTTAAAGATTTAGTGGCTTTAAATAACAGTCATCTGTCTATTTGCATGTATGAATGGATACTTTGGTCAAAGGTCAGCTAGACTGGATGAGTTCTATTTCATGAAACCATTAGTTGGATCATTTACTTATTTTTTATTTGTTTTACAGTCTATTGACAAATGATAGTATTTAATATATATGAGTGTTCTATCTGTAGGCATACCTGCATGACAGAAGAGGCAACCATAGATGGCTATGGGCCACTCTGGAATTGCTGGGAATTGAAATTAGGATCTCTGGAAGAGCAGCCAGTGTTCATAATTGCTGAGCCATCTCTTGAGCAGAAATGGTAGTATAGACTCTCTTGTGCTGCCATCATCACCTCTCTAGTGCTGTCACTTTGGTGACTAATTGGTGAGTGTTTCATCTTTCAAATGAGAAGCCTAGCTCATGAGAATCCTAAAATGACCAGAAGAAAACCAGCCACAATTTATAAACCTATTGCAAATCTTCATTGCCCAATGTCCATTTTCCAAGACAAGTCACATGTCCAAGGCTACAATAATACATAAACATAAGAAAATTCTATCAGCAAAAGATCTGTATATAGGGAGAAATTTCTTATACAAGTTTTTGTTTCTTTTTGATATGTATATCCCTGGCTGTCCTGGAACTCTGTCCACCAGTGTATCCCCAAACTGACAGAAATCTGCCTCCCAAGTGCTGAGATTAAAGGTATGAACCATCATGCCAGTTTTTTATAAAATATCTGCCTCATTGTCTATTATACCATTGTCAAAGATAGATTTTCACCATCCTTTCTATATCTTGAGCTTTCAAGACAGGTTCTCACATTATTTTGTATGCACAATAGTCCATTTTTATATGTGCTCTAAAGAAAAACCAACAACATGTATAGTGTATGAACCAGAATTATTCATTTTAGCAAAATAGAATGAGAATAATGTCAAAAAATCTTGAGCCCCAGTATATTACCCCACACCACCCAAAACAAAAAAAATCTCCAACCATATGAGGCTTGGCAGAATTTTATAAGCAGCAGAACCTTGGTAACTTCTTCCACTGTCAGCTTTCCTGCAAAGGCTGTCAGCAACATTCTTAAGCTAAAGTGCCAATGACACTCCAGCTCTCTCCCCAGAGAATTCACACACGTCATCGCCTTGCATATTTTTATCTCATATTTCCTACATCAATGATTCTTCAATTTGATGTGGCTTGAGAAACGGTGGAAGGGAAAGTTTATGAACTCTCCCACATATGCAGACATCTGCCTAAGTCAGGCAAGGCCCACAGATCATCTTGTCAAATCTTAACTGTCTCCTTGTTTAATATTTCAACCAAGAACTTCAAAAGTACTGATTAATTGGAGAACCACACCGTTTCCAATATCTACTAAATATACTAGTATGACCTAACCACCGATTATTCCAAATAGCTCAGGTATACCTGAACTCTAATATAAATATGCATTCAAGTCGTATTTAATATCACTCTTAATGCCTTCAGATTCTCTAACTGCAGTCTCTAGTTAGAAGCATTTTCACAGGGAATAAAGCAAAACCAAGCATGGCAAGACTGGTCACTTTGTTTTAAATTCTAAACTTGTCCTGAGTTTGGCAGCTGCTTTAAATGGTCCATCTGGCCTTAGTTGGCCCAGATGGCTGAAAAGTAAGGGGGAAATGTACTTCTATAGAAATCAGAGCACCCTATTTAATAATGGATAAAGACAATTTCTTTGTATCATTGCTCCAGTGAGAGAGGTAGGGATTTGTTAGAGGCTCCTAAACACTGGGGTCGCCACACCTGTTCCCTTTCACTTCTACAGTCTTGATACTACAGTCACAACTGAAAATTCTAGACTCTTTTGGGAGTAGCTTCAAATTGCCCTGCTATAATCATAAACATAAAACAAAGGAGCATAATTATTTAACCTGCACTGGATATCAAGTGTGCCTGACATATCAGAGCTTTCCATCCAATTCACCCTGCTAGGTTCCTGTTGGTTGAAAAGGAAATAATCCACCCATTCTTTAGTCGGCCTGCTTGTCTTTCATGCTCAAAAAGTGTAGAACATTGTCAGTGGAACTATGTCTTAGAGCTTGACAAACCAACTGGATAGCTTCAAATAGGAAGGTACCTATGTTATTAAATTTTCCTGGTGTTTAGGGGAGAGGGTGAATATCTGAAAACTAAAACAAACAAACAAATAAAACTTAGTATCAAACATAGGCACACACAAACACACACACACACACACACACACACACACACACACACACACAAACACACACACACACACACCCTTCTCTTGGCAGAAAGTCAAGAAACCAACTTGAAACCAATAAACATAACTTTCTTACTTGAAATGTGTTTTAAATTTGTGAAACAATAAAAACTTTCCCACACTGTCTCTCTTACACTTAAAACAGTTACACTGTTTTATAAATGTTACCCAAATACAATCAGTGAGGAGTCTCATTGTCTGAAAAGACCTTCACCTCTTCCTTCCTTACCTACATTATGTGCTTCATAAACTCATATCAGGATCCTCTTTTACCTTCAGGCTATTTGCCTAGTACTGGTCTGTCTTCCTTTCTTTGCCCTCCTTTCCTTCACTTTCTATCACTGCCATTTAATATCTTAGACATCCTCCTTGATATGGCATTACATTTCACATTTTTGAATCATCAGCATTCCAACTGAATGCTTCTGCCCCACCAGATTATAAATCACTGAGGTTAATGACTGTTTTGCTTCTTTTGATATCTAGTATAATGCATGACCCAAAGAAAATATTTATCAGCATTAATCAAATAAGGAAACTGATGAATGAGTTGCCATTTAAATTATGTTAAGAATACCACTTGGTGATTTTTACTAGTATTTATTAATTTACTGACTCTTTACTAATCACCTACTAGAAAGCAGGTATTGTGCCATGTTTTAAATATATGAAAATGGGCCAAATCAATGAAGTTCTTGTTTTCCTAGGAATAAAGTCTAAAATTAAGAATGATTATTTCTAGGTATGACTGTATAGTTACAGAAAATTCTGTTTAGAATTTATCCTAAGGTGTTACATTACAGAGTCACTATTCACACTTGGGGAGGCAAGAGTTTTTCTACAAAGAACATTCATTTTCTATAAACAATCATGCCTACTACTCTAAATCAAGGACAACACTATTAAATATGCCAAAGTAGGTAGGGCAAATAAGAGGCCTGAACCCTACACAAAGAGCTATAGGCAACTAAGGAAAGTTGGTAACAGGAAAAAGAGTCTTCTCTGAGGAAGAGACCACCAATTGGTTATCTAACACCAAATGGTCAGCCCTGAAAACATGTAGCCAATTAACATCATACCTACTGAAAAGATTATGTTTAGAAATATATGTGCACATGCATGAATATATATTCATATAACAAAAAAATCAAGGTCATGGATTTGAAAGACAATAAGAAGGGATAGATTAAAGAATTCAGAGGGAGAAAAGGAAGGGAAAATGTATTTATATTATAATCACAAAAATAATGGAAAAATTAAAGGGTAAAAATAGTGAATTGGAGTAATAAAATTTTGTGATGGTGTGAGTGCTGTAGTATCCTTCCTATTTGCATAAAGACAGGAGAATATGTTTCACTCTCACGTTTATGATAGAAGAGACTCATATAATTTCCAAATGTCCTATTTTTGCTGAGCTGCTGAAATTACAAAAAGTTTCCAAGGATCATAAAGAAAAAATTCTTCTGAAAATCTACTCATGTGTCCTTGGTAGTTTGGGATTTAT
Source organism: Micromys minutus (assembly GCF_963924665.1). Taxonomy (NCBI): domain Eukaryota; kingdom Metazoa; phylum Chordata; class Mammalia; order Rodentia; family Muridae; genus Micromys; species Micromys minutus. The sequence goes on along the minus strand of NC_137970.1, from coordinate 25,399,657 downwards.
ATGTAGACAATAGGTTCATTACAATATCCAACATAATGGGGTAACAGTAGAAAGGTTAATAGTTGGTTAATTTGTATATAGCAAGGCAAGAAAACTTGGGTTTGTTATGAACCAAAAAATGGTGAGTAAGAAAATTAAATGTGAGTCAATGGCAGCATGTCAGACAGTAGGGATGTATTTTTATATATGTGAATCCTAGGAACAAGAACGTGCATGTGATATACTGCTGGGGGTGGTGGATAAAAGAAGATGTCATGACATTGCAGAACAATTCACTGTTCTCCTGGAATGATGTAGTATGTGGTACCACTTAGAATATCTGAACGACTTGAATTCAAGTAAAGAATAGCAGTGCTTACAGCTTAGTTATTAAAAGTTACCTCTACCTAAAATACAACATTTAGTCATACAAAAGCATCTTCCCTTCCCTAGACCCTTATCTTTCACAGATGGTCAAATCAGCTACTGGAGTAGGTGAGGTTCAAACACTCCTGGATGAACTGTGTTTTCTACATTGCTACACATGTTTAAGATGAAGATGAAGGCTGAGCTAGAAGAATGGGAAGAAAAGGAATGTTTGAATGAGTTGTGGGAATGGTTTTGTTACAGATTTATCATTTTTTTAAAAAATTGATAGTGTAATGATTTTAATGTATAGGCCATATTTGCTTTACTTTTCTGTTAAATTATAAACTATATTGTATACATGTGTGTTTGTTTATGTGTGTGTGTGTGTGTGTGTGTGTGTTTCTGGGTAACGTGGCATGGCACATTGTGACCAACAATCTATGGATTTCTTGGATGTCTTCTATGGGCAAGGAAGACAACGCCAAATGAATGTGTTTGATGACAGTGACTGCAAAACAGCCAGATCATTGCATATTCAGATCCTATGAATCTTAACTTAGTCATAAGATAAACAATTAAAACCGCATGAATGTGCATACATGCAAACATATGCTTTGTATGTCATAAATATGATCATCCTTGATTTGTCTTAGTGCCACCCTGACTAATGTTGTTAATAATGAGACGTCTAAAACTTTTGGAACCTTCTGTTCCAATGCATGAATATATATTCATATAACAAAAATGAATATTCTAATATAATACACCATCTAAATGGATAGCCCTTTCTACTACAGTATGAATAGAAAAAAATAACAACTAGACAGAGTTTTGTGCTTACCATGTATAAACTGGAATAAACAATTTATACAGGTAGTGCTTCATCTTGTCCTCAATTAATATTTGAATAGGGCAACTAAAGATGTTCTTATTTTAGAAATAAACAAACAGACTTAGCTATGTGGGGAAGAATATTTGCCCCAGGATTGAAATCCAGGCCTGCCTAAATTTTACAGTGTATGTTTACACATGTGCTGTAAACTTTTCAGAGTCTGCTGAAATACTTTAGGAAAGGGGTGTGGTTCATGATATTAGAAAAGTCAAATATTATTATGGTACATGTCTTATTATTGCATTTCCCTTGTATTAAAATTTTAGCCATTGCATTCATGAAGTCTCTGCTATCCAAGCTTCATGAAATCCTTTGAACCTATGCTAATGCAAGCAATCCTAATGAAATTCAGTGGTTTACATGATAAATAAAGACATCAAAGTAGATATCAAGATTGTTGGGGGGAAACTAGTTTCAGGAGGAGTGGGGTGGCTGAAAGAGGATACTGGGGAGTTGACAATGGTTAAACTTTACTATGTGTACTCCAAATTTTCAAAATATAATAAAATCCTTTAGAATATTTTATGTAAAATTCCAATCTTATACTGTACACTGGGTATGTATTATGTTATACGTGATCTCATATAGGAAGGCGATGAGTATTCATTGCTTTGTTAATCAGCAGTGAGGACACATTAATCATCTAATTTTCAGCCACACATATTTCGGACAGTGAGGTTAACACAATGAGGATGACAAACTTGTTGCATACATGGTATACACATGTTTTTGATAACCATCCTGTCAATTTTCCTCCATTCACTCTATTCAAAATATTCAATATAGTCACATGTAAATGTATTTATCATCATTATATTTATATAAGCAGGAAAGAAACCCCTCAGTAACTAAGATGGAAAAATAAATGGCAATTGAGACATCAAGTTGGCTATTTCTAAGTTATGAGAGATTAATCATGGTGTAAGGATAGGAATTAGTGATAGTGTGTGTACCTAAAGTATGTAATAATGACTATGTTTAGTTGCCACTTCAGAAATGATATATCCATAATAGATTTTTAAGGCTATGAGAAATGATATATAATAAAATGACACAAAATTTGGACTTAAATTCTCTATGCATATGAATAAGGAGGTTTGTCCACAAATGTAAACAGAATTGAAGCTAAATAACATACATTAATTTCTTATGTACTGGACAGTTAATATTAATACTGCTTCTGTCTTTCAATAAGCATGTAAAGTCTACATGCATAATCAGTACAGAATGTAAAAGTAGGCCCTGGAGCATCGGACTATTAACAACAGGACCATCTGTTCAGGAACTGTAGTGTTTATAAATAAATGGATATTTATCTATATGTATAGGTAAGTATATGGTCAGGAGTTTTCATTTTTCATGATTTGTGCTTTAATCCCACTTCAGAATCCCTCCATCATGCATATGAGACACATCTCTTCACAGATGGTTGAACATGTTTAATAATAGCCAAAAATGTAGCAGGAGAAGTCTATTTGTAGCAAAAGATTAACCACTACGTGTTCCAAACAAAGTATAAAATTATTTTAAATCATACACTCTTGGTTTATCTATCTGAGCCCTCATTGTCTCTATAGAAGAATATCATTGATTGGTGACCATTTACTTAATAATAATTTTCCCTGCTGATAGAGAATCATAATAGCTCCATTGAATGAATAACACATTTATAAAACTAAAAATCTCATTTTGCAAATAAGTGGTTATTCTTTTCATCGCAATGGGCAGATAAAAGGCAAATGTCTTACGTTTTGACATTATCTGCTCACAACTTGTCACCAACACTTAGCTGTCCATTATAGTGTCAAACCTGTTTTTGCATCCTACAGTTTAATGGTGTGCAATGATAGTGGTAAGTAATAGCTAGAGAGAAATAAGCAAATGAACCTGTTTGGCATGAGGGCATCAAGTAGATTAGAATTTCTATTAACTAAAATGGAACCATGATTATGTAGTTGAAAAAGTCATTGAGTATTTATGACATCTGTATTTTCGTAGGAATATGACACAAGGGCATTATTCTATTTATCATTCCATAAAATGTTTCAAAAGATGTAGGAGGTAGGCCACTTGCTTACATTTCAATATAAAATCTTGCATCTATCTTCAGAATTATGAGACTTAATTAAGTTGCACAATTATTTTTCTGGTATTTATTTCACCTATATTACAAGCCCAAGCCTCAACTATATTGTGGTCTTATGTAACAAACAGCAGAGCTAACATGGAGCATACTCTAATACTTCTCATCACATTAAATGCAACACAACCGAACTTAAGCTCAAGCCAAAAATGATAAAGGATTACATCCCAAATATTTCATGAAACGGGATTTTGGAGAGAGCATTCAGTCACCATGAAACTGAGTTTTCATCAAACTTAGTATTCATCAAAAATGAATGCTAATTTGAACTGATACTCTCAAAAAACTGAAGCCAATGGCACAATGTAATCATCAAAAGGAGAAAACACATATATACAATTTTAGGGAGCTGGGGCTCCTAAAGAAGGACGTTTTTATTATCTAAGCAGTATTTGCTCCAGCATAAGCATATATATATGTATGTATATCACTTTGAAGATCTATTATCAGAGCCTTGATACTCTCAAACTCAGCATTTTTTTCTTACAAATTTATTTTAAAAAACAGAGATACATGTGCATATTTAAAGGAATTTTGGCATAAAACTATATAAATAATGTATCTCTTTTTTAATAAAGTTGTAAAAAAAACTATATGAATATATTTTTGTCAGCACTTGATTTTTTTTAAAGGTTTGGTAGTATGCATTGAAATCTTACTAGTTGCAATAAGCATAAAGTACATGTAAAACAAAATGTAACATGGAAATAGTCAAAGTTTAATTGGTGTGTATGGATTAAACATAATGATTTTTAAATAACAAAAATTGCTATAAGGCTATCTTCTTAGCTCTTGAGTTATTAATGATGTAAGTTCTATGTGTACCCCACTCTGAGCGGGTGCTATATACTTATTGCATTTTTTTTTTTTTCTAAGAAGGGCTGAGGTTTCCACTTTTGGCCTTTCTTTTTTTTTGAGCTTCATATGGTCTGTGCAAACTCAGCATTTTATTTTCTTAATGGACTCATCTTTCGAACAGCATAGTGGAATGGCAACATTTCTGCTCTCACAGAATTTTGTTTTCCACTAGATCTTTGGAGAGCCTGTCCAGCCAAATGAGGCTATTTCTTACCTTTGGCAGAGATGCCCTGGAACCTGAACTCTGGGTAGTCATTGTCAGGACGGTTGTGATGCCAAGGGCAACCCTGGCAGGAGCTGCATCCATGTTTATCCAAAAGGACACCCAGGACAAAATGACTATCAACAGGCTGGGGATGTACATCTGGATCAAATAATAACCCATCTGGCGTTCCAGGTGAAACTTGACCTCAATGCAGGTAAACTTGCCTAGAAGCAGAAAAGGATCATTTGACATCTTATTGAACTCATTTCCCCCATTCTACTATTATATTTTCTTTTCAAAAGTAAAGAACATTGCACACAGTTTGGAAGGACTTTAGACAAATTCTCACCCTACATAATCAATTCCAACTTTTTGAATTCTTCTAGTAATGAAAATGATAGTGTAAGCATGAGAGGGTTAAAGAACCTTAATACTTAAATCATATGATTCATCTGTCACATATTTTTCTACATAGGTCTCTATCATTTTAAGACTGACCAAAATGTTTGTGTTATATGTAATATATACATTATGTGCAACCATTAATATATACTTTGTTCTGTATAACATATAATCTACCATGGAATACAAAACACAAAACAATTATAACCAAGAGAGACAGAGAGACAGAGAGAGACAGTGAGAGAGAAAGACAGAGAGACAAAGAGAGACAGAGAGACAGAGTGACACACAGACAGAAATAGAGAGAGAGAGTCAAATTCAGAGACAGAGACAGCATGTTTGTGTTGGAGTCCATGTATGTTCATGTATATAAAAGACAGAGGACAGTCTCAAGTCTCAAGTGTTCAAATGCAGTCTCTTGGCTGGCAACCTGTGTCTCCCACTCCAGTGCATATGCTATAAGCACATGTCACCATATCCTGGCTCCTTGGGACTAAACTCAGGTTTACACACATGCATGACAAACACTTTACTGACTAAACTATCTCCCTATCCACTCAATATTTTCTAAGAAGCAATAAGAATATTCTGAGTGTTTGAATAGTTGTATGTCTCTGTTTTCTTGATGGTGAAACCAACAGGTACAGAGATAGGTGTACATTTTGTTCCTTGTCAAAACTTTCTAGCTTTGGAATAATTGCTTGAAGAACCTTAGAGTATTCATTCCTAGAAATTCTCCATCTATCAATAAAAGAGTACATAGGAAGGTACTACAACTTTTAACATCATTATTAAGAAGTAGATGTTTTTGACTCTTTCCTCATTTTTCTCTCCTCTATTAACTTTGAGTTAGATGCTGGAAAGTCATTTGGACTATTTCCTACAAAAATGGAAGACTGGGTTGAAGTCTTAGAAGGATACCTTGGAATCAGGCTTTAGTTACTTTGTAATAAGCCACTGTTTGTTGCTGTGGAATGTTCTACTCACAGGGGACCCAAAGCAGTTTGTGATGACTGTTTCTCTACAACCACACTTCATGTTATAGAAAGATCAGAGCATTTGGAATAAATGACATTGGCTTTCCTGGTCAGGTACAATCTTCCAGGGAACAATAGATGCCCACTTGTTGCCACTACCTCAACCTTGCCCCCCTTTGCCTTTAGATCCACCTGACTCCTCTCTAGATGATGCTCACTGAGACTGGTATTGCTCTCCAGGACTGCAGAGCACATCTCTATTTCTGGGTTTCCACTGACCTATACCATTATCACTTTCTTCAATTAAGGCCAGGGATGCAAATTGACCTTAGGACACAATTTGAAGAGTGAATGCAAGGAACTGTCAAGGTTTTGTTTTCTGCACACCTAATGAGGTCTTGAACACCTTTCCTTGGACTCATTCGACAGCAGGCTCTCAGTAAGAGAAGAGCAAACATTCCTAATTTTTCTTACTTTGAGGGAGATTATTTGCTGCACCCACAGTTGAGAGTTCTTCTAAGTTCAATTCGCTTCATACATGTGCAACAATTAAGATAATATGGTAGCTGATATCACATGCAAATGGAGACAGCGGGTTTAGCAGGTGAAAGGAAACCTTACCAGTGTTGTAATGCTTTGTGCAATAGCCGAGCTCTTTCTCTTCTTTCAAAATGAACTGGGGCAGGGTGAGTCCTTCAGCAACTTGTACTGGGCCATCACTTAACCACTCAAATATCAGGTCATTCATGGTGTACCCAACTAGGAGAAAGAAGTAGTAACAACCAATGTATCTTTCCTAGGAAACTCCGATATATAAGGACAGAAGCGCACAATCATTTTAGGCACAATCTTAATAAGGGCTGCTCTACAGTCATCATAACTATGTGTCATCAGGTGCAGAGAAACTGAACACAGCAAGGTACTGGTTGATTAATTTTTGTGTGTATAATGGGAGAAAGGAATCTATAGAATCTTTTATCTCCCGCCTCTATTCACCAACTCTCTCTGAAGAACAAACAAGTAAACAAGTACAAAAACCCTTTGAAGATTTTCTTCACTTGAAAGAGCTGTTTCTGTGGCAGTTCAATAAGACAATCCAATTTATGGCGCTCTCTTCGTATTTCAAATGAAACCACTTCTTTTGAAATGTTTGATGAGAATGAAGTTCATTGTAGGTCTGGCTGCAAGTTTTACCATTGCCCATTTGGCCCATTTGGAGGGTTAGCTTTACTTGTAAGAGACTTTTGTTAATTACTAAGAGTAAATTCTCAGTCATTTTAGCAACTGTGAAGGGCTATGGGCAAGTCATTTAAGAGGATCTTGTACAATATGTAAGCAGAGAGCAATGAATGATACAGGAGCGGGGGTTGTAACACAGTTGATGCAGTTCTTTCCTAACATGGATAAGGTCCTACTTTCAATCCCCTGCACCACATAAAATAACAAGTGGTGGCACATGCCTGTAGACCCAGAACTTGAGAAATGAAGGATGGATGATCAAATGTTCCTGATCATCCTTGACTACATAGCCAGACAGGGGTACATAAAACGATATTTCAAAACAAAAACAAACCCCACAAAAACAGTTATATATTCCAATGCATTGCTAAATTGCCCCACTCATTATTCACACAAAGTACATCAGGTTCCTTATTTTGTAATGCCCTATTGGTATATTACTAGAATCATAGAAATCATAAGAAGTAGGTTAGCTAATGGTTCAGTAAACCAAAGTTAGCTCTTTCTCTCCAAGAGCCTGCTCAAGTGGGTTATTCTTTGTCAATTCCCCTGCGTATTTCTGCATCATCTTAGAAATAGACAGCTAGTCCTATTTTCACTCATTATTTCTGGGCCCTCCTGGTTTTTGTGTTTTACTTTGTTTAATATTTGAACTATGGAAATCAGACTGATAAGGACAAATAATATTCTCTGAAGAGTGATTTGCCTAATACTATAGTGTATTTATTAAGTTTATAAATTCTTATTCTTGCTTACTACACACCAACCCTACATAGAAATCAATGGCAAATTTATTTGGTGTCTAGCTTCTTTGGAACACCTTAAAGGCAAAAAATGAAACTGTAGAAAGCTTCAAAGTTGAAAGCTTCAAAGTTGAATGTGGGTCATGTCCAAATATTGATTGTTCACAAAAGCAATGAATAGCCAATCTCTTCTGCTAATTTGTACAAATATATCCTAACTACCTGCAACAAATGGATAAAGGGATAAGTCAAATCTACAATTAAAGATTTTATGCCTTAGAAGAATCTCTGTTGGTGGAAAATCTGGGTCCTGCTTTACAGAGAAAATACAGTGATAGGGCAGAGGTTAGGGGGCTATAGAGAAGTAGAGTAAACACGTGTAAAAAGTTTTTTCTCAACTTTTTAAAGAGATATGACAACATGGAATAAATAAATACATATAACATGTAAATAAAAAGTCTCCTTCACCCCCCCCCCCCATCACCCTCACTGGAGTCCCTGTGCTCAGTCTGGTAGTTAGCTGCAAGCCTTCTCAGCTACCTGAGTCTGGCAGAGCCCCTGAAGAGGCACCCATATCTGGTTTCTGCTGTGGCCTCATGGGAAGAACCAACCAAATCCTCCACAGTTCCCATGGACTAGAACACAAACCACTGAGAGGTCCATGGCTCCAGTTCCATATGCAGCAGAGGATAGCAGTGTCTGGCATCAATGTGAGAAGAGGTCTTTGGTCCAAGGAGGGCACATTTTCTCAGTGTAGGGGAATGCCTAGGCACTGAGGTGGAGAGGATGATATTGGAAACAATTGTAGGGGGAATGGGAGTGGACAGTGGAAAGGGGATAGCATTTCAAATAAAAATTCAGAGAGTATCTACTAATTTTTTTTAAGTCTCATTTTATCTCTGACAATATCTGAAAACAGAATATGATTACTATTTTCTTTATCTTTATAAGAAGTTTCAAGGGACATAGGTATTTCACTGTTTCTTTTTTTAAAAAAAATATTCCATGAGTCTTTTTACACTCATTATTTTTCTAAACCAAGAAGTTAATATAATTTTTTGCCCCTTGTCTCATTAAATCTCTTAAAAATCTGTAAGTCAGTAGCACTTACTATTTTTTTTTTCTTTTTGGATTCTGTAAACAGAGAAACTGACAAGAGCAAGCCAGAGGAAATTTCATGTCTCTTAATGGAAAATCCCAGTACCTTGAAGGCACAAGTAACTTATGGCACATGTCAAAGATTTTGGTGGCAGCAGAGTCAGAGAATAAAGGGGACAAAGTAGATGACATTTCCCTATTTTTTTCATCATTTCCTAGTGTATCATTTGCCTATCTAAGGAAGATGCCAACTCTTATTCTTTGTCAACTTATGCCCTTTAATTGTTCATTCATGTATTGCTGAGGATCAAATCCAGAGCCTTGAGCATTTTAGGCAATTACACTCCTGCTGAGCTTCTGCCTTAGTGCCTCTCCTTTTTGAATCCACATATGGATACGGGCTTTTTTTGGTTGTTCTCAAAGCAATCATCACTTTTTTCCAGTATCCTTTCGGATACCTTGGTCTCTATGAATATTACAGAAAGAAATACAGTTTTCTGATTATGTAGTGATTCTTTGTAAAGGAGAGATGGATAATAAACATAATTATACAAGGAAAATTTATTTTTATTAAAAAATCTTGCTAAATCAAAGTTGGAAGGGTTTTTTGAGGAAGGAAAATTTCTTTAACAATAAATAAATAAATAAATAAATAAATAGATATGTAGATAGATAGAAAGATAGATAGATAGATAATATAGCCTTGAGGTATTGATAATGAACTTCTCCTATTAAATACCGATCCTCCAATAGACCTTCAATGTTGGTGAGCTTTACAAGTATTTATTCCTAATAGACAAACTAAGAAGCAAGTCAGTGGTTAGAACAAACAAGTGGTAAATGAACAGTGATGACTTACAACTCTCCAGCTGCATTGTACAGGTCTGGACATCCATTGGAAAGTTCTTCAGGTCCATGGGACAGGATAAAGTCAACGTGAGTCTTAACAAAAAAGAATGTTAACCCTACTTTAAAATCTGTGAAATATAATTCTTGAGAAACAAAAAGTCCATTTAGCACTAGCAAAATATATTGATTCAGATATTGAAATCTAAGCTCTCGGGTCAACATTGTTTTAATGAAGAATATTCATTGGTAACTTTATGACATATTTTGATATTTCATTATAAGCCATTGCTTTCTAATTTCCAACCTCCAGATTCTGAATATTTCTTAACTTTCAGATTTGGTCTCTCTCTAACAATAATGCTACTCCCAAGTAAAAATGTCATAATATGAACAACGGGCTCTCAACCCCAATAATGATAAAAAAGAGCTAATGTTTGGAATGTTTTAGTTGCATAACACACACACACACACACACACACACACACACACACACACCATAATGAGAAGAAATAATTGTTCTTCTTCCATCAACTGGGCAGATACTTGGCTTCACAGACTTTTAATTTACAAGTGCATATGGATGAATTAGCAATATATACAGCATTCACTATAGGATTTCCACAGTTATAGAATAAGTAAGCCTTGAATAAGAAAACAAAAACACTTCAAGATAGTGGGTTGCACAGTCTTTTTCTCTCTGCACCCACTGGAGAAAATTCCAACACCTTCCCCTGTGGGACGTTCCAACCAACTCGACCTCTTAAATCAGGATATTCAATGAGCTACCATCTCCTTCTTATCATTTTCATTTTGATTTCTCCTGTGAATGCTGAATGCCTCTTACTCTGAAATTTGTTGTACTTAAAAGATTCAAAAAAATCAATTAGAATTGAAAATCAGCAGAGTTAAATTTTCTTCTTGATACTGCCTATAATTCCACTCTACCCAAAGAAAGATATTAAAATTTGCTAAACACTTGTTTCTCACTGACCAAGTTAGGAAGTAGGATATATGATGTTTATGACTATTTGACTCTAATTCTAGAAGTAAACAGCTCCACGTTTTATATCATAATTATCTTTCATATTCAAAAATATGTGTGGCTTTCATATTATTACCCCAGTCTCCCTTCCCTTTATGCTCCTTCTCAACTCCCCTCCTAATTTGCTTCTCTTTATTTCCTATGGTTCTCTTTGTAGTGTATTCAAGCACTAAGGAATTGCAGCACACACTTGAAAGGAAGGAAAGATTTGAGATTTGAAGTGAGAATAGGGAGTCCATGTGGAAAGTTGTCAAATGCATTAAAATACAGCAGTGAGAGGACAAGCATGTCATAAAGCAACATTTCTAGTGAAATATATTCAGTCTTGAAAACAAATGCATCCTGTGTTAGAAGTAGATGTTTCTAGTTATTGAAAACATTTGTAGGGTTTTTTGTTTTGTTTTTGTTCATTATTTATTCTGTGATGTCTTGTGTTGAAAAGTATAGGCTGCTTTAAAATATTCATACAATCCATTATCAGCCTACTCAGCTTCAGGAATTGAAAACATGTCTTTTCATAGTAAGAGCTGAAAAATAAAATTAGAAAATTTTATTTTCTTCAATATTTTTTAATTATAATTTCATCAAATCCAGTGTTGTATTTCATTACAGAATGAATAAGGTGTCTTTTGAAAGGCATCTCTAGACTCTAAACACCAAGATTGCAGAGCAAAGGTGGCTTGGAGTTGTAAACATCTGGCTTAAAATATAATCTTTCCATGTAAAAAGAATATTTACTAACTTTTGAGTTAATTTAAAGATATAAATATATAGTTATTTACAGATTTTCAAATGTAAAGTCTTGTTTTGAAAAACCATCATGTTTACTCCTTACACACCAAGAAAACTTTGACTAATTCCAGGTTACGTCCTGTTTTACATGTACTTTATGCTCATTGTAATTAGTAAGACCTTAATGCACACTAGCAAACCTTAAAAAAAAAAGCCAAGCATTGACAGAAATGTATTCGTATACTTTTATGCAAAAAGGCTTAAAATTTGTACATGTATCTTTGTTTTTTTAAAATAAAGTTGTTCAATAAAAAAAGAAAATGCAGTTTTCTTAATATCACTATCACAAATTGTTCAAAGTAAGAACAATGAAGATAAGAAAAAATAAAATCTCTAGCTAGTACATAAACAAATAAATAGCTGATTTCAAAACACGGAGTAGTGGTGACTCAAAACAATTCATGGACTTAAAATAAATAGATTTTCTTTTCTATTTTCAAAGTACAATATATTCATCATACAAAAATAGGTTTGGCTCTGACTTTTTTCCTGTGAATGTTGCTATAGACAAATATAAGTGTTAAGTAGGCAAAAGAAGGAGATTTATGTAAGATTTGTTGTCAATATTTTGAATTTAACAAATAATGTTTTATACATTTCAAATTTTCTGAGAGTAAATTCCAAATGTTCTCACCACAAAAATAAACATTTGCGGTGATGAATAAATTAATGAAAACCATTTAATTACTCTATATTTTATTAGTAAACCTGATATCACTTTTGTCCCACAATTATATATAAATATACATATATACACATATACACATAGACATACACACATATACACATATACACACATACACACCATACACATATACACATAAACACATACATACATATCTGCATATATACATGTATAAATATATACATGTATACATATATACATAATACATATTTATATACGTATATACTTATACATGTACACAAAATACACATATTCATATATACATATATACATAATATTCATATATACCCATATTCATATATACATATATACATAATATACACATATAAACATATACAAATAAATACACATATACACATATGCACATATGCACATATATACACATATATACATATGCACATGTGCACAAATATATATATACATATATGTTCAATTTGAAAAGAAAAAACTAAAATGTTTTGCATATAATATTAATAATAATAATCAAATTTTGTAGATCATTACAGTGAGTTAACACCAGAAAATATGGAAAGATCATTAGAATGTTGAAAGCTATCACCTTTTTTTTTCTTTTTTTAAATTGAACTTTGGCTCAAAAACATAGATAAATGTAAATATTTTAAAAGCATTTTTGCAAACATTTTCTTAAGAATTTGATAAAGTCATTGATTCTGATAGCTGAGTAGTACTCTATTGTGTAAATATACCACAATTTTTGTATTCATTCATCTACTGAAGGACATCTGGGTTCTTTCCAGGTTCTGGCTATTATAAATAGGGCTACTATGAACATTGTGGTGCTTGTGTCTTTGTTGTATGTTGGAGCATCTCTGGGGTATATGCCCAGAAGTAAAATAACTGGGTCTTCAGGTAGTACTATGTACAATTTTCTGAGGAACAGCGAGACTGATTTCCAGAATGGTTGTACCAGTTTACAACCCCACCAACAGTGGAGAAGTGTTCCCCTTTCTCTGCATCCTTGCCAGCATCTGCTGTCATCTGAATTTTTGATTTTAGCCATTCTGACTGGTGTGAGGTGGAATCTCACGGTTGTTTTGATTTGCATTTCCCTGATGGCTAAGGATGTGGAGCACTTCCTTAGATGTTTCTCAACCATTCGATATTCCTCAATTGAGAAATTTTTGTTTGAGTCTATACCCCATTTTTAACAGGGTTGTTTGATTCTCTGGTGTCTAACTTCTAACGTTCTTTGTATACCTTGGAAATTAGGCCTCTATCAGATGTGGGGTTGGTAAAGATCTTTTTCAAATCTGTTGGCTGAAGTTTTCTTTTTTTGACAGTGTCCTTAGCCTTACAGAAACTTTGCAATCTCAATAAGTCACATATGTCGAGTTTTGACCTTAGTGCAAAAGCCATTGTTGTTCTGTTCAAAAAAATTTCTCCTGTGCCTATGTGTTCTAAGGTTTTCCCTAATTGCTCTTCTAATAGTTTCAGTGTACCTGGTTTAATGTGGAGATCTTTGATGCACTTGCACTTGAGCTTTGTAAAAGGAGATAAGAAAGGGTCTATTTTCATTTTTCTGCATGCTGAGTGCCAGTTGTACTAACACAATTTGTTGAAGAAGCTGTCATTTTTCCATTGAATTTTTTCAGATTTTTTGTCAAAATCAAGTGACCATATATTTGAGGCCTCATTTCTGGATCTTCTATTTTATTCCATTGATCCACATGCCTATCTCTGTACTATTATCATGCAGTTTTTAACTCATTTGCCTTGTAATATAGCTTGAGGTCAGGGATAGTGATTCCCGCAGATGTTTGCTTATTGTTGAGGATGGATTTCGCTATTCTAGGTATTTTGTATACTATTATTTCATCTGCAAATAGTGATATTTTGATTTCTTCCTTTCTTGTTTGTATCCCTTTGATTTCCTTTTGCTGTCTAATTGCTCCAGCCAGGACTTCCAGTACTATGTTGAAAAGGTAGGGCGAGAGTGGGCAGCCTTGTTTAGTCCCTGATTTTAGTGTGATTGCTTCAAGTTTACCACCTTTAAGTTTGGTGTTGGCTGTTGGTTTGCTGTATATTGCTTTTATTATGTTTAAGTATGGGCCTTGGATTCCTGTTCCTTCCAGGACTTTTAGCATGAAAGGGTGTTGAATTTTGTCAAATGCTTTCTCAGCATCTAGTAAGATGACCATGTGGTTTTTTCTTTGAGTTTGTTTATATGGTGGATTACATTGATGGATTTCCATGTTACACCATCCCTGAATGCCAGGAATGAAGCCTACTTGGTCATGGTGAATGATCATTTCGATGTGTTCTTGGATTAGGTTTTGCAAGGATTTTGTTGAGTGTTTTTGCATTAATGTTCATAAATCAGATTGGTCTGAAGTTCTCTTTCCTTGTAGGGTCTTTGTGTGGTTTAGGGAACAAAGGACCTCGAAAAATGAGTTAGGTAGTGTTCCATCTGACTCTATTTTGTGGAATATTGTGGAGATTATTGGTATTAGGTCATCAGTAAATGTCTGATAGAATTCTGCACTGAACCCATCTGGACCTGTTTTTTTTTTTTTTTTTTTTTTTTTTTTTTTTTTTTTTTTTTTTTGGTTGGGATGCTTTTGATGACTACTTGTATTTCTTTAGGTGTTATGGGATTATTTAGATCGTTTACCTGGCCCTGTTTAACTTTACTATCTGGAATCTGTCTAGAAATTCATCCATTTCCTCCAGATTTTCCATCTTTGTTGAGTATATGCTTTTGTAGTAGGATCTGATGCTTTGTCTATGTTTTCAATGTTGTTTTTGGCCCCCGAGATTCTCTCTTTCATCTCTTGTAGTCTGATGGAGATGCTTGCATCTGTGACTCATGATTCCTTTTTTTAGGATTTCTACCTCCAGGGTTGTCTCTTTTAGTGTTTTCTTTATTGTTTCCATTTCTATTTTAAATTACTTTTTCAATTCTTTCATCTCTTTGCTTTTATTTTCTTCTAGTTCTTTGAGTGTTTTTATTGTTTCCCTTTAAATCTTCTATTTCTTTATGCTTTTCATCCTGTTCTTTTTTATGGATCTCTATCATCATTTTGAGGTATGATTTCAGGTCTGAGTCTTCTTTTTCTGGAGTATTTGGCATTCTGCTGTTTGCTGTGATGCAGAGCTGGGTTCTGGTGTTGCCAGGTTGTCTTGGTTTCCATTGGGTAAGTTCTTCTGCTTTCCTCTTGCCATCTTGTTATCTGTGATTGATTCCTGTCTCTCCCGTGTACCTTCCTGTGTCCCTGGATCTCTGCTGTTCCTGGTGGCAAATGGCCTGAGTGCTTGGTCCTCAAGCACAGGCCCTCCGGGTGCAAACCAAGTCCCTAAAGCAGAGTTTCTGTTCCCCTGAACCAATGGGGAAGGCTCTTTCTGTGTGCTCGGCCCAGACCTCTCTGTGCCCTGGCTACTCGCAGTGCAGTCTCACCAGGACTGCACCCCTGGATCTCTGCTGTTCCCAGTGGCACATGGCTTGCTTTCCCTTTGACAATTAAAATAAAATAATAAAGAAAGTGGATATATCTAAAGACTACACAGTTGCTATTGTGACAACTCAATTATGCTATTCATCATCATAATGCTTTCTTCACTGGATTCTTTTATGGATTGTAGAGTCTTTGTCCCTGTGCACACATTGGTGGCACCTCTGACCTATTCCTTATGGAACTTTTCTGAGTTCCAGGCAACTCTACCTGTGAGAAGAGAATAAATACACAGAGAAGGCACACAGATGCTTGCTCAGCTTTCTTACTCTCACTAAAGATCTATGGCCTCTGAGAAATTTGTTTCTTTTCTTGTACAAACAGGACCAGGTTCTTCTTTAGATATGTGTGTGTGTTACCAGTAGGGACATTATTGGTAATGCTTTAGGAGATGTGTTCATTAATAAACATCAAAAGAAGCAGGAAGGTAGTCCTCAAATCATTGGCTTTAGGTATAACGGTCCTAGTATTTCAGGGTATGGAGAAAAGAAAGAATTTGGTATGTTATAAACACTGCCTGCTAATGTCTAATTTATGTTTCAAAAATGTTTGGAAGACTACTCAAATTTTAAATCAAGTATTTAACTCTGAAATACACCAAATTTATGATATTTTGTTATTTATTTATTTTTTTACAACAAACTCATTTAGGGCATTTTTTGAATATTGGTACAAAATAATATAGAGGGAATTTTTATTATTTAAGTTACCTTTAATCTTTTCCATAAAAATGAGGTGATAGCTACTTTTGGAGAGTCTGATCAGCAAAGAAAACAGAGATTGTTCTTGGGTGATATGAATGTTACTAATCTGGATTAGAATGTTTATCAGTAAAGTAGATGTAAATCTAAAAGTCACCAAACTGCGATTTTAGGTTTCTGGCATTTTACTCTGTTCAATATATATGCCAAAGGAAAAGGGGTGGTGATAAAGAAGAAGCCAACTTTAGGACTCCAGATGCATGTTAAACCAGACATCATAAATTTTGGGCTCTGCAATTCATGCAGGACCAATTAGATTTTACAGTCTCTTCCTGTTTGCTTGTCCAACAACATGATTTAACAAAGCATACAGCCGCTAACCCTCTGTTTGACTATTGATGCTTATTGTGCTCCAAATGTAAAACCTGTCTTAAAAGAAATGTACATGAGCAAAAAACAAAAATAAAATGTCACCCAGTGAGCTCTCATCTGAGACCGGATTCAGGGATAGTTTCCTGTTTGTGGAGAATTTTTCTCAGTATGTTCAGTCATCTGTGGTGCTAATAAAATTCTGTGTCCTTGTGGAATTGTTAGATCTGACACAAAGGCAGGAGTAATTATGTGAGAGTTTCTCTGCTCTCTGAATAAATGAGCAAGCAATCACATTTTCAAAAATTCAAGTCTACAGCCATAACACCCTGAACGTGCCAGATCTTGTCTGATCTTGGAAGCTAAGCAGAGTTGGGCCTGGTTAGTACTTGGATGGGAAACCGCCTGTTAATACTGGGTTCAGTAGGCTTGAAAAAAAATTCAAGATGTCCTAGCAAATGGGGCATACAGATAATGTAGTTATTATACCACCCACTCTGCACTTGTTAGATTTTAATGTCAACTTGACCTGAGATGAAAGAATCTCAAAAAAATGCCTCCATAGGATTGGCCTGTAGAGATTTTCTTCATTGATGATTGACATAAAAAGGCTACAGTTAATGTAGTGGAGGCTGAACAAGCCCGAAGAGTATGGCAGAAAGCAGTTTTACCTCATGTTCCTATCTCAAGGTTCCTCCCTCCTATTTCTGGATGATGGGCTACAAGCTACTAATCAAATAAACTTTTTCCCCCAAGTTGCTTTTGGTCATATATTTCATCACAGCAATAACAACTTTAACTAAGGTATCATTATTGCACCACATTCTAGAATATAATCCTTTTTTTTTTCTTGAGAACATAAGGATTGCTTTATTGGGAGTTTTAGATCTGCTAAATTGTCCCTCTCATTATCTTGAAATTTCTGAAACATGTGACAGTACGGTATTAGAATGATTTGACAGAATACAATGGGAGTTAAACAAAATTGTCATCCTACGACATCTAGACCCTAAAAGTGGAAGTATCCTGGGGGCAAGTTAGAAGTCAAAAGTGCATCATTAAGAGCTGGGGCTCTCTTGGCCTCTCTTGCCTCCTGGTTCTCTTGCTCTCCCAATCCTACCCCTCCTCTTCCCCTTCCCTCCCCCCCCATCTCTCCATGTGCTCATGGCCTGCCTCTACTCCTCTCTCTCTCTCTCTCTCTCTCTCTCTCTCTCTCTCTCTCTCTCTCTCTCTCTCTCTCCCTCTCTCTGCCTCTACCACCCTCTTAACTCTCCCATGACCTGAATAAACTCTATTCTGTACCAAAAAAAAAAAAAAAGAGCTGGGGCAATAGCTTAGAGATCAAAAATAATTTTTCTTCCAGAGGATGAGGTTTTGATTCCTTGCATCTCACACATGTCAGCTCACAACTCAATATTCATGTAGGCAAAAACATTCACACACATAAAGTAAAATAAATTAATCCCACTTAAAGTACATCATTAACAAGACACACTGAGAAAAGGAGTGAAGAAGTGAGAAGGAATTGATAGATTAAAACCTTCTATTAACTTGCTTATCTTCAGCCTTTTCGGTTTTATCCTTTAGTGAATATGAGCATCATTTGCAAGGCTTTTGTGAGAATTCACATTCGTGGGTACTTTCAATGAGAAGTCTAGGTAGGCCTGATGGCATCACATAGGCTACTTTTAGAAACACAACTTCACATATCCCAAGAGATGACTTCATGCCAAATAATTAACTTTAAAAACAATGATTGCTGGGTCCATAGAACATGAAACTGCAAGAGCAGGCAGGCTGTTTAGGGAATGGGCAATCGTGGAAAAGAAACTGCACTTGACTTGTGTTTGTTGGCATGGAATGTGAGGCCTGGCAATTTTAGTAAAGGATTGTGAGGTCGTAGAGCTATTTAGAATCCATGAAGGGTTTTCAATAGTTAAACCTTTCGAAGGGTGGAGATGTGTGTTCACCCATGCAACAAGAAAGACTGGGAGGAATCTTTTATTTAAAATAGAAGTAATGGTTGTCTTCGACCTTAGAAAGGATTTATCTCTAGACATTTATATGGAATCAAACAAATATTATTGATTAGGTCATTGCCCAAATTCTTATAATTTTATTTCATATTTTCACTGAGATTCTGAAATATGCATGCTGTATGTAATGTTCAATGTTGTCTGTAAATTAGTGCAGTGCAAAATTCACTATATTTTTTAAGAAGAAATGCTTATATTTGTGATATGCATCTATATACTTTAAGAGAAAAAGTGTTGTCTTTTGAACTTTTTAACAAAGAATGAGTTTAAATAAACAAAAAGTAAAGACAGAAGAAAAAGCAAAACAAAAAAGCTAAACAAACAATGGTTTGCTAAAGTAAGTAAGAATGAAATCTGAAACTTTTCAGGAGCATTAAATTTGTCTTTGATGAATATCACTTTCTTTTTTCACACAAGGGTAGGTCACATATCTCCAGGTAGGCTGCTTTATGATTAGGACAATTCTATGTAGTAAGACAACAAAATAAGAGAGAGATAAGCCAGGTCATCCTAGATAGCATGTTGGCAGTTTACATGTCAACTAACAATCTTGTGAAAGCTTAAGGAGAGTGGGAGATCTGCCAGGTAACTGAGCAGTCAGGAAGGGGAGCTGATATAAGACTCCACCAGGGCTGTAAGTGAATATAACAATAGTTTGGCAATATTTGTGGGGTGCCTTATGTCAAACATTGGAAATGAAATATTTTCTTGGCTATGCTGAGATCAGCTGTATTCCTAATAACCAGAAACAAAAAAACCGCCTAAATGCTTCTCCACCAAAGAATAAATAAAATGTGTTAAATTTACAAAATGGAGTATCCACTCAATTATTAAAAACAATGGTATCATGAAATTTACCGCAAATGGATGGAACTAGAAAAGATCATCCTGGGTGAAGTAACCCAGACTGAAGAGGACAGGCATGATGTTCTCATATATAAATGGATAGTAGCTGTAAGTAATGGATAACCATGCTACAATTCACAGTCCCAGAGAAACTACGTAACAAAGAGGGCTCAAGATGACTTTCTCAGGGAAGGGAAAACAGAATAGATTTTTGTGGGTTGATTTGGGATAAGTGGAACAGAAACATCAGGCTGGGGATCAGGAAAAAAAGTACTGGGAAAGATGGAATTAGGGTACATTTGGGGTCAATGTTTAAACCTAGTGCAACTGAAATTCACTGAAATCTAAAAGAGTAACCCCAGTGAAGTTTCCTAGTAATAGCATTCTTGTGGTATCCCTAATAAAGGAAGTAGAAGTATTTCTGATTCTTTCCTGCCCTTGGGGTCATTTTCTTTCTACTGGATTACCTCATCCAGCTTTGATATGAGGAGATATGTCTAGTCTTATTATATGTTTTTATCCCCTGTTTGGTTGAAAGCCCTGGGAAGTCTGCTCTTTTGTTTGTTTGTTTGTTTTTGAAGGGAAACAGAAGGAGTAAGCCTTGGAAAGAGGAATGAATGGGAGGTGTGGAAGGGCATCAGAAATGTTGGTCAGGATGTAATGCATATAAAGAATGGATTTTTTAAAAAAGAATTTCTTCAATGGGATCACACTTTGGCTTTGAAATATTTAATAACTGAGAATTTGTTATCCAAATTTTTGTGGTAAGGTATCACTGTGTAGTCCTGACTATACTAGAACTCACCGTGTAGATCAGGCTAGTCTCAAACTCACAGAGATCTGCCTGACTCTTCCTCCAGTACTGCAATTAAAGGCATTCACATCACACCCAGTTATTCTTCAGCTTAAAAGAAGTTTTATCCAATTATTAACATAATGAGCCATATTTTATCTGGCCTAAACAATCTTTTTTGAAAGCAAAAATGAAACTTCTAAACTGAATAGAGTTATGAACCTATCTTTGGAACCTGATCATCTTGTCACCTAATCTCCTTATCCATGGACAAGCAAAGGTTTGACTCTATCTGACAAGACTCTTCATGTAAACACTGAGCAAATTGTTAGGAGTTAAAAGTTCTAGAATAGTCTCAATTTGCCCTTGCTCAAATCCTACCAATTATTGGCAATTACATATAAATCAACTAATAAACATTCAATTGCAAGTTCTCATGGTTATTAAAATGCAAAGCTAGACTTCAAATACTAATAGTCATGTCTGTCTTTGTGTAAACTAGCTCACAGGTTCCTAGGTCTTCTCCCCACATTTCCAAGGGAAGACTTTTATACTGAAAGGAGGTGTTCAATTAGATATACTTAAAACAACAAGAACAATCCAGTGCTTAGAATAGTGTTTCTGGGCAACAGAGGTACATCATGTTTTCCCTATTATCTTGGACTAGCCCATCTGCAAGTTGGTCCTAGGATGTAAAATTACATTCTCCTCCTAGCTAATTCCAAATAAGCAAGCCCAGTGTTTCTTTCTTTCTTCTGAATTTGGGATACGGAGGAAACTAATTGCAACATTGCCTAGATCAGCTGCTGTTCTATTCTTTTTCCTGCTTAAAACTTCACTGAGTAGGGCGGTCCATGTTTACCAAACATTAAAAAGGCATCATAGGAAATACCCATCTGCATTGAGCAAAACCAGCTAGGAAGGACAAAATATAATAACTCTTCCCATCTGTGTGTGGTCCTTTCAGAAATTGTACAGACATATGGTTGGCTCATGTTAATTAAGTCCAAATCTGGACTGGATTCCACTTGGAGAGGAATGGATATGACTAGAGCTAAAACTTCCAAATGCTTTCATATTTTCTGGATAAAAACATTGTGAAGGTGTAGAGTAAGGAGATGGATCAACTGAACACCATGAGAAAAGAGCTCCAAACAGCAGATTTAAACAAATTTCAAAGTCATTTCATGTCTTGTGTTTAATTATACATTTAAACATTTCTGAAGATAAACTATTACTAGCCTGTACATTAAAACACTAAGAAATGACTTGACCCTTGTCATTTTGTGTTTAACATTACAGCTATTAACAATTAACAGCAATAGTGAAGGGAGAGAGGTGGGGGGAACTAGATCACAATGACAATAACATTTTGTTTGGGATCATAATACTTTTGACAAAATGGAGCTCAGAACAAGTGACAGCATTCTGTGAAATGCAGACATGGTTTTGAGCAAACCAAAGTAACTTTGTACCTACTGACAGATGGGAACATAATTGTGTATATGCTAACATATCACAGCAATAAGACTTCTAGTATGGTAAGTAGAAAAGGCTTGTTAACTGCTTATGGCAGCAAAGATCAGTGAGAATATGGATTTGGGACAGATGGTAACATGATTTCTTTTCTTTTTTTTTTTTTTTTTTTTTGAGACAGGCTTTTACTACAAACCTGGAGATAACTGTGTAGATTAATTAGGCCTTGCAATTACAGAGACTTAGCTTGCCTCTGCCTCCTGAATGTGGGGATTAAATGACTATATCACTACACCAGGAACTGTGCTTTATCTTTGATGGGACAATGATATATAGCTAATTTTTCTACATTGAAAGAATCTGAGGACCTAGCTATACCACTCATGGGCATATACCCAAAAGATTCTCCAACATATAACAAGGACACATGCTCCATTATGTTCATAGTAGCTTTATTTATAATAGCCAGAAGCTAGAAAGAACCCAGATGTCCTTCAACAGAAGAATGGATACAGAAAATATGGTAATTTACACAATGGAGTACTACTCAGCTACTAAAAACAATGACTTCATGAAATTCTTAGGCAAATGGATGGACGTAGAATAAATATAACAACCTGAGTGAGGTAACCCAATCACAAAAAAAAAAAAAAAAAAAAAAACACCACATTGTATGTACTCACTGATAAGCAGTTACTAGCCTCAGAAAGCTCTGAATATCCAAGATATAATCCACAGACTACATGAAGCTCAAGAAGGTGGAAGACCAAGGAATGGATGCTTCAATACTTAAAATGGGTAATAAAATATTCACAGTAGGAAATACAGAGACAAAATGTGGAGCAAAGACTGAAATAAAGGCCATCCCAGAGACTGTGCCACCTGGTGATCTATCACATATATAGTCACCATACCTATAACAGTATTGTGGAAGGCAAAAAGGGCATACTGGCAGGTACCTGATAAAGCTGTTTCCTGAGAGGATCTGTCAGAGCTCAAGAAATATAGAGATTCTCCCAACCAATCATTGGAATGAAGATGGCGTCCCAAATGGAAGAGTTAGAAAAGGGGCCAAAACAACTGAAGGGGTTTCCAATCTCACAAGAAGAACAACAATATCAACCAATCAGATTCCCTAGAGCTCCCAGAGACTTAAACACCAACCAACCATTACACAAGGAGGGACTCATGGCTCCAGAGTATATTTAGCAGAGTATGGCCTTATCAGGCATCAATGAGAGGAGAGGCCCTTGGTCATGTAAAGGCCCAATACCCGCTGTAGGGGAATGCTAGCTAGGGTGGGGAGGTGGGAGAAAATGTGTGGGGAACACTCTCATAAAGACAGGGAGAGGGGATAGGTCAATTCCAGAGCGGAAACCTGGTTAGGCCATAACATTTGAAATGTAAATAAGGAAAATATCCAGTAAAAAATAAAATAAAAAGATGAAAAAAATAAAGAAAGAAACACTCTGTTCTGCAGGGAGAAGGGAGGACTTTAATACGCAGGAAAGTTGCTAGGCAAATGAAACCCCCCTCAAAGGTTATATAAAGAAAATAAAAATTTCTGGGGAAGACAAGATTCTTCACTGGAGTGACCTACAAGTTGAATATGGAACTTCCGTAACATAGCCTTCATAAAACACTACCAAAATCTTGAATGGGATTTTCTAGTGATACAGCTGCTTCTGAGAAGCAAAGTTCCTGGAAGTAGCTCCTTTCCCCCATGTGCCTGTAAGCAGCATCAATGAATTGATCTGCCAAGCTACTCTTAAGTAGAATCTTTTCTTTCTTCAGGAGTCTGTCATCAATGACAGGTATGAGGTGAACAGGTAGATGGTTGTGCATCTCTCCCCAGGAAAAGTCACAGGGGAGATAGCAATTTCAAATCACACACCATCACTGTTTACTTTTAACATAGAGCTAAAATGGGAGATCCAGAACCAGCCTAATTATTATCTGAAAAGAGATGCAATTAACACTTCTTTTATTAGGCTTTTGCCTCCTCCAAAGGAGGAAAAACAGACCAGAAGAGTATCTTATTTGTACTAAGTGCGGAAAGTGAGTGAAATCTGGATGTCCTAGGTACCAAATAGAAAATGAGTACACATATAAATTAGGGGTGGTGGTAGGAAGAACTGTCTCTCTGTTTTATTTCTTTTATCCCCCAGGAGTTATTAAAAATTCATACTAATGAGGAATGTAAAGGTAACTACAGTTCTTCTTAGAGATGTTTTTTTTTTAAACCCAAATTTTTTATTGGATATTCTCTGCATTTATATTTCAGATGTTATCCATTTTCAACAAGCCCATCCACTCCCCCCCCCCCATTGCCTTCATGAAGGTGCTCCCTCTCCCAATAACCCTCTGCATGTTAAATAACTTTATACAGTCACTTGATATTGGATGTAATCTATGTCTTCCGGCATCTCAGAATTGACATCTATTTCTCTAGTATTTTATGATTAATGACCTAGCTTCCCCTTCAGTTTTATATCTTTCATCTTACTGCTCAATAACCCTAGTGAAAAGAGATGTCTTTTTGTTGTTCTTTGAAGTAATTCTGTTATCAGTGGCTTTGCTTCAAGAGCAGAACTCACATAATTATCTATGTTAATTATTTGTCTTTTAATTGCTGTCCAGTGATCACCATCACACCTTCTATAGTACAGATGTTTGTTGGTAGTTTTAAGTGCTTCAAACCAGGTGTAACTTGTATAGAGAGAATGCCAATCTTTGCAAACATACAAAACTTCTCCCTTTAAAAACTGAGTGTCTTTCTTCTAGAGCAGCGATTCTCCACCTGTGGGTTAGGACCCCTTTGACAAACTTTATCTTCAAAAATATTTCCATTATGATTTATAAGAGTTGCAAAACTACAGTTATGAGGTAGCAATGGAAATAATTTTATGCTTAGGGAGGTCACAACAACATGAGAAACTATATTAAAGAAATATTGATAGTCATTCCTCTAGTATATAGTCTGGGAAAATGTACTAAAATAATTTATATGTCTCAGAAGACCCACACTAGTATTTATACATGTCTTTGGTGATTGATGGCATATAGGGATTCTGTCCAAAGCAGCAGAATTCCTTGTCAATGTAAGTCAGCTTCACCAGAACTTCTGGTGTTTCCTTTTTCTTCCTGGCACAAGAAAACTTAAGTGATAAGTAATGATAGACTGGCCATTAAACTCTATTGGTTCAAACCTGTATTTTGATCAGATTCACCTACTTATCTAGCCAATTGTTGAACTAGTCCATCATCTCTGTATATAAGTCTTAGCATTCCAAAAATGCCCTACAGTTTTTCCTGCTTATAGAAGCTGAGGCTAAAATAGTTGAGATTGTAATTATTAAACTGCTCTGCATTATAATAATTCAGACTATCACTGAAATTATAAAGGCACCTCTTAAACCACAGGAATTTCAATCTTCCCTGTTCTGTTTCCAAATCAGATTTTTTACTTTTGGAGTTGGATATTGATATTGAGAGAGAACAGTAGCAAGATCTAAAGGCAGTTTAAAGGGAACACCTTAAAATAAAGAATTTCTTCTTGTCCTCAAGCTGGACAGACTATGCAAAAACATAGTTCATCTGTAAGTAATTTAGTGGCTTGAGGAGAAGAGAAAAGTTGTCATAGTGCTAGTGGATTTTGTCTGTTCTCCTGCTTAAGTCCCATTTTGGAGAGTCAAAATGATGATCTTATGAGGCTGGAGAGAGCTGTTCTGTGACAGATCAAATAAAAGGAGGAAATGTGGCTCTCAAGTTGTCCCAAGATACTTTCTTGTTATTCAATTTTTACATACTGATGAATGTTAATGCAGCAGATATTTACCTCCAAATGCAGGTAAATCTTTCTATTGCTTATCCAGACAGATGAAGTCAAAGGTAAGTTGTTATTCAGCTTCTATATATTTTGCTGAACACTTTATTCTTATCCTGTGAGTGTACATTCAAAGGTCCTAACTGTGTTTCATAGGAGACAATCTATTGTATATTCTATGTATGAACTCAATTTGGAACTCAACAGAGCATTTCAGAAATTATGAGAATTCATTATGTATGCAACACACTTTTAGTTCCTTCATAATTTTATCCCCAGCTGCTCCATTTACGAAGGCCTTTCTCCAAAACTACCCTCCTGGTACTACTTAGCTCAAATCCTACTCAATTCACCAGTATAGTACATACCAACTCTTCCCACCCTCAGAGCCTTACTTATGTCTAAGAAGAGTGGAATAATGTGGTTTTCATGCCACTTTATAGGACTTCCTTGAGTTACTGCTTAATTCTGGTGTGGGTGCTTATGTTATAGTCATTAATTTCTCCATTAAGCCAAATCACAAAACTAATTACATTTGGAGACATAATTACAAACTGAGGATATAGTTTTCCTGGATTATAAAATATAAAAATAAGCTTTATTTAGTTGTGCATATAGAGAAAGGATCACAGCTTTTCATACCTATCAAATACATGTTTCTGGAGCTCATCAAAGCTGAGTAAAATAACCATAACATCGTCATGGTAACATTTAGGTAAGTCTCATTTTAGTGTGCATTTTATTTTCAGTTCCGGCATCTAAATAAAGAATGTTCTTTTATCCTTTTTTTATTTAAAAAACCGTTCTGTAACTAGAGTCAGGTCCTTTGAAGTTCTTGCATCAGGCCTCAGTGAGTCAAGAATGGGAGGCAATGTGGAAAAAGTTGGCCTTTTATATATGGATAGAATTGGTCATCAGACAGGACTGTTTAGGGGGCACAGTTGGGTGTCTGTCTAGAAATCTACACTCTACCTACTCCCAGTGGTATTTGTAATGTACCTGTAGAGGGACAAGGAATGACAGCCCCCATCGATTTTCTATTACAATTCAAGCACTATGGGGAAGGTAGGAGACTGAATCATCAACTCCTATAACTGGGAATTGAACCAAAAAGTATTTTCAGACAATTTTACCTCCAGTGCTATATAAAGGTAGGTTACAGTTTGTGCAAAGGTTGCAAATGAGGCAAGCAGAAACTTTGCAGATATGGAATGTTTTGTGCAGAAACAATTCTATAATTATTGATGGTTTGAGAGAGTGTGACAGCTGGTTTTAAATATCAACTTGCCACAAATTGTAAAATATCCTGAGCAAAGAGCGTCAATGGAAAATTTGTCTTATTAATTGACATAGGAAGACCCACTGGAAATGCCATTGGCCCCGTCTGGTAGTATCTCAGATTAAAAAAAAAAAAAAAAAAGCCACAACAGAAGAAAGATTAGTTAATCTTTGCTCACTTGGCTTGTCCTCTTGCCACCGAGTTAATTTGCCCTGCTGCTCTATTGTTGATTTTTCGCTGATATTAGAAAAGGCTTTTTCTGGACTTCCAGCATAGATAGATAACCAATGGCTGGTCAGAAACCTTCTAAGTCTTTCTCACCAGATTGAGATTGCTAAGGCATTCATCCTCCTGAATACAGAAAAACTACCAATTTGTTGGTCTCCCTGGTATTAGACAGTCATTGCTGGATAACTCTGATGGTAGAGGTACTCAGCCTCAAGGATCAAACAGTAACCCAGTTCTCAGCCTTTCCTGGGGAAGTAAGGGTCAGAGAACCAGGCAGGAAGTGGCATTCCTCCATGATTCTGAACTGCAGTTTCTGCCCTGATTGTCTCGTTGATTGACTGTGATATGAAAACAAGCTCCAAGCAAGCCTTTTCCTATGCAAGTCACTCTAGGTCATAGATTCTGACCACAGAATCGGAATGAAACTAGGTCATAGGGACTCTCATAAGTGATCTAATTTAAAGGATAAAACAACTATTGATAATGAGACAGCAGACATTTGAGACAAACTTGTCTTCTCCTAAAATGTTGAACTTTTACCTTTTTCTATTATTTGGCCCACCAAGTCTTATGATACCCTGACCTTTGCTACCATTTTTTTTCTACTAAACTTAAAAAGAATGGAATGATATGATATACCTAATTGCTATGGATTTTTGCATTGTTAAATAATGGCAACTTAGAATCTAACTTTCTCTAAAGAGAATGCACAAAGCAAGATATATGTATGTACTTCTTCATACTTTGTGGGTAATTAATTTGGCAAGTCAGCAAACATACTTTGTAAAGGTGGACTATAATCAAACATATTAGGAAAATTTGTGATGGCTAACTTTGATGGTCCACTTCATATAACCTAGAACTGCCTGGGAAGATTCTTAATCACAGATTGGCTATGTTGGGTTAGCCTGTGGATATGCCTGCATGTGGTTGCTTTAATTTAATAAATATGGAGAGACCAGTGTGGGCAGCTCTAATCCATGTGAAGGATATCCTGAAATATATAAGAATAGAGAAATATCAACACAAACAACCAAATAAATAAAGATGTGTGCATTAATTTCTCTGTGCTCTTGACTATGCAAAGGATGTTAGCAGCTGTCTGAACCTCCTGCCTTGGCCTGCCTCATACAATGGACTGTAACCTGGAATGGGAAGTCTAAATAAATCTTTTTAGTCACTCAGCTGCCTTTCAAGACATTTATCACAGGCAAAAAAATAAAACTAGATCAGAAATCAATATTAACAAATCTGAAGAACACTTGACAAGAGTGGTTTAGGCACATTTTTATCAACAGAAACTATATCATCACTAGTTAAATATTTGTTAATACATTTGATTTCCATTGACAAATTCCTGTTTGGCTTTCTGTTATGTGTCTCAAACATTGGAATCAGGGGTTACCAAATACTAGACTGCTTATGAACTTCTAACCACTAATACTTCATTTAGGCTTTTGCCATTTGGGAAGTAGATATAAACATTATTTGGGAAATATGATCTCTTTTCTAATGAAAATCCTGGAATATATACTTCTCTTTCCATTTTATTTTGCCTTCAAAGCTTTGGACTTTGACTTATATGAGAATTTGATTCTATGTTCTGTCTCTACAAGGTTGAGAAAATCATTGAACCTTTCCCAGATTAAACAGTATTAGTGTTTGCTATTGGTTTCAGGAACATTCCAATATAAGACCTCAATGCCAATCATTGCATTTTAGAAGAAGACCAAATATTTTAGTAATTCTTTAACTATGCAAGATGGAGACAACTCATGACTCCATCTTTAGTACTTGTAGTTTCTTGCTTGTGTCTTTCCCAAGTTCTCTTTTCCCTTGTCAATTTCTTCTTTTAGGGATCCTTTATGTTTGTCCACACTATTCTTCACAGAAACCAAGGACAAGCACTTTATTGCTTCATATGAACTGAGGACAACGGTTTTCTCAGGTATTTGCATCATAAAGTTTAGTTTTCAAGAAGATTCCTTTGTAATGAAATGTTAGGAAAATTTTTAGTATCTTTTAGATAGCAAGTATAGCTGTCTTCACTTCAAACTTGAATTAAGCCCTTTACTGGGAATATATTTATCCTAATAATTCCTTGGCCACTAAGTAATTGTGTCTAATATCCCCCAAAATTGTAGGCACTAATTCCTCAATTTTAAAAGTATTTTGAGAAAACAATTTATAAATTTCTAACTACTTTTTTTGCTTTTTGCTATTTATTATTTCTTAAGTAGTTATATGTTAATGAGCTCTATTAAAATTGGGACTTTAGAGTAAGGGTCACATTCTACTCAGCCTGGATCTTTTATGCTCAAGGTATTTTCTGGCTCATTGAAAACTCCTTTAGGAAAATAGATTTCTGAAGTTCAAATTTGACAACGCTTTGTGTTTCTTGAATGTGGCATGTCTAGTTCTTCTTTACTAAGAATTTTTTCCTCAGATTTCAGAGACTATCCACCTAGCTTGCCTAAGGACAAACTCCTAAGAATCTAAGCAATGAGTAATGTGTCAAATTTCAGAACCAGAGATACCACAATTGCCTCTGGATCTATGTTTAGGACATATATCCACCAATGACACAGAGCAGAGAAACTTTTATGAGACAAGAAGAAATGACACCAGCCTGATTTTATTTCAGCAGTGTAAAATGCTTGGTATTTACTAGAACAAATACCACCCAAGGCCCAAAGGACTAGATGAAGCAGCTGATACACTGTTTTACTTTTTATAACTCTCCTTTCCAGTATCATGCTCCACATATGTCCCATTCTATCAGGTCACATCAAATTCGGTCATGCCCAACACTCCATCTTACAACAGTCAAACGGATTATCATGCAGAATATTGTTTATTTAACAATGAAGTAGGCATTGAGGGTATTTGTTTAGGGAAGCAGTGGTATTGCTGTATTTCCCAAATGAGCAGCCTCCTTATTCCGTAATAGACTGCAAGCATTGTCTTGTGCTTGTTATAAGAACAAAATAAACAGTAAAATATTATATAGCAATTACTTAATTGGTGGTGAGTCTAATAACTTGGGAAAAGTATTTACAAAAATCCTAACTGCCCACTTTGAGGGATGCTAATAAATAAGTGACTAGTGGGGTACTACATAAAGTGCTTTTCAAAAGACAATAGCTATTCAGTATACTAAATCTCTTTTATACTGTCCTAGTTCCTCAGAGTAGGCAAAATATGATGGCAGATATTTTACTATGTAAAAAGAACACTGATTTTAATTAAGCATTTATTTACTAAACATGAATCATGAATTCCATGACAAATAGATTTATACTGTCTCTGTCAAGGCCTGATAAACCATAGCAAAAAAAATGGTATCTAGTGTATCATGATTTCCCTGGACTACTGAATTTTTTATTTCTATTTTTCTCTAGTTAATTTTCAACTATATGATACACATTGGTTATAGAGGAATCAGAGCCTGTACAAATGAAATGACTTCAGTTTGGCCCTTTAAAGAAAATATTTTTTTTGAAACTACACCTTTGATTTTTAGAAAAATACCCACAGATGGATATGCATCTTTTATAATGGAAGCAATTACATTTTGTAGAACCTGGACCTTGATAAGTGCCAAAGATTTAGTTTGAATCTAAATCTTTATGATTGAAAAAATCCATGTTCTTATGATTAACTCATGTATTGCAGTAATTGGAATACAATGCAGAAATGAAAACAGGACCTTGCAACAGGGAGATGGTTATTAGTGTTAATAAAAACAGGGATTTTTCCTGAGCCTATGGAGATAAGGATTCTGAAGGACAGATTTCAATTAATTTTTTTTAAAATGAGAGACTAGGGATTTAGCTCAGTTGGCACTCTGTTTGCTTACCATGGAGAAAGAATTAGATTCAATCTCACCCTGCCTCATACACAGAGAGACACATATACACACTGAAATTGGGAGCTTATGCCTATAAGGATTATAAGAAGCTGAGAAGTTCAGGGTCATGTTCTGCCACATATGGAACTGTCCTTATACTTAGTCACAAAGCAAGTTTTAACAGATACAATAAGAATAAAACAGCGGTTTGTACCTTATCAGGTCCATAGATTAAAATTGCCTTCAACAACAACAGAAATAGCAGAAAGCCTATAAACTCATGGAACTGAACAACTCTAATCAATAACCATTGGGTCAAGGAGGGAATAAAGAAAGAAATTAAAGACTTTCTATAATTCATGAAAATGAAAGCATAACACAGCCAAACTTATGGGAAAGAAGGAAAGAGCAATGTCCATAGCATTCAGTGATAAGAAATTGGAGATATCTCATACTAGCAACTTAAAATCATACCTGAAGACTCCAGAATAAGAATGAAACACACCCAAGAGGAGTAAATAGCAAGAAAGAATCAAAGTCAGGGCTGAAATTAATACATTAGAATCAAAAAGAACAATACAAAGAATTAAAGAAACCAATAGCTTGTTTTTTGAGAAAATCAACCAGATAAGTAAATTAACTGAAAGACAGAAAGACAGTATCCAACTTAACAAAATAAGAAATGAAAAGGGAGACATAACAACAGAAACTGCGGAAATTCAAAAATCTTCAGAACATTCTACAAAAGCCTGTATACCACAAAATGAAAAATATAAACTAAATGATAATTTTTCAATATAGATTCCACTTACAAAAATTAAATCAAGATCAGGTAATCTATGCAAATATTCTTATAACACTAAGGAAATAAAAGTAGTCATAAAAAGTCTCCCCACCACCAAGAAAAGCCCAGGACTTGATGGTTTTAGTGCAGCATTATACCAGATTTTTAAAGAAGAACTAATACCAATGTTCTTCAAACTTTTCCAAAATATAGAAACAGAGGAACCTTTATCAAACTCATTCTATGAAGCCACAGTTACCCTGATACCTAAACTACACAAAGACTCAACAAAGAAAGCGAAAGTCAGACCAATTTCCCTTATAACCATTGATTCAAGAATACTCATTAAGGAAGCACAGAACAGGGCCCAGCCCATCTTCCACCGGGACCAGCAGAGCCCCAGAGATAAAAGCCTCGTGAGAAGGGGATCAGACTAGCCAGGAGGCAGAGAGATCTCTGCCAAGTGCACACAGAAAGCGCGCCCCTGCCCTGCCTGATCCAGGGACCAGGAATCCAGCATTGGGACCTCTGTTCAGACACAGCGGCTTTGGGGCACAGAACAGGGCTCGGACCAACCACCACCTGGACCAGTGGATATCCAGGGACACAGGCCAGGTACAAGGGAAAGCCAAGAACATATCACTGACAACAAGATGGCAAGAGGAAAGCGAAAGAGCATAACCCAGGGAAACCAAGACAATCTGGCAGCACTAGAACCCAGTTCTCCCATCACAGCTAACAGCAGAATGCAATACTCTCCAGAAAAAGAAGACTCAGACCTGAAATCCTACCTCAAGATGATGATAGAGATCCTTAAACAAGAGGAGGACGAAAAGAATAAAGAACTAGAAGCTTTTAAAGAAGAAACAAGAAAAACACTAAAAAAACTAGAAGAAAACAGAACCAAAGAGATGAAGGAATGGAACAAGGAATTTAAAACAGAAATGGACACAATAAAGAAAACATTAAAAGAGACAAACCTAGAAGTAGAAATCTTAAAAAAGAAATCAGGAGTTACAGATGCAAGCATTTCCAACAGACTACAAGAGATGGAAGAGAGAATCTCGGGAGCCAAAAACAACATTGAAACATAGAAAACAGTCAGAGAAGATGCAAAAAACAAAAATCTCCTAACCCAAAATGTCCAGGAAATCCAGGACACAATGAGAAGAACAAACCTAAGGATAATAGGAATAGAAGAAGGAGAAGAATATGAACTAAGAGACACAGTAAATATCTTCAACAAAATTGTAGAAGAAAACTTACCTACCCTTAAAAATGAGATGACCACGAGCATAAAAGAAATCTTCAGAAATCCAAATAGGTTAGACCAGAAAATAAATTCCTCCCAACACATAATAGTCACAACACCAAGTGCCTAAAGCAAAGAAAGAATACTAAAAGCAGTAAGGGAAAAAAGTCAGGTAACATATAAAGGCAGACCAATCTGAATCACACCCGATTTCTCAACAGAGACTAGGAAAGCTAGAAGAGCCTGGACAAACATCACGCAGACCCTAAGAGAGCACAAATTCCAGCCCAAGCTGCTATACCCAGCAAAACTATCAATCACCATAGATGGAGAAATGAAGATATGCCAAGACAAATCTAAATTTACACAATATCTGACCACAAACCCAGCAGTACAATGAATTATAGGTGGAAAACACAATACAATGAGGGGT
This sequence comes from Micromys minutus, assembly GCF_963924665.1. Taxonomy (NCBI): domain Eukaryota; kingdom Metazoa; phylum Chordata; class Mammalia; order Rodentia; family Muridae; genus Micromys; species Micromys minutus. The sequence continues at coordinate 25,366,041 of NC_137970.1, read as the reverse complement.
ATTACGTCCTAGTGAAAACAAGAAAACTCCTAAGCAAGAAAACCAAAAGAAGAAAGAGACACAGACACAATTCAACCTACAAAAGCAATAATAGAAGGAAACAAAAACCACTATTCCTTGTTATCTATTAACATAAATGGACTCAACTCACCAATAAAAAGTCATAGGCTATCAGACTGGATACACAAACAATATCTAGCATTTTGCTGCATACAGGAAACTCATCTCAGAGACAAAGACAGACACTATCTCAGAGTAAAAGGGTGGGGAAAAAACTTCCAAAAATCAGCCCCAAAATGCAAGCTGGAGCAGCTATTCTAATAATGAATAAAGTAAATTTCCAAACAAAAGTTATCAAAAAAGATAAGGAAGGACACTTTTTACTCATTACAAGGGAAATCTGTCAGAAGGAACTCTCAATCCTTAACATATATGCTCCAAATACAAAAGCACCCACATTCATAAAAGAAACCCTACTAAAGCTCAAAAAATACATCTCACCCCACAAAATAATAGTGGGAGACTTTAATACCCCACTCTCACCAATGGACAGATCATGGATACAGAAACTCAACAAGGACACTGTAAAACTAACAGAGACTATGCACCAACTGGAATTAATAGATATCTACAGAACATATCATCCTAAAACAAAAGAATACACCTTCTTCTCAGCACCTCAAGGCACCTTCTCTAAAACTGACCACATAAATGGATACAGAACGTGCCTCAATCGATATAAGAAGATTGAAATACTCCCATGCATCCTTTTAGATTACCATGGTCTAAGGCTGATCTTTAATAACAACAAAGACAAAAAAAGCCCATATACACATGGAAACTAAACAATGCTCTATTAAATGATAGCAGGGTCAAAAAAAAAAAAAAGAAATAAAGAAAGAAATTAATGATTGTCTAGAATTCAATGAAAACAAAAACACGACATACCCAAACCTATGGGATGCAATGAAAGCAGTAATGAGAGGAAAACTCATAGCTCTGACTGCTTCCAAAAAGAAACTGGAAAGAGCATACAATAGAAACCTGACAGCACAGTTGAAAGCTCTAGAACAAAAGGAGGCAGATACACCCAAGAGGAGCGGATGGCAAGAAATAATCAAAATTAGGGCAGAAATAGACCAAATAGAAACAAAAAGAACCATTGAAAGAATTAACAAAACCAAGAGCTGGTTCCTTGAGGAAATTAACAGGATTGATAAACCCTTAGCCAGACTAAATAGAGGGCAAAGAGAGGGTATCCAAATTTACAAAAACAGAAAGGAAAGTGGAGAAATAACGACTGAAACTGAGCAAATTCATGAAACCATCAGATCCTACTACAAAAGCCTATACTCAGCAAAGTTGGAAAATCTGGAGGAAATGGACGAATTCCTAGACAGATACAAGATCTTAAAGTTAAACCAGGACCAGGTAAACCATCTAAATAATCCCATAACACCTAAAATATAGAGGCAGTCATCAAAAGCCTCCCAACCAAAAAAAGCCCAGGTCCAGATGGCTTCAGTGCAGAATTTTATCAGACATTTATTACCAAAATGATACCAATACTCTCCAAACTATTCCAAAACATAGAATCAGATGGAATACTACCTAACTCAATTTTTGAGGCTAAAATAACCCTCGTTCCGAAACCACACAAAGACTCTATAAGGAAAGAGATCTTTAGACCAATCTCACTTATGAACATTAATGCAAAAATACTCAACAAACTCCTTGCAAACCGAATCCAAGAACACATCAAAAGGACCATTTATCATGACCATGTAGGCTTCATCCCTGGGATGAAGGGATGGTTTAACATATGGAAATCCATCAATGTAATCCAACATATAAACAAAATCAAAGAACAAAATCTCAAGGTCATCTCACTCGATGTTGAGAAAGCATTTGACATAATTCAACACCACTTCATGCCAAAAGTCTTGGAAAGAAAAGGAATCCAAGGTCCATACTTAAACATGATAAAAGCAATATACAGCAAACCAACAGCCAACATCAAACTTTTCTTTTCTTTCTTTCTTTCTTTCTTTCTTTTTTTTTTTTTTTAACAATGAGCAAAAAGTATACGTAATACAGGGTTTAACCCAGAATTTGTCAATGTGTTCTTCGTGTGTAAGGATTGAGCATGACTTTTTTTTGTTTGTTTTGTTTTCTTTTCTTATTTTCTTGGACTTCACACTGTCTGTGAGTTGTTTCTGGGGCACTGCGAGCCTCTGGGATTAGCATCCCACTATCAGTGACTGCATATTATGTCTGTTCTTTTGTGAATGGGTTATCTCCCTCAGGATGATATTGTCTAGATGCATCCATTTTCTTAAGAATTTGGTTAAGTCATTGTTTCTGATAGCTGAGTAGTACTCCATTGTGTAAATGTACCACAATTTTTGTATCCATTCATCTACTGAAGGACATCTGGGTTCTTTCCAGCTTCTGGCTATTATAAATAGAGATGCTATGAACATTGTGGTGCATGTATTTTTGTTGTATATTAAAGTGTCTCTGGGGTATATGGCCAGAAGTGGAATAGCTGGGTCTTTAGGTAGTACTATATCCAATTTTCTGAGGTATCACCAGACAGATTTCCAGAATGGTTGTATCAGTTTACAACCCCACCAACAGTGGAGAAGTGTTCCTCTTTCTCCGAAACCTCGCCAGCAACTGCTGTCATCTGAGTTTTGGATCTTGGCCAATAAGACTGGTGTGAGGTGGAATCTCAGGGTTGTTTTGATTTGCATTTCCCTGATGGCTAAGGATGTCAAGCACTTCCTCAGATATTTCTCAGCCATTCGATATTCCTCAATTGAGAACGTTTTGTTTAGCTCTGTACCCAACATCAAACTCAACAGTGAGAAACTTGAAACAATCCCACTAAAATCAGGGACTCCACAAGGCTGCCCTCTCTTCTCCTACATATTCAACATAGTACTGGAAGTCCTAGCTGGAGCAATTAGACAGCAAAAATTAATCAAAGGTATACAAATTGGAAAGGAAGAAGTAAAAACATCACTTTTTGCAGATGACATGGTAGTGTAATAAAGTACCGCAAAAATTATACCAGAGAATTCCTACAGCTGATAAACAAGTTCAGGAAAGTGGCTGGATATAAAATTAACTCAAACAAATAAGCATCCTTCCTCTATTCAAAGGACAAACATGTGGAGAAGAAATTATGGAAAAGATACCATTTACAATAGTCACAAAAACTATGAAATGCCTTGTTATGACTCTAACTAAGCAAGTGAAGGACCTGTATGACAAGAACTTCAAACCTCTAAAGAAGGAAATCAAGGAAGATCTCAGAAAATGGAAAGATCTCTGATGCTCATGGATTGGACGGATCAACATTCTAAAAATGGCCATTTTACCAAAAGCAATCTTCAGATTTAATGCAATCCCCATCAAAATTTCAACCCAGTTCTTCATTGAGTTGGAAAGATCAATGTGCAATTTCATCTGGAATAACAAAAGACCTAGAATAGTGAAATCCATCCTCAACAACAAGAAAACATCTGCGGGAATCACTATCCCTGACCTCAAGCTATATTACAAGGCAATTGTCCTGAAAACTGCATGGTACTGGTACAGAAATAGGCACGTGGATCAATGGAATAGAATAGAAGATCCAGAAATGAGCCCTCACTTATATGGTCACCTGATTTTTGACAAAGGATCTGTAAACATTCAATGGAAAAAGGACAACCTGTTCAACAAATGGTGCTGGTCCACCTGGCACTCAGCATGCAAAAGAATGAAAATAGACCTTTTCTTATCTCCTTGTACAAAACTCAAGTGTAAGTGCATCAAAGATCTCTACATTAAACCAGATACACTGAACCTATTTGATGAGAAAGTAGGGAAAACCTTAGAACACATAGGCACAGGAGAAAATTTCCTGAACAAAACACCATTGGTTCGTGCTCTGTGGTCAAAGATTAACAAATGGGTCTTAATGAGATTGAAAAGTTTCTGTAAGGACACTGTCAAGAAAACAAAACGGCAGCCAACAGAATGGGAAAAGATCTTTACAAACTCCACATCAGATAGAGGCCTAATATCCAAGGTATACAAAGAACTCAAAAAGCTAGACACCAGAGAATCAAACAACCCTAGTAAAATGGGGTACAAAGCTAAACAAAAAATTCTTAATTGAGGAATATCAAATGGCTGAGAAGCATCTAAGGAAGTGCTTGACATCCTTAGGCATCAGGGAAATGCAAATCCAAACAACCCTGAGATTCCACCTCATACCATTCAGATTGTCCAAGATCCAAAGCTCAGATGACAGCAGTTGCTGGTGAGGTTAGGGAGAGAGAGGAACATTCCTCCTCTGTTGGTGGGGTTGTAAACTGATACAATCACTCTGGAAATCAGTCTGGCGATTTCTCAGAAAATTGGGCATAGTACTACCTGAAGATCCTTCCATTCCACTTCTTGGCATATACCCCTGAAACACTCCAATATACAGCAAAGACACATGCACCACAATGTTCATAGCAGCTCTATTTACAATAGCCAGAATCTTGAAACAACCCAGATGTCCTTCAGTAAATTAATGGATACAAAAATTATGGTACATTTATACAATGGAGTACTGCTCAGCCATCAGAAACAATGACTTAACCAAATTCTTAAGAAAATGGATGCATCTACAGAATATCATCCTGAGTGAGATAACCCAGTCACAAAAGAACAGACACTGATATGCAGTCACTGATAGTGGTATACTAACCCCAGAACCTTAGGCCTACCCCAGAAACAACTCACAGACTGTGTTAAGTTCAAGAAAAAAAAAAAAAACAAAAAAAAACCCCCAAAAAAACCATTAAAAAAAAGAATACTCATTAAATTACTGAATCCAAGAACACATATCAAAAACATTATCAAACATGACCAAGCAGCCTTCATCTGAGGGATGCAGGTCTACTTCAATATATGAAAATTTAATAATATAAACAAACTGAAAATCACATATAGTCATATTATTAGATGCTTACAAAACCTTTGACAAAATCCAACAGCCCTTTCCATACCTAAATGCATTTAAAGCATTATAGAGCAAGCCAACATAAAACTAAATAAAGCAATTCCATTAAAATCAGGGACAAGTCAAAGTTTCCCAATCTATCTCTATCTATTCAACATAGTAATTGCAGTTGTAGCTGAAGCAATAAGACAACCAAAGGAGATCAAAGAAATACATGTTGAAATTTAGAAAGGCAACGCATTTTTTACATAGTATTTACAAAACATTCATACATAAATGACCCCAAAATTTCTACCAGAGAACACTTATGGCTCATATACACCTTCAGCAACATGGCCACATGCAAAGTCAACTCAAAGAATCAGTAGTGCTTCTTTATAGAAATCATAAACAGGGCAAGAAAAAATTTAAGGAAAAAGCATCACTTTTAATAGCCAAAAATAACACAATATATATTTGTGTATCTCTAACAAAGTATGTGAAAGACCTATATCACAAGAACTTCAAGTTTCTGAAGAAAGAAATTGCAGAAGATATTAGATGATAGAAAGATTTCCTTGGCTCATAAAGAGATAGGATAAACACAGTAAAAATGTGCATCTTACCAAAAGCAATCTACATTTTCAATGCAATTCCCAGCAAATTACATCACAATTCATTTCAGACCATGAATGAATAATATTCAACAACACATGAAAAAACAAACAAACAAACAAAAAACAGGAAAGCTAAACTAATCCTGTACGATAAAAGAACATTTGGAGGTATCACATATCACATCCTTAATTTCAAGGTGTACAACAGAGCAATAATAATAATAATAATAATAATAATAATAATAAATAATAATAATAAAAACACTGCATGGCATTGACACAAAAACAGGTAGATCAATGGAATATAATAGAAGACACACTCACATATCTATGGCTACTTGATATTTTGACAACGAAGCCAAAACTATAAAACGAAAAAGGAAAGCATCTTCTACAAATGATGTTGGTTTAACTGGATGTCAGCATGTAGAACAATTCAAATAGAATTTGAATTCATTACCCTGCACAAAACTCAAGTCCAAGTAGATCAAAGACCTCACCATGAAACAGAGAATATTTTAACACAGGAGACAACTTACTGAACAGAAAATTGACACCTCAGCCACTGTGATCAACAATTAATTAATGGGACTCATGAAACTGAAATGCTTTTTCAAGTCTAAGGACAGTATCAGTAGGAAAAAGTGGTAGCCTACAGAATGGGAAAATATCTTCATAAACACTACATCATACAGTAAGTAGGCTGATATAAAAAATTTATAAAGAGCTAAAAAGTTAAAAACCAAAAATAGAAATAAACAAATTTAAGAAATGGGGTACAGACCTAAACATAATACTCAACAGACAAATCTTGAATGATTGAGAAGCACTTAAAGAAATATTCAACATCCTTAATCATCACGGAAACGCAAACAAAACTTAATCTGAGATTCCACCATATAAAGATCAAAATGTCTAAGATCAAATACTCAAGCAACAGGTCATGCTGGCAAGGATGTGAAGCAAACGTAACAGTTCTACATTGCTCTTGGGAGTGCAAATTTGTACAACCACTCTGAAAATCATTTTGGTGTTTTATCAGAAAATTGTGAATAAATTTACCTCAAGACACAACTACATTATCTTTGTGCATATACCCAAAAGATTCTTCACCATATAATAAACTCAACTATGTTCACAGTAGCTTCATTCATAATAGCCAAAAAACAACCTAGATGTTTTTCAACTGAATAGTAGATAAAGAAAATATGCTACATCTACACAAAGACTGTGGGTTGGTAACCCTATCCTTACTCTTCAGGCCCTGTGTATCTACTGGAGGTGAACTCTTTGAGTTCCCTCACTGCACTGTTGGGAAATTTATCTAGGGTCATTTCCATTGAGTTCTGAGAGTCTTACCTTCCAGGTTTCTGGTACTTTCTAGAACGAGAAATGTTCCTGTATAGAATAACTGCAGGGACAAAAATGGAGAAGAGACTGAGGGAAAGGCAGTCCAGGACCGGCCCACATTGGGATCCACTTCATATGGAGAAACCAAGGCCTAACACTATTCCTGATGCTAGGATATGCTCTGAGAGACCCAACCAGCAGCTAACTGAGAAAGAAGCAGATACTTATACCCATTGGACTAAGTTGCAACATTATGGTTAAATTAGGGCAAAGATGGAAGAAGCAGAAGGGGAGGGCAATCCCATAGGAAGATCATTAGTTTCAACTAATCAGGACCCCTGGGAACTCCCAGACACTGAGCCATCAACAAAACAGTGTACTCAAGCTGGTCTGAGGCCCCTGACACATCTATAGTGGAGGACTGCCTGGCCTGGTATCACTGGGAAAAAATGTGCCTAATCCTTAAGAGACTTGAGACCCTAGGGATGGGGAAGGCCTGGTAGTGGGGGAGCATCTTTTTGGAGACAGCAGGGAGAAAGAAATGGATGAGGAAATGTGGGGGGAGGGAACAGGAGTGAAGGCTACAGCTGCATTGTAAATAAAATTTTTTAAAAGTCATCTATTTAATTGAAAGCAAAAACAAAACAAAACAAACAAAAAACTAAAGAAAACCAAAGACAACAGGAAACACAAAGGCAAATAGATAGAACTTGAGAATAATCATCCTGAATGAGATAACCCAGACCCACAGATATACAACTAACAACACTCACTTATGGTTGGATATTAGTCATAAAGTGCAGGATATCCATGCTATACTCCACAGACACAATGGATCTATGTAACAATGAGGACCCAATTGAGGCCACGTGAATCACATTTAGAAGATGGAGACAAAATAGTCAACAGTAGGTGGATAGAGAGAGGAAACTGTGGGAGAGAGGGTGAGAAGGTGAATGGGAGAGCAGGATGGAGAGGGAAGAGTGGAGAGGGCTGGGGTAAGAATAAAAATTGGTGGGGGGATTTCTGACCAACGGGAGACATAGGTTGGGAGAGGTTACCTAGAGTCTATAGGGTAACCCTAGCTGAGATTCCTACTAGCAAGGGATATAGAGACTGAAGTGGCCATGTAGTCAGGCAAATCTTTCAGTGGAATGAGGGAGACATCAACCTTCCCACAAAACCTTAAACCTGATATTTTTCCTGCCTACAGGATGCTCAGGGATAAAACTGGAGCTGTGACTAAAGGAAGAGGCAACAAATGACTGCCACAACTTGAGGCCCATCTTAAGTGAGAGAGCCAACTCCTGACACAGTTAACAATTATATAGGAGCCTTGCATAACGCTCTCCTGAGATGCTTCATTCAGCAGAAGATGAAGGCATATGCAGAGACACAAAGTGAAACATTAGATGGAGGATGGGGAGTCTTGCAGAAGAGTAGGGAACAGGACTGCTCAAGCCAGTATGGTCAAGGACAAGACAAGTAAACCACAAAGTCAACTAATCTGAGACAATTGGGGGCTCAGAGTCTGAACCACCAACCAAGGAGCATGTAAGAGCTGGACCTAGACCCCTCCATTTATAGCACATGTATAGATTGGTCTTCCTGTGTGTCCCCTATGAATTGGAGTAGAACTTTTCTCTAAATCTACTCCCCAACATTGGATCCCCTTCCCCTACCTGAACTGTCTGATTGGGCCTTGGATATGCTTCGTCTTGCTGGGGTGACTTCTCCTTCTTTGAAGAGAAGGGGAGGAGGTAATGGTAGAATTTGTAAGGGTAGGACTGGGAAGAGGGTGTCTGCAATTAGGATGTAATGTAAATAAAAATAAATAAATTACATTAGAAACAAATTTAAAAAGAATGAAAGAGCAGCCCACAGAATGGAAAAGATCTTCACCAACCTTATATTCAACTGAGGGCTGATATGCAAAATATATAAAGCACTCAAGAAATCAGACATCAAAACCCCAAATAACCCAATATTAAAATGGGGAACGAAGCTAGACAGAATTATTGACAGAGGAATCTCTAATGGCGGAGACATACTTAAACCTTCAACGTTCTTAATCATCGGGGAAATGAAAATCAAACAATTATGAGAGTCCATCTTACAACTGTCAGAGCAGCTAAGATCAAAATCTAAAATGCAGCACATGGTGGCAAGGATGTGGATAAAGAGGAACACTCCTCCATTGCTGTTGTGTGTAAAAACTTGTACAACCACTCTGAAAATCAATTTGGAGGTTTCTTAGAAAATTATGAATAGTTCTATTTCAAAACCCACCGATACCAATCCTGGGCATATGCCCAAAAGATGCCCCACTATACCACAGGGACACTTATTTAATGGTGTTTATAGCATCTCCATAATAGCCAGAAACTGGAAGCAACCTATATTTCCCTCAACAAATATACACAATGTAATAGTACTCAGCTACTAAAACCAAAGACAACATAAAATTTCTGGGCCAATAAATTAGACATGAAATTATCATCCTGAGTGAGGTAAACCAGACCTAGGAAGACACACATTGTATGTCCCCACTTTTAAATGGATATTAGCCATAAAGTATGGGATAATCGTGCTACAAACCACAGACACAAAGAAGCTAAGTACTATGGAGCATCCAGGGGGAAGGGCAAGACTTTAATCTCACTGAAAGGGGGAAATAGATTACATATTAGGTGTGGATGCAAAGAGGGGTTTGGGTGGGGAAAGAATTGTGGGAGGGAATAGGAGAGAAAAGGTGGGGGAGTGAGGAGGCAATGAGAACTAGAACAGGAAAGTGAAACCAGAGGGGATGCATTTCTGGGATAAACTAGAAGTATAGGCCAAAAGAAACTCTCAGGAATCTTTGAGAGTTGACCCTAAATAAGACTCTTAGCAACAGGGCACATGGAACCTGAAATGGCCATCTCATATAACTAGGCAATTCTCCCAGTGGTGGGATTGAGATACCACTCCCCTCTGACAAAACTTTGACCCAAAATTTGTCCTGCCAACAAGATGTACATGGAAAAAGATGGAGTGGAATTAGAGGGAATAGACAACCAATGACTAGCCCAAGTTAAGACACATGCCTTTCGAGATAGCCAACCCCTGGGATTATTAAAGATTCTCTCTTATACTTCCAAACAGAAGCTTGTTCTCTGAGAAGCTTAACCTAACATCCAGTGGAAATAGATGCAGAGACTCAGAGCCAAGGACAGGCAAAGCTAGGGACATTTTTATGGAAGAGGAAAGGAAAGAAGGAATAAGGAGCCATAAAGAGTAAGGACACTACAAGAACACTTACAGAATGATCAACCCTGAGCCCATAGGATCTCTCGGAGACTGAACCACAAACCAAAAAGAATGCATGGGATGAACATAGGCCCCCTACACATAATACAGATGTGTAACTTACTTTTCTTTTTTTTTTTAGTACAGAATAGAGTTTATTCAGGTCATGGGGGAGTTAAGAGGGTAGTAGAGGCAGAGAGAGAGAGAGAGAGAGAGAGAGAGAGAGAGAGAGAGAGAGAGAGAGAGAGAGAGAGAGAGAGAGAGAGAGAAAGAAAGAGAGAGAGGGGAAGGGAAAGGGAAGAGGAGGGGTAAAGGGTAAAGGGGGAGAGCTCAGCTGCAAGAGGCCTAGAGAGGCAAGAACTGTAATTTACTTTTCATGTGGGACTTATAACAATTAGATAAAGAGTTGTCTATGACTATTACCTGCCTTTGGATACTTTCCCTTTAAGTGAGCTGTCTTGTCTAGCCTCAAAAGAAGACAAGCCTAATCTTATTCCAACTTTTATGCCAAGGCCAATTGATATATATGGGAGGCCTCCCCAACTCTGAGAAGGAAGGAAGGGGAAAATTGTGGGATGGGAGGGGGAGGGTCTGGGAGGAGAATAAGGAGGAGAAGCTGAAATTAGGTTGTAAAGTCAATAACTAAATGAATAAGAAGAATAACTGAAATGAGAAATCACATACTGTGTGTGGTTCATGGTAATTAGATTGATAAATATATAATTTAATTAAAACATTTGTTTAGGTGTTTATATAATACTACCACCTGTTCATAAACAAACTAGATGCATTGTTGTGAAGAATCTCACTTATAAGACCACGAAACATTCTGAAATTCATATATTTAATATTCAAATAATAAACAAAAAACCACAGACATCTACATCTATCTACCTATCTACCTATCTATCTATCTATCTATCTATCTATCTATCTATCTATCTATCTATCATCTATCTATCTACCTATCTATCTATCTATCTATCTATCTATATATCTATCTATCTATCTATCCATCTAACTATCTATCTATCTATCTCATCCTTTCCTAAAGAATCTGGCATCTCTAGGCCTTGAGAAATGAAGTGATAAAACCAATAAAAGCTTACCTAATACTGTAGAGAACTTTGCCATTTTTAGAAATCCGCAGCAACTTGTTGTCAGTGGTGACATCATGGAAATTGGCACCTTTCTCATTGGCAAAGAACAAATCTGGTTTCCAAATCGAATCCAACATTGATGGATCCAAATCCAGGGAATCATCTGGGTACTCACTGTATGCCAACCGTGAATCGTTCCACTGCTGTCTCAGAAAAATGTTCACTCGGTAGTCCTACAGAAATGTCATATACAAGAACCACTTATTGCCCATCCTGGTTTAGGAAATCCATTAAATTTTCTTCTCACCTTCTTTATGTTTTGATATAGCTTTTTTATCTGGTGAAACAATTATTTGTACACTCTGACCAAAATAAAACACTCAGCTTTAAAAACATCTGCCATAAAGTGGGTGAAGAAAACGATTCAACCAAATCAGAATACCAATTAAAAACAGGTTGACTTTCTTGATTTTTTATGCTTGAATTATTAATACTTCATTGAAGTTATCTTAAATCAAGATGATCATTCTATAGAAAAAGGCAATGATGAGTACAGAAGTCAGAGTGTCATGGCAGATTACCAAATAAACCTGGTTTATTTTATAAATTAGAAATAGCATGATTTATAAACTCTTTTTGCTTAGAATCTCTGTACAGAAAAGTAACTCACTCTGCAATTTGGGAGTGAAAATCTTTTAAAACCATATTATGATAGACCAATATCCTTAAAATCTTAAAAACATTAAGTTGCTTCATGTTCACAAAATGATTCTTTCACAACTAATTACTTTCAAGCTCTTAGATATTTCACTGAATTCTCTTCATGTGTTATATATAGACAGCTTGATGAGAATTGTTGAGGGTTTTCCCAAAACTTTGCCTTTCTCACTGGATCCAGTTATTACTTTTGTGGAACTGTAACTACTCTCCTGGGGGCTTCTATTCAAAGACTTAGGTTCACAGAAACACTGGATGACTCTGAGGCATGATCAGGAGTCCCTAGTTCATCACAATTGTGGCTTCACTGTTAATCATTACTGTCACTTGTAGTTATTAAAAATGAGAAATATCATCATTTGTTCTTTTTTTCTCTTACCTTTCATTTAAGCCCTGTTGGCTTCATCTCCACATCCTTGGCATCTAGATATTTTTGACCATTATTTTTTTTTAATGGCGGTTATTTTGTTTTGGTTTGCTTGAACACTTTCTACTTTAGCTTCCAACCTCTCACAACACCTTTATTTGTATGCAAATATATGTGATTGTTCAATCTGCCAAGGACCATGGAAACCACTAAAAGATGACTTATTTTGATTAATGCTCTTTTGGTCAAAAGAAAACAAAAGGTTTAGAGATGAGGCTGAAAGATCCCCGAATTTGGGGAAGCCCCTCACTCTAGTACTGGAAGAACTTGAACCCAAGAACTCACAGAGAGCCTATCTTGCTGCAATCAGGCAAGAGGTTTATTTGGGAGGGGAGAGGCCATAGCTCTGGGGACTACACATATCTCACGGAGGAGATAGAGGAGTATACCCCAAACTCAATTAGGGGGACATATTTATAGGGAAAATTACATAGGCAGTTAGCAATAAGCACATAGCAATTTCATTGTTTCATTCAAATTGGCACTCTCTGTCTGCTTTTGGATATGATTGAACTCTAGGTCACTCTGTTTTGGGGCACACTGACCTTCATACTAGTTTTTCTCAGGACTGCAGAGCCAGACCTTATTGAGACCAGGTGGTCTGTGGTTTTTGTTCTCAGCACTGAGACATACTTGTCCTCAAGGCAGGCTTAGTGGGGCTAGCTTAAAATTTTAACTCTTTCAAGGCTATACTAGCCTGTTAATATTTCTATGGCATTTTTAAAATTGCAAACTACTGGTAACTAATCTCACAGAATATTTTGAACGTTGAAGGTTTTTGGAAAGGTGCCTAATGTAGGTTGGAGAGGCTAATTATAGTAAATATACAATCAGACATGAGATCTTTTGGAAAGTCTGAATTACTAAAAATAATTAACTAAGGCTTTCTACTGTATTATCATGAACATTCCAACTTGAAAAGGCTTAGAACGTGACATCTCTCTGGAATTTTTGCAAATCTTCAAATCAGTGTTGATGCCATTTGGGGGCTTAATTCAATAAGTACCCCAACCTGTTGCTCAATGGCCATCCCAGTAAACAACCACAAACTTCTCAATTGTTCATTTTGGGAGTTTTCCAAAGAGACCAAAGAGCTATGGTCAGAAAGAGATTATTAGCAGTACAGTGTTTTTTGGGAACTGGTGCTACTGAACCATTAGAGAGTTGTGTGAATAGAGAGTTGTGTGAATAGTGAGCAAGAAAGCCTAATTTTTGAAAATTTAAGAAATGACAATAAAAATGCAACAATACCATGCACATGTTTTTGTTTTTGTGTTAGTATCTGCGGTGTGCTCTTAAGATTTCCCACGGAAGGAAATAAGGGAGGTCTTTCTGTTTTAAGGTGTTCCTTATCCTCTGGTTTCCTAGAATGAGAATACATTCTTAACAGAAAGGGAAGTAGAGCAGGAGTGGGTTGGGTAGGTAAGTGCCCACTTGGAGACATGGGGATGGTGTGGAAGAGGGGATTGAGGGTGGGAATGTAAATGTAAATGTAAATAAACAAAAAAAGCAATTAAAAAAGAGATCTTGGTGGGCAAGGAGAGTGTATATGGTTCTTTCAATTGCAAAGAGGAGAGAAGAAGCACTCTTCCCCTACCAAATCCAGAGATACTCTAATTCCAGGAAGTGGGTGCAGCTGGGTATAAAAGTGAAAGGGTTTAATATCAACCTATTCAGAGAGCAGATAGAGATACTGTAATTCCAGAAAGTGGGGTGCAACTTGTCATAAAAGGGAAAGGGTTAAATATCAGATTATTCAGAGAGCCGCATAAAATACTTCACTAAGAAGTATTTTAGGGTAAAATAGTACATGAGCTGCCAGTTAGAAACCACTGGACAACAAAATCACAAATATAGTAATCTTGTATTCTCCTGTATACCTGAAATAATTTAAACTTGTCTATTGACTGACCTAGGGGATATATATTAAATTGGTGAGATGCTATATTAAAATAATTACTTATAATAAAAATATCTCAACATATGTTTTCATAAAAGTTCCCATGACTGTTCCCTAGTGTTTCTTGTTTTTTTTTCTATTTTGAATTTTTTCTCAAGAAAATAGTAAAGAATTTCTTTGTAATACTTGAATTTTTAGAAGAGAAGCAAGACAGTAATATATTACTTTGATCATTAAGTGTCAAGATTATTTAAAATAAAAATTTCACTATTTGTAAATACCAATAAGCATAAATGAAATATATCTGTATCCAACAATTATATATGAGATTATGTATATGACCATTTAATTATAAATAAATATTTCTTTGAGTATGTAATCATTAGGATTTATCCATGATTTTGTTTATGATGAAATATACTATTCTAAAATAGATAATAATCCTTAAATCTTTAAAAGGATTTAAAAATTTTAAAGTATTAAAAGGTATCTTTAAAAGGGGCATCCAAGAAAAAAATTACATAAGCAAAAGTTTTTTTGCAGCTATGACTTACTAACTCTTTAGGTTCAAATAATTTTCTTTTTTTTTATTGAAGAACTTTATTTTAAAAAACAAAGATAGATGTACAAATTTTAAGCATTTTTGCATAAAAGTATATGAATACATTTTTGTCATTGCTTGGCTTTTTTTATAAGGTTTGATAGTATGTATTAAGATCTTACTAGTTACCAAATTCTTAAGAAAATGGTTGCATCTAGAGAATATCATCCTGAGTGAGAAAACCCAGTCACAAAAGAACAGACATAATATATAGTCACTGATAGTGGGATGCTAACCCCAGAGGCTTGGACTGTCCCAGAAACAACTCACAGACTGTGTGAAGTTCAAGAAAAAAGAAAAGAAAAGAAAACAAACAAACAAAAAAACCCGTCATGTTCAATCCTTACACACCAAGAAAACGTTGACTAATTCTGGGTTACATCCTGTTTTGCATGTACTTTTTGCTCATTGTAACTAGTAAGATCTTAATGCAGAGTATCAAACCTTAAAAAATGCTTAAAAATTTGTACATTTATATTTGTTTTTTTTAAAATAAAGTTCTTCAATAAAAAAATTAAATAAAAAAACAATGAGCATACAGTACATGTAAAACAGTATATAACCTGGAATTAGTCAAAGTTTTCTTGGTGTGTAAGGAGTAAACATGATGGTTTTTTCTTTTCTTTTCTTTTCTTTTTTACTTGAACTTCACACAGTCTGTGAGTTGTTTCTGGGTTCTTCAGAGCTTTCTGGGGTTAATATCCAATTATCAGTAACTGCGTATTATGTCTGTTCTTTGTGACTGGGTTATCTCACTCAGGATGATATTCTCTAGATGCATCCATTTTCTTAAGAATTTCATAAGGTCATTGTTTTTGATAGCTGAGTAGTACTCCATTGTGTAAATGTACCATGATTTTTGTACTCATTCATCTACTGAAGGACATCTGGGTTCAAATAATTTTCAATATATGAACTTTGGAACACATAATTTATCAATGTATCATTTCTGTTTATTTACAAATAAATTCATGATCTAATAACAGCACAGATCATAATAAAGCACTTATAAATTTATGTAGTCTTTCTTGTACTTTTCTCCTGTTTCCAGACTCAATAAAATATTAAAAGGAAAGTAAATACTGAGGAACACATTTAAATGCAAACTATTTTCTCTTTTACATTGCCTGTACTCTCTAAGGACAAATTCTATTTCAAATAAATGGCATATTTCCTTGTACTAAAATTTCTTTCTATATTATTGACTCTCTGAGCATTGGGTAAGGCAATAGAAACATTTATATTATATATGTGAATATATTTCATATAAAAATAAAGTACATTTATAAACTGAATATTTTTAAGGTCTTAACACTTGTCAAATGATTTTCTACATTCCATAATAATATTTTATGTCAAATTTAGAGTTTTTTAAGTTTTTTTTTCTTCTGATCCTTTCTAAATCATGGCCTACTCCATAAACATTGTTTTATTAGGGTGAATTATTTTGTGCTACTATTCTATATAAGTGCCCTGCATTTTTACATAAAGATGGCCACTTTATCTCATAAATATGTGAATCAAACCTAATCATTACATCTTACTGTTTGGTATGTGTACAATCTAATTATAAATATATCAAATATGACAATGTAACTCCGTGATTTTCCATAATACTTGTATCACACTGTATTTTTTAAACATGTCTACACTCTAAAAACATTTCAATAATCTCAAGACTCTATTAGATTTATTAAGAGAACGTGCATTTTAAATTATCTCAGTAGGTGGATGCTTTATGAGGTATGTGGACATGAGGTTTTTCACTGTTAATTTAGAGAGCAAGTTTGTCTTGTGTATAAGCTTAATAGAATATCAAGTTTATGGCAATGTAGTGATTATTCTTTAAGATGTTAGAAATAAAAAATACAATAATATGCTATCTCTTGTTAGTTAGCATCTTCTTGTAATATTCTCATTCAGCAACTGAGTTAAAGGAATGTACTATGCTATGTTCTTTCACAATGTGTATCCATGTCAACATTGGTCTTCTCTGAGTTTCTCAGAAAGGCGGTTTCAGATTGGAGGCAAAAGTAGCTTCTGGTAGTGTGGCAGGAACTGAAAGAGTACATTTATATACATCTAGCTATCCCTCACATCTGTTAAATGTGTCAAGACTCAGAATCTACTGTTGGGGAATGGGTATTATATAGGCACCTACAGGCCCAAATCATACAGAATCCACAAACATTTCTTCAGGCAACTATTTGAAGATGGGAAGAAAGCTTCTCATCTTCATTTTCTGATGCTCCAGTCTTTGAGAGAGTAACATACAGCTGGTATGAAATACTCTTGGCTGTTACTTATCTTGTAAATATTTTCTATTTCTGCCTCAATCTTAAGAAAGAAGAGGTGGTAAATATATTCCTTATCCTGCAAATTCAATTGTCATTACCAACTAAAGAAACAAGAAAAGGAAAATAAAAGGATAAGCTGACATTTCTAAAAGAGAATATAACCTGTCTTAGTATATATCCATTTCTACTCTCTTATGTTTTTATAACTATACAAAACTATCTGTGCTACAGAACCGTAGTATAGAGTCAAACAGCAACAAATCCATTTGCCTCTTAATGAACAGTTACACATATTATTGTGTAACATATCATTATGATGATCCATAAAACTATTCCTTAAAGAAACAATATGCTGTTCTGTGAGTGAATATGTGTAATATTTGTATCAAAAAGAAAGCATTTGTATTGATTCTGTGAGTAAACCCATTATTTATTAACATGCAGCATTAACAATTAATTTGTGTGATTTCATTAACCATGGGAAGAGGACAAGAAATATGATCAGAAACTCAGTTTAGAGGCACTCCTGGGAGAAAATAGTTCTAAAAATTATAGATAAATCAAAACTTTCATCCTTGGGAAACAACACTAATTGATGTCCTCCATTTATTTATTAACATTTATAGAAGTGAAAGTTTATAATTACAACTAAGATTAATTGAAGCTCTTATTAATTTGTGGGAAAATTTTATGAGACAAAATTTGGGGAAGTAGCAGCAAGTTTCTCGATTGTAGAATCCTGGAGTTTTGAAAAAGTAAGGTTAGGCTATGACAATGTGTGAGCATGTATTAGGCTAAGCATATATAACTTCTTAAATCTTAGTTCTAAAATTCTAACTCCCAGCAAGATAGTATTTGATTATGAGGGAAAAGCAAGAGAACTTTCTAGAATGAGAAGATACAAAAAAAAAAAAAAAACAGCAGTCTCTAACCTGGAAACAGTTCCTTTACCAACACTGATGTGCTTATTCTTGAGTTTCCAGCCTCCAAGACTGGAGATATCAATTCTGATGTTTATAAACTACCATCCAGTTTATGCTACTTTGTAGCCTGACCTAATTAAGACAAGTTGAATCAGGTGGAAACCCAGGCAAAGCTTAAGTCCTCTTAGAAGCGAGGACATTTTTGCAATATTTTTTCACAGTTATCAAAATATCAACTGTTTAACTAGTAATGCCTTAGATCCATGGTTGGCATATTTGACCCAGTTTATTTTTTGAAGTAAAGTTTCACTGGAGTGTACTCACATCCATATGATCACCATTATGACTGTTTTCCTGCCCAAAGGGCAGAGTTGAGTAGGCATGAGAGAAACCATCTGGCCCCCAAGGTTTAAAAGTATTTACTGTCTGCCTCTTGATAGAAAGAGTTTTCCAATTCCCACCCTAAGTGATATGAGAATTTTTTCTTGAGCATAAACATGATGATTTTTTTTGTGTATTTTTGTGTTATATCAAAGCCATAAAAACACAATGTGTATGTATGTTTTTCAAAACCAAAAGAAGCTTGTTATTAAACCAAAAGCTACTAAGTGAAGGAAAATAAGCACACTATGCAACACTTCTAGACATGCAATTTGATCTACCTTACACAGCAGATGAACAGGCTGCTGATGTTACCTTTGAACAAGTTTCCTTTTTTCCAACATAAAACATGACAAAAGACGCATAGTGGACAGGAAACACTTAAGCAGCCTATTTATTAAACAGCTTTGTAAGTCTTAAAGACTGAAAAAAATTGAGTATTCACAGCTTCCATTTTCATCTCCTTAGATGTTTAGCTTCTTGTATTTATGAAGATGGAAAAGGTACATAATTACATTTTTGATTGAGAGTAAAATGCAATGGGGAGATTTAATCAAAGCAACTTAGGAGTCTAGTTAATGCAATCAGCATTAGGTCGTGCACATACGGTCACATACGGTCATTGAATGCCATCGTGTAAAGTTGGTGACAGTGGGATACTGGAAATAGTGTCCCTCTTTTATAGGTAGCAAAAGAAGAGACAAACTGGGTGTCAATCCAAGAGTTGTGTTTTTCTGTTCAGGTTTTTTGTTTGTTTGTTTGTTTCTTATGACCCTATCAAAAGTAACTTATTTAAGTAAAATTTTTAATGTACTACACATCCTGCTAAGAATCTTACTTCTTGATGATGCTACTTCAGAGTGATGTCAAAATGGGTAAAAAAGATATGCCATACATTTTATGCTTTGCCAATAAAGCAGACTAGTAATGATACATTAATTCTTCTTAGTATTAAAAACATCACAAAGTACAATAATATATTAAGCACAGTCTTTGAAGCACAGAAGAGAAAATACACTAAAAACCTCTTTTATTTCTCAATGACATCATATGTTCATTTTTCATCTTTTAAAATTTAGTAGGATTCTGTTACTATAATACTTGGTCAAATTCAACTACAATTTCATTTTGGCATCATCCAATAATGTGGCTATATGATTTAATAACTATAAATTAGGAGCAAGCAACTAAGAACTTTAAATGAAGTTTAAAGTTCATGCAGATTCTAAGGAAGTTTTTTACCCTATATGAAATCTCCATGGGGTTTAGCTAATAATCTAGTGGTCTGAATCATTCCCAGCATGCTCATTTTATTGATAAGCCATCTTAGCACTTTCTATATATTTAAATCTACTTCAAACACATAGAAGCGTTTTGGACTACATATCTTTAACGAGTTTTTTGTTATGTTTATGCTTTTAAAATCTGTTAATATTTTGTGTAATTTATGTGAACTTCATATTACATTCTATTTCCAAGAAAATTATATGTGCACATATGAACATAGGTGTGTATATTTGTGCTCTTCTGAATCTCTCCCTTTTGAAGACTGATAATGTCAATCTTTAAAAATATATACTTATGAAACATTGGAGATGTACATATTTTAATACTCTTAAATAAACACTATATTTATTGCTGCCCATTCTGTCAAACCTAACAATAATTATATGTTTACAAAATTGCTCTTGGGTATCAGGTGAAAGCACATTGGATTTTAAGTGGTAGCTCCTTGATAAATGACCTTTAGTGGTGAAGATGTAGAAATTTCTGCTTTTAGAGGGTGGTGACTTTAGAGATTGACACTCAGTAAATGTCAAATAAATATGCAATAGTTCTGAGATCCCATATCCCATTTCTTCACACGATGGCTTCAATGCTCAGTCCCACTCACCATTGTAGTTTCTGCTATTGACCCAAAGCTGTTGATAAATATGTTGCAGGTAACATTTACAGGAGGCCCTGTAATTTGAACAATAGAAAATTTGACAGGTTGTGTTCATGGCATAATTGAGTCACGATTTTTTTCTTGCCAGTGGCACTGTAGCACTTACCATGGTAGTTTCTGTGACCGATCCAAAACTGTTGATAAAAATATTGCAAGTAACGTTTACTGGAGGACCTGCAGAATGCAATAAAAATATTGCAATAGACATTGAAGCAACATTACAGCTCCATCAACATCTGCAGTTAGAGATGTAAACAAAATGAAAATGATGATGAGACTGCAAAGAAAAGAATGCCCAAAAGTATATGATAACTTCCCAATAGTATTTTGAATAATGTCAATTAAGCAATGGTAACTTACCTCCAAAGAGTTTTGAGACTGGAAAATATAAGCTAAGATCATTTAACAGAATCAGCATAAGTTTCTACAACTGGACATTTGGTTGACTTTTTTTCTTTAATCCTTAGATCGTCGATATTTTAGGCATTATCAATGTTAATGAACAAATCTGGATCATTGTATCAACATAGGGCTGAATTTGTGGTTCCAGATGCATCTGGGTTACTTTGATTCTTATAATGCCTCTGAATTTACTCTGTTGCTTCTATAGTTACTATGATGTTTTGATAAACACATACACACACAAACACACACACAAACTGTGTACAAAAAATAAAACACATGAAACTGACTCATATTCAGAGATATACACTGGCAGAAATATTACTTAATATCTATACTGTTGCCAGAGGAAATTAGTTGTAAGAGAAGGTACCACATTTTCAGTGTACTTTGATCAAAATAAGAATTTACTCATTTCTCTAGAAATGCAGGACTAGACTGGCATTAGTCTTCTTGCCTTTTTCAACAGGTAAATCACTGTCCAATGATTCCCTGCTTTATGTTTTGTTTTGTTTTGTTTCTGGGGAATATGCTTAGTGTCTCTGTGGACATTTCCACCAATGCATTCTGAGATAGAAAAACCCTGTTAAAATTTATCTAATTGCTCATGTTTTCCTCAAAAGAAATGCATTCCTTCCTCTTCATGTGACAAATTCTCCTCAGTTGAGTACAAGTAACACACGGTTTGGCTATGTACCCAAGCAGTTGGTGAGCTTTGAATAAGGGAGTATGGTATACCCGCTCCCCCAAAGGCTACTAGAAAAAATTCTTTCTCTTTTCTGGTAATAGAGTTCTATCACAAATATGTTTTCTGCTAGTAAGAAATAAACTAGACAACATAGAAGCAACTCATGAGAATTTATATGTTTAGGGTTACCCTCTCTCCAGAAAGAAACACATGATATTAGATTGGCTTACTGAATATATTTTATATTTTTAAAGCAAAAAACAATAGTAAATTATGAGAAGATAGGAGCATTTGAAAAAGAGTAAAGACATTTTGAAATGCTCAACACATTCAATTTACACTGATAAGAAATAGAAGCAGTCATCAAAAGCCTCCCAAACAAAAAAAGCCTAGGTCCAGATGGCTTCAGTGCAGAATTCTATCAGACATTAATTGACGGCATAATACCAATATTCTCCGAACTATTCCACAAAATAGAGTCAGATGGAACACTACTTAACTCATTTTTGAGGGTACAATAACTCTCATTCCTAAACCACACAAAGACCCTACAAGGAAAGAGAACTTCAGACCAATCTCACTTATAAACATTGATGCAAAAATACTCAACAAAATCCTTGCAAACCGAATCCAAGAACACATCAAAATGATCATTCACCATGACCAAGTAGGCTTCATCCCTGGGATACAGGGGTGTTTTAATATAAGGAAATCCATCAATGTAATCCACCATATAAACAAACTCAAAGAAAAAACCTGCATGGTGTTCTCACTAGATGCTGAGAAAGCATTTGAAAAATTCAAGAACCCCTCATGTTAAAAGTCTTGGAAAGAACTTGAATCCAAGTCCCAGGTCAAAACATAATAAAAGCAATATACAGCAAACCAATAGCCACCATCAAAGTTAAAGGTGGGAAACTTGAAGCAATCCCACTAAAACCAGGGACTAGACAAGGCTGCCCATTCTCCATCTACCTATTCAGCATAGTACTGGAAGCCGTGGTTGGAGCAATTAGACAGCAAAAGGAAATCAAAGGGATACAAATTGGAAAGGAAAAAGTAAAAACAACACTGTTTGCAGACGACATGATAGTGTACTTAAGTGACCCCAAAAATTCCACTAGAGAAATTCTACTGCTGATAAACAAGTTCACCAAAGTGGCTCCATATAAAATTAACTCAAACAAATCAGTAGCCTTCCTCTACTCAAAGGAAAAACATGCAGAGAAAGAAATTCGGAAAAAATACCTTTCAGAATAGTTATAAACAACATGAAATACCTTCTAGTGACTCTAACTAAGCAAGTGAAGGACCTGTATGACAAGAACATCAAATCTCTAAAGAAGGAAATTGAGGAAGATCTCAGAAAATGGAAAGATCTCCCATGCTCATGGATTGGAAAGATCAACATTGTATAAATGGCCATCGTACCAAAAGCTATCTACAGATTCAATGCAATCCCCATCAAAACACCAACCCGATTCTTCATTAAGTTGGAAAAAGCAATGTGCAATCTCATCTAGAATAACAAAAGACCTACAATAGCGAAATCCATCCTCAACAACAAGAAAACATCTGTGGGAATCACTATCCCTGACCTCAAGCTATATTACAAGGCAATTGTGCTGAAAACTACATGGTACTGGTACAGAGATAGGCAAGTGGATCAGAGGAATAGAATAGAAGATCCTGAAATGAGCCCTCACATGTATGGTTACCTGATTTTTGACAAAGGAGCTGTAAACATTCAATGGAAAGAGGACAGCCTCTTTAACAAATGGTGTTGTCCCAACTAGCACTCAGCATGCAGAAGAATGAAAATAGATCCTTTCTTATCTCCTTGTACAAAACTCAAGTGCAAGTGGATCTAAGATCTCCATATTAAACCAGGTACAATGAAATTATTAGAAGAGAAAGTAGGGAAAACCTTAGAACACATAGGCACAGGAGAAAAATTTCTGAACAGAACACCAATGGTTCATGCTCTAAGGTCATATACCGACAAATGTGTCTTAATGAGATTGTAAAGTTTCTGTAAGGCAAAGGATACTGTCAAGAAAACAAAACTGCAGACAACATATTTTGAAAGATCTTTACCAACCCCACATCTGATAGTGGCCTAATATCCAAGGTATACAAAGAATACAAGAATTAGACACCAGAGAACCAAACAGCCTTATTAAAAAATGGGTTACAGAGCTAAACAAAAAATTCTCAATTGAGGAATATCGAATGGCTGAGAAACATCTAAGAAAGTGCTTGACATCCTTAGCCATCAGGGAAATGCAAATCAAAACAACCCTGAGATTCCACCTCACACCAACCAGAATGGCTAACATCAAAAATTTAGATGACAGTAGATGCTGGCGAGAGTGAAGAAAAAGATGAACATTTCTCCACTGCTGGTGGTAAACCAGTTGTAAACTGGTACAACTACTCTGGAAATCAGTCTGGTGATTCCTCAGAAAACTGGACATAGTACTACCTGAAGACCCAGTTATTCCACTTCTGGGCATATACCCCAGAGAAGCTCCAACATACAATGAAGACATATGCACAACTATGTTGATAGCATCTCTATTTATATTAGCCATAAGCTGGAAAGAACCCAGATGTCCTTCAGTACATGAATGGATACAAAAATTGTGGTATATTTACACAATGGAGTACTACTAAGCTATTATAAACAATGACTTAACCAAATTCTTAAGAAAATGGATACATCTAGAGAATATCATCCTAAGTGAGATAACCCAGTCACAAAAGAACAGACATAATATGCAGTCACTGATAATTGCATGCTAACTCCAGAAAGCTCTGAACACCCCAGAAACAACTCACAGGCTATATGAAGTTCAAGAAAAAACAATGGCCAAAAAAAAAAGAAAAGAAAATGAAAAACCATTATGCTTAATCTATACACACCAAACAAACTTTGACTATTTCCAGGTTACATCTTGTTTTACATGTACTTTATGCTTATTGTAACTAGTAAGATTTCAAGTCATACTATTAAACCTTTAAAGAAATCAAGCACTAACAAAAATGTCTTCATATACTTTTATGCATAAATGCTTAAAATCTGTACATTTATCTTTGTTTATTAAAATGAAATTGTTCAATTTAAAAAAAAATAAAAAAGAAGAACCAGTAAACTTTACACCTTTGTTTTTAGTGTATTACACATTATCTATATGTCCAGTCTACCCAATTGGCTTGGAAACATTCAAAAGGTTGTGCTGTATTAGAATTGTTTTTGTCTTTTGCTACTTGCTGTGTGGGCATGTTTCTGGAACCCAAAATACTTTTAAGCTAGCAAATCCTAAGCACATTAACATCCTAAAGTTTAAAGGGCTGGGCATATAAGCAAAGTGCTATGCTATAAATTCGATGACTCAAGATCAGTCCCCAGAAACCAGTTTTTTAAAAGACTAGTATTGCCGAATGTTTATAACTCTAGCACCAAAGAAGTGGATATATGCCAGCCCCTGGAAACACCTGACCGTTTAGCTCTAACATGCACTGTGAGTTGTGTGCCAGTGAGAAACTCTGCCTTCACAAAAGTGGATGGCACTTTAGGAAGAACATCTGAGCTTGTTCTTTGTCCTTAAGATGCATACACACATGCATGCATTCCTACATACATGAACAATGTCCACATACATTGCTTGCTTCAATCCTCAGAAGAGGTTTAAAAAAACCTGCTCTAGTAAATACTTGACATTTATTGCTCATTAACATCTGAACACTTCAGTTCTGAGCATTTCATTTGAAGTGAATTTACATTTATGCACAAAAACTGGAGTAAAACGAATTATAATAAAAAAAGAGATTGCCGCATATGTGTAGTAAGAACTAAAAAAGTTAAAGCTCACTGTGTCTTGGGAGCATTGTATGTCATCCCTCAGTGAGCAGGCATTATGCTGTCATGTACTTTACAGATGAGAAAGACTGAAGCATAAAAGCAGTTCACTGTGGGGCTTAATTTTTAACTATTAACTTGACCCAAGCTAGAATCACTTATAAATCTCAGTGAAGTACTAAGATGGGCCCATGAGCATGTCTGTGACCAATTGTATTGACTGCATTAATTGATGTGGGAAAACCCACACTACACGTAAAGGTAATACCTTCCAATAGTAACCCTGATAAAAGGATATGGAAGAAAGAATGTTTTGTGCTCACCTGGCCTTCAAGCTTTCTTACTAGTTTATTTATTCCAGTGGTCTTCAACCTTCTTAATGCTGCAACCCTTAACTACAGTTCCTTGTGTTCTGGTGACCCCCATTCAAAATATTATGGTCACTATGCCATAGCTGTAATTTTGCTATTATTATGGATTATAATATAAATATATGATATTCATGATATATGATATGTGACTCCCAAAGGGATTGCAACCTGCACTCTAAGAAACACTGATCCATACTTCCATTAATTCTTTAATTGGTATGAGGATCAGCCTCCTCAAGCTCCCAAGGTTGACTGAAGATCAGTGGCTCTCCAGA
Source organism: Micromys minutus (assembly GCF_963924665.1). Classification (NCBI taxonomy): domain Eukaryota; kingdom Metazoa; phylum Chordata; class Mammalia; order Rodentia; family Muridae; genus Micromys; species Micromys minutus. The sequence continues at coordinate 25,339,910 of NC_137970.1, read as the reverse complement.
AATACCCCAAGTTTTCAATGCCAGATTGGGAGTACTGGGGGACATCGCCTCATGGACTGAACAACTACTAGGGTTTCAGCTTCTCTGGTATGAGATAGGTATTTCTGGATTACTCCAGTTGTACAGTATGTTCCATCTAAGAAATTCTCTCTTAATATATATTCATTTTATAATTTCTGTTCTTCTATAGAACCCTAATTTACTTAAATTGATTTTCTCTGGGTCAAACATGTATGAATCAGTAGAAACTGCCTAACTTTAAGGAATCATTTCTTAACTACAAGGAAAATTTTTTCTAAAGCCAATGAACATCTGTCCTTATTGGCTTCTATCTAACTGATGAGAAGATACAGAATACTAACACTTAATCGAAAATTTCTTTGGGTTGAAGGATTCCTTTGAATTTACTTTTAAGAGTTATCCTACTAAGTGTCAACACATTTGCATTTTAGTCCAATAATCTGATAAGACATTTTGATGGTCAAGAACATGCAGTTAGCTATGATTACCAGTGGAGTAACTGTAGACTTTACATATAGAGGAAAACTATTACTGATTTATTTATTGGCATAATGGTGTCATTTTACAGTGAGTTGGATCGGAGTGAGATAGAAAACAGATTTTGACTATCCAGGCTTTCTGATAATTCTCCTCTCCTAAATTCTACTGTTCTTGTCTACATTCTCTCTTCTTAAACCCCTTTCGCTTTTATTTTCTCTATCATTCTTTATTTTGCTCTTATTCCTAAGAGTTTCATCATTCTTGCCCCAACTCACTTGGCTCTGAGAATCCCAATGGGTATTGTTAATACTGTTGAAATACTGTTTTGCTATTCCTGTACCTGGGATGCCATCATATTTATTTATGCCTCCATTAACTCATGATAACAATGTTCTGTATTTTCCAATGTACAAACATCTATCCTCCTGAGTTAACATATACATAAACAACTTTAATTTTCTAAATTTCATTGAAAACTGGTTTTCGTTAATGTAGTGCGAGTGACTGTGGGTGCAAGCATCCATGTGTGTAGGTCATAGAACAGCTTAGAATGTCATTTCATACCTACTTTTTTTTCTCTTTTATTTGATTCAGATTATTCCGATGTCCTGGTATCTCACCAGGTAGCCTAGACTAATTGGGCAATAAGGTAACAGGAATATACTGACCTTTGCCTCCCATCTTAGTATTGCTGGGATCATAAGTTCTCTTTGTGCATGATATTTTCTATATTGACAATTGTGCATAGAAATATTTCAGTTTTGTTATGTTATAAAAATATTTACTAGTTCCATTAAATATATTAATGTGTGTTTCATATACTTTGGAATTCTTATGAATGTTATTAAAAAGGTCAACAGGCTTACTTATGTGCTTTTAGACATAAATTAATGCTAACAATAGAGATGATGAACCAGCCAATATGTAAAATGTGAACTAAGACCTGCATTTAATCATCCTGTTTTGTTTACTGTTGTGGTAATGATAGGTTTGAGATGAATGTCATTTCAAAGAGGATGTTGAATAGAATCAGTTCAGTGGTGGTAAATGCCATGATTCAGAATATCTGTAGAGGAATTATAGTGCAAGCTAGCCAGTTAATAGCACTTGATGATCTTGCAGAGGGCCAGAATTTATGTCCCAACACCCACACCAAGTAGCTCACAGGTACATGTTATGTTGGCTACAGAAGAAGCAAACCCTCTTCTGTCCTTACATGCACAACCCTCATAAACACATGCACATGAATAAAAGTGAATTAAAAAATTAAAAAATATTTTTGATAGAAAGGCTATTTATTCAGTTTGTAATTGTTCTATCTTTTTGGTGAGATGACCCTTTTATGAGAGAATGCCATGTTGTCTTCAAATATACCTGTATTATTTTTAATTACTTTAAAATCAGCTTATTTATTTAAACTCTCATTTATAATATAGTGTGTATTTGCAATCACCAAAGGTTTCTAAGCTAATAAACCTCATGTAATTTAAAGTATCAGTGTTTTCTTTTATTTAAAAGTAAGCATCAAGAAGGAACCTTGTATGACACCAAGACAATTAGTCATTAATGTTTAGTTTTGTCCTAGATATTTTCCAACATCATTTTAGGTGAAAGATTACTTGCAAGAACATATTAATCTGAATTCCAAGTCGAAAATGTCATGCTTTTTACTCCTGTCACAAATAGACAAGTATTGCATTTTCATTTTACATTTTATTTCTTGTAAATAATTTAACATGTCTACAACTATCACAATTGCCTTGGTGTAAGTCGCTTGTGTAGAAGTGGAATATTAAATATATGTGGTAGCTACAAATAGAAGTTAAATTTCCTTTGCAATAAGACTTTTATCCAACAAGCTAATTATTGCTGTTGTCTCAAGAGATAAAGTGATAAACTAAATCACAAATTAACTATAAAGATGTAGAGTTAAGTGTTAGAACTTTGATATCTGGGCACAAGTAAGCATCATTTTTTATGATTTTTTTTTTATTTTTTATGCTACATGGTGTGTTGATGCCCAAGAAAAAGAAAACCTTAGAAGATAATACGATTGCAAAGAGGAATAATTTGTCATAGTCGCAATCACTTGCTGAGGAGATATTTAAAGTGCATAATTTGGAAGAAAGTGTAATTGCAAATCTCATCACCATCACTCGATATAATCTAAGTAATTATAATAACTTAATTGAAAACTCACCATGAATTAACTATATACCATTGGTTATTCCATCTATAGTTTCATGAAGGAAAAATTAATCAGAGCTAAAGGGGTTAGTAAATTATTGATTTCTATATTCTGATTAGTTGGTAAAAGATTAGTTTAGGACTAACTATATTGATAGAAATGAAGAAATTTACATGTAGTTCAATAAATTACTTTATAAACTGTATTTTTACATCATGAATGAAATGGGTCGCATCTATACTTACTTTCCAGCTATGTCTACCAATAGATCCTGTACAAAGTTATAGTCCATGGACAGATGGTTAAATGTCCTTGCTCTATCTCAGAGAATTTTAAAATATTTGCAAATTGCAAACATTGTATATTTTGGATTTCTTCATGTCTTAATGAGGAAGAATAAGATGGGAGGATGGGGTAGACCATTTTATGTTGGGGGATCACTGTTTTGTTGTTTTTGTTTAGAGTCATAGTTTATTTAGTCTTGATATATAGCCAAAGGTAGCCCCAAAAGACAATAAACCTTCTGTTTCTGTCTTTAAATTTCAAATATGATCCTCCAGGCTTGACTTTATGGTGAACACTTTTAAGAAAGACAGTGCTATTAACAATACAGAGGAGCATCAAGGATATACTAAACATGTCTTGAATGAAATGTAGACCCTAAGTCATATTTATCAAAAGTAGATTGAAGTCTGACGGCTACTAGTCTGTCTTGCTTTCAATGCTAGCTCTCATTATTGTCAAATATTGACTAGACAGATTACATAAACTATCTTTACAATAGGATTAGTGATAATAATTGTAAGAATTAGTAATAATATATAGTGACTACATATTTGTTTATTAGTTGTAGCTATCAATAATAGTAATGTTTGAATATTACTATTGTTGCTGTAACTTCTTTTAATTGTTAAAATTTATCTATTCAGGAAGTACATCACCAAAATCACTTATTTTATTTTTATGTATATGAGTATTTTGCTTGCATGCCTGAGGACTCCAGAGGTCAGAAGTGGATGTTGGATTCTCTAGAACTACAGTTATAGATGGTTGTGAGGCACCATATAGATGCTGGGAATTGAACCCTGGTTCCTCTGCAAAGACAGTGTTTTCATAATGGCTGATTTATCTCTCTAGTCTTCCCTCTTAACCCCCAATAATATTAATATTGTGTAAATTAAAATCTTTAGAATACAATTTAACAGACTCTAATGTTAATATTTACTAAAATATTGCCAAATTTATCATTTTCCCTCTTTTATCTATAAACTCAGATATTTTTCAACTTTACAGAATTTCCTGTCAAGAATCTACCAACCACTCTTCTTAACTTCCTTCCACATAGAATTGTGTGTCATCATTGTGTCTGGAGATTTCCTGTAGCTACCATTATTTTGAATGCTACATTTATTTTTTAATAATATGTGTCTGTCAGCGTTAGTGACATTGGCATGTGGATGAAGATCATTCTTGGTTGTGGGGAATTTTCAGCATCACTGTAAAATGTTTAGCAGCATACTTAATCTCTATCCATTAGTTACCAGAACTCCTAGTAAAATTTTGCCACATTAATTGTTAATGTTCACTCCAGAGAAATTCTCTCTCAGGTGAGATCTATTACATTATAAATTTTAAGGTAAATATAACAAACTCAGTGAAACAGATATCCAAGAACCAGGTGCTATATGATAATAAAATAAGCTATAAAATATTCTTCTGCTTCTACAAATACTAGTGCTATAATTAAATTATTTCTCAGGCATTTAACTTTCTCACGAAAATGTTTGACCTATTTTAACAATATTAATGAACCTAAAAATTTCTATATACACTTTAGGTAAAAACAAGTCAGTATATCACTTTGCAGGGCTCAGAGTGCTATGCAGACCAGAAGGCAGAAACACTGTAAGAGCAAGAGGGCATACCAAGAAAACAGCATCTTTCAGATACGACAGAACCAATGCACATATGAACTCACAGAGGCCCTGGAAATATTCACAGAGCAGGCACACATCCAAGCCAGAAAGGGTCTCAGTGCTGAGAAGGGAAAATGAACATGAGCTTCAACCCTTAGCCAAGAAGCTATCTCCAATTGACATTTGTGTATCAAGGGAAAATAAGTTTTCTCCAGCAGAATTCCACTGGTTTTATAAAACATATTTAAGAATAGGCTCCATATCCAACATAGGTGACCAACACAAATCGAACTCAGTGGTATTCTTGTTTTTTGTTCCCCCCTATTTTTCTTCATAGAAGCAAATTTTGTCTTAATAGTCATTTACTGGTATATTATGGATTCTGATTTTGTGTTTTTATAGTATGCATGTTTTTTACACACACACACACACACACACACACACACATATGCATTTATCCTCTTTCTTTATTTTAGTATTTGTTTGTACACCTGTTTACTTGTTTCCTAAATAAAGAAAAAAATCAGAAAGGGGTGAACTAGGTAGATGGAGAAGTTAGTAGGATCTGAGAGAAACTGGAGCTGATGATCAGAATATATTATATGAGAAAAAATATTTTCAATAAAAAGTATTGTGAAAACAGAGCAGTGGGAAAAGATTTTTGCCAGTTCTACATCTGATAGAGGGCTAATATCGAATATATCCAAAGAACTAAAGAAGGTAGACTCCAGAGAATCAAATAACCCTATTAAAATGGGGGACAAAATTAAACAAAGAATTCTCAACTGAGGAATATCCCATAGCTGAGAAGCACTTAAAAAATGAGCAACATCGTTAGTCACGAGGAAAATGCAAATCAAAACAACCATAAGATTCCACCTCACAACAGTCAGAATGACTAAAAACAAAAACTCAGGTGACAGAAGGTGCTGGCAAGGATGTGGAGAAAAAGGAATGCTCCTCCACTGTTGGTGGAGTTGTAAGCTGGTACAACCACTCTAGAAATCAGTCTGGAGGTTTCTCAGAAAATTGGACATAGTACTACCTGAAGACCCAGTTATTCCACTTCTGGACATATACCCAAAAGATTCTCCAACATATAACAAGGTCACATGCTCCACTATGTTCATAGTAGCCTTATTTATAATATCCAGATGCTGGAAAGAAACCAGATATCTTTCAACAGAAGAATGGATACAGAAAATGTGCTACATTGACACAACTTGTGTAGTCCTCAGTTATTAAAAACAATGACTTCACGAAATTCCTAGGCAAATAGAAGTAACTTGAAGCTATCATTCTGAGTGTGGTAACCCAGTCACAAAAGAATACTCATGGTATTTACTCACTGATAAATGGATATTAGCCCAAATCTCAGAATCCCAAAATACAATTCACAGACCACATGAAGCTCAAGAAGAAGGATGACCAATTATGGATTCTTCAGTCCTTCTTAGAAGGAGGAACAAAAATATTTTCAGCAAAAAATATGGAGACAAATCTTAGAGCAGAAACTGAATGAAAGACACAAAGACAGCCCCAACTGGCAATCCAGCCCATATTCGGTCACCAACAATATTGCTGATTTGAAGAAATGCTTACTGGCAGGAGCTTAATATGGATGTCTCCTCAGAGACTCTGCCAGAGCCATACTGATAGAGATGAGGATGCTTGCAGCTAACCATCAGACTGAGCATGGGGACCACAATGAAGGAGATAAAGAAAGGACAGAAGGAGCTGAAAGGGTTTGCAACTCATGAGAAGAACAACAATTTCACCCAATCACCCCTACCCCTTGGCTCTCAGGGACTAAAATACCAACCAATGAGTACACATAGAGAGACCCATGTCTCTAGCTGCATATGTAGCAGAAGATGGCATTGTCTGGCATCAGTGGGAGGATAATCCAGTAAAGGCTTGGTTTCCCAGTAGAGGGGAATGCCAAGTCACTAAGCTGGGAGTGGGTAGTTGAGAGTGGGACCATCTTCATCAAAGCAAGGGGATGGGGGAGGGGGATGTGAGGAGGATGGGAATATCATTTGAAATGTAAATCCAGAATATATCCAATACAAATCATAAGAAGAAGAAAATACCAGCCTGAGTGAGGTAACCAATTCACAAAAAAAAAAAAAAAACCACAAAAAAAAAAAACAAACAAACAAACAAAAAAAAAAAAACACACACACATGGTATGTACTCACTTATAAGTGGATATTATCCCAAATCTTGGATTACCTAAGTCGAAATTCACAGACCACATGAAGTTCAAGAAGAAGGAAGAGCAAAGTGTGGATGCTTCAGTGATTTTTAGAAGGCACAACAAAAATATTCACAGGAGGAAATGTGGAAACAAGGTCTGAAGTAGAAATTGAAAGAATGGTCATCCAGAAACTGTCCCACCTTGATATCCAGCCCATAATAAGCCAGCAAACCCCGACAATATTTTTCATACCAAGAAGTGCATGATGACAGGAGCCTGGTATTGCTGCCTTCTGAGAGACTTTGCCAGATTATGACAAAAACAGGTGGATGCTCATAGCCAAACACTAAACTGAGAACAGGGTCCCTAATGGAGGAGTTAGAGAAAGGATTGTAGGAGCTGAAGTCCTAAGAACAAAAATACCAACCAACCAGAGCTTCCAGGGAATAATCACTATCCAAGGAATACACATGGGCAGTCCTATGGCTCCAGCTGCCTTCTTGAACATCAATGGGAAGAGAAGCCCTTGATCCTGCCAAGGCTCAGTACCCCAGTTTAGGGGAATGTCAGGGTAGGAAGGCAGGAGGGCTGAAGTTAGCACCCTCATAGAAACAGGAAGAGGAGGGATGGGATAGGGAGTTTATTTAGAGAAAAATGGAAAAGAAAGTACCATTTGACATGTAAATAAATTATATACATTAAAAAGAAAAAACAAAGATAAAAACAGTCCTGTATTATAAACCTCACACCTTTGTTTTTTTTCATTATGAAATTAAATTGTAAATTAAATTGTCAGTCATTTCTTGAATGTCTTATTCAATGTTGAATGATTTATTCTTAAACACCTCCAGTCTGTCATAACATTAAGTAGTTGTTGAGTACCCATTATGTCATTACAGTTGATCATCTAGTTATCATTTATAATTAATTGGTGAATTGTGACAATAAATATGAAAAATCCAAGCATTACTGATAAGATGAATCAAAAAAAATTTGCAGAAAATCTCTTAAAACATTCCGTAAGAATTGTCAGATGAAACAAAACCCATGCTCCCAACCAAGGATCTCCAAAAGGGTGTTTCTCATTCAAGTAATTTATTGAATTTTTGCTTATTGCAATAACATATTGATCATAAAGTGGGTGTTAATGTTGGGGGAAATTTAGAGTACTTTGTTTTGTTGTACAAGGTCTTTTTTTGTTTTTAAGGTCTTAGAAGCAAAATGGAACCTTTAGGCTTAAAGCAATTTATAGATCTACATTTGTTTCTATTTATGTCATAATAAAATTTCATCTGACAGAGTAGTGCTGAAACATGTAAGGTCTCTTTGGTCTTGGAATTCCATTATATAATAAATAAAGATCTTTTTGTCCTTAGAAGAGGACAATTTTAAGTGCCATTTGAAATCAGCATAGAAATAATGGGACCCTGAGAATTTCTCAGGAGTGCAAATAACATTTCCTTTCACTTCAGGAAATCACACAAATAGAATTAAACATGACTTTGTCTTGTTAATTAAATCTTCTACTGCCTTGCAAAATGAATAGCAAGTTCATCAACTTGTTAATGCTTAACAAATTAAAAATAGATTTTTATGTTAATAATTTGCAATGAAGAAATATTTCTTTCCTTTGGGGTTATAATAGTAATTCATGAAAATGGCCCATGCACATATACACATTTGCTTCCATGTTTTCTGTATTCATTTGTTGAAATGAGACTTTCTTAATGATTTTATTTATTATTTCATCTTAATATTTCTTGGCTTTTCCAAAATCCTATACCTTATCTCATATTGTGTTATTCTCTAATATTTTTAATCTTTGTCTAAGTTTTTTTTTTTAGCACACTCTTTTCAGGACATGGCTTAGATCTTACTCATTAGTATGTTCCCCTGTGTACTCAGTATAGATTTGATCATACAGTAGGCACATAATAATGTATGTTATTGACCAAAAATATGAACCTCTGTATAATGAAAAGACAAGAAGCTGTATTTATCTATTCGCCTTCAAAGGGCAATTAACTAAAAAGCTAATCTACAGAGATTAGTGGTGAAGTGAATGCTTAGCATGTGGACTTTCCCAAGTTCAATTTCTAGTCCTCCTCCATTCAAATAATAAATTTAAATCAATTGTATTATCTTAGTCCATAAGATTACAGAAGAATTCTATGTTGTATTTCAAATCACTCAACTGAATGATGGCAGTATGACAAAGCATGAGAATCACCAACGGGAGACATGAAAATGTACTCCCCGGAAGCTTTTGTTGACCTTCTCTGTTTGAAGTGGGGATTAGAAAACTTCCTGACTGTTGTCTTGTCTACCAGCACACCACTGAATAGCATTAAAAGGTTACTAAAGTCATAAAAGTTGGGGTTAATACTCTGTGCTATACACTATTTGTTTGACAACTTAATTCGGAGACTACTTAATTATTTTGGGCTCCAGTATCCTCAGTTTTAAAAGATAAAATTCTTAACAAATCCTAAGTTTTGCTGGGAGAAGTGAACAAGATCCTGTGCATGAGTTGGGTTGTGGTGGTACAGACAGATCTTTCATTTTGAGACCAAACCAGTCTACAGAGTAGGATAGCCAGGTATACACAGAGAAACCAGGTCTTGACACACCACCACACCAAAGAATCCTAAAAAGAAATGTTAGCTGTTTCTTTGATTTTCCCTTATGCTGTTATAAAAGTATATTTCTCATCCACCTGAAATTTTCTCCTGCCATATTTATTTCACCCTGGCTGTTCCCAATCTCTGATGGGCGTCTCCCTCATTGGACTTTCAGTAGTTTTCTTTCTTCTGCATCTTAATTTCCCTCACTTCTACTCACAGTGTTTCAGGAAAGATTTGGAATTTTAAAGGGTATAAACTGTAGAAAAATACCCGATCACTCCTTGCCTGTTTTATATTATGAAATCTAAGAGTCATGATTGACGCAAAAAAGAAATTCCTTCAATGAATTACTATGCATTATTTTTACAATACATTCCTTGGTGTTGTCTGATTGGAATTCCATGAGAGCCACTGTACAATTGTGTAAATATATAACTGGCAGTAATGCAAACTCTCTTTTGGACTTGCAAATTCTGTTCTGTTAAAACTCAGTTAACTTCTTTCTCCTACTGTGGGAGAGGTAACTCTTGCCTTTCCTTTCACACTGATTTCAGTATTCTTGGTCTGTGTGTACTTTTTGCAATTAAAAAAAACTGACTGTACTATCTTTCTGGTTTCCTAATTAACAAATTAAATAATCTTTAACATGTATTGACTTTATATTTGAAGAAAAGTTAGGATTTCACATTTTTTATATTCTCTCATATGTTACATCTGGACCACAGTTTGCCCTCCTTCCACTCCTTCCACCTTCCTACTTCAACTTCCCCCTCTCCAAGATCCAATCTTCTTCAGTTTCCCTTAAGAAAAATACAGCCCTCTTAAGAATATCAACCAAATACAGCATAACAAGTTATACTACCACTGAAAATTTCCCTTTAATGTAAAACTTTCAAAATAATGCTCATCGCTATTTGGGAGTCTGAGGCTCAGAGTCAGAGTTAGACCTAGATTCTGTTCAAGACAATTACAGTGCTAGGCAACATACCACTTTCTCTTTAGCTGTCAAAAGAAATAAGAAAACAACATGTCTACCAGTGAACAGGATCTAAGCTCTTATTTCCTTCTTCTATTCCTCTGTGGCTTCCACAAATGGAGACCTGTTCTCTCCTTAGGCATCATGCACCATTTCTCTGAGTGTGAGAAGGTCACCACTGTCCTATTGGGAAACAGGTTTTCTGTTTCAGCAGGAGATCTAAAAATAGAAGCCAGAGTTCCTGATATGTAGTCTTCTCTCTTAATAACAAGGACTACTGCTTCCAAACCATGGTGCACTTCGTGTTTACAAGTGCTCACATTTGACTAATGCGTCCACAGAACTTAGGGAACACAGCATGTCCAGGTCTTAGTGCATGCTACACCATAATTCTCTGTAGTTTGTTCTAATTAAAGGGACATTTGTTGGAGTCTTGTGTATAGGAATATTATTTTTCCTTAAGTTAAGAATTAAGGGAAAAGTATTTTATTATGAATGTAAACAATACCCTCATTTGGAAATGTAAATGTGAGACTAAGTAGTGAAGGCAAGCAGACAAGGAAAGATTAGTTATTATGTTCATTTTCCTCCAATAGCAAATGAAGCCATTTTTCTGTGAACAATTCTAGAAGGAATTATAGACATATGCCTGAAGTATTCTTTCTAAGGATGAAGTTTTACTTAAATTCCCATTTCTCACTGTAAAAGATGTCTCTCCAAAGTCATTAAATCATCTTCCTTTCTTGTCTAATGAAAACATGGACAAGAAGGCTCAGGTCAGAGAAATTCCTACAACAGTAGTTCTCAACCTGTGGATCACAACCACTTTGGCATACCTATATCTCCCAAAACATTTCATTAAGTTTTATAACAGTAGCAAGATTGCAGTTATGATGTAGAAAAGAAAATAAGCTTATGGCTGGGGGGTCGCCAAAACGTAAAGAACTATATTTAAGTGTCACAGCATTAATTTGAGAATTACTGCCATAAGACAAAGAATGTCACTGTTACCCTCCAGAAGTCAAGTTGTATACTAATGTAGTAAATGGTCAGAGCCATGAATGAAATAATAAAACTATACTATAAGGCTTCCAAAATACATACAACACCTTCATTCAGTTAACTCATAATTTCTGACGTGATGTTATGAATAAGATTAAGATGTAACATATTAATTAGAATGGTCTTTGAAAGGAACATATCAAATGGATCTATAAATTTGTGGTGAAAAAAAGGATATATGAGGGGATGTATTCCTTTGATATTAGCATAGATAGTCCTTTATGTGTAGGGGATAAGAAAGAAGAAAAAATATTTATATTTAGAATATAAATATTTAGAGAGAGAGAGAGAGAGAGAGAGAGAGAGAGAGAGAGAGAGAGAGAGAGAGAGTAAATGAAGTCTGGATCTGCATCATTTTTTCTTTATCCCATATCTCATATTCTCTGTGAAATTATAAACATCTCAATTTTGCACAATTAAAGATATTAAAATGACCAAGAAGCATAAAAGATTGGATATTTTTCCAAGTGAAAAATATGGAGCTTGTTTATATGATTCTTTCATACTAGAGACCAGATTTGTTGAGACTTTAAAAGATTCTATTTGGGCTGGAGAGATGGCTCAGTGGGCTATGAGCACTGGCTGCTCTTCCAAAGGTCCTGAGTTTAAATCCCAGCAACCACATGGAGGCTCACAACCATCTGAAATGGGATACGATGCCCTATTCTGAAGTGTCTGAAGACAGCTACATTGTACTTGTATATAATAAAAAAATAAATCTTTAAAAAATATAAGATTCTATTTTGTATATTATATCAATGCAATAACGCTTCACTGCAAAGAAGTTAATGTTCTCTCTTAAGACATTCTCCAACCCCTAAGGACACAGGGTTGGAGTATCAAATCAAAAGTAAATAAATTCCCTAATAAAGGCTTCTCTTGGGAGATAAGCTTAGGCTGAACCATACTTTTTCAAACCTCCATCTTTGGTCATATATGCTCATGTACTTGCAAACATCAGGAACTAGTAGCTTGTCTACATCACCATAAAAATAGAATGTTTCTCTTCTGCTTATTGGATGCTTAATCTATACTCACCAAGAAATCTGTTACCATGTTACATTCTGTCCTACATGTACTTTATGCTTATGGTAACTAGTGGGATTTCAATGCATGCTATCAAACCTCTAGAACAATTAAGTATTGACAAAAATATTAATATAATGTTATGCCAAAATTCCTTTAAAAATCTGTATATGTATCTATTTTTGAAAAATAAAGTTGTAAGAAAAAAAAAGAAGACCAAGTAAATTTCCAAACACAATCTTGTTAATCCTGACAGAATGGGACCCCAAGTATCAGTTCAGACCTTTTCCATCCTTATGCTCTAAGCCTATAGTTAATGCCCATGTTATCAAGTGTTATAAAGACAAAGTTATGGACTTCCTACCTTATTTAGCACTTTTTCTCAATATGTACTAATGACTGAACCTATAAGATTAAAAATATTCCCAGAGATCCTATATTTAATTCTACTGTGAAATAAAACATATGAGTAGATAAAATGCCAGATTTAAAAGCACTCTTCAGAATTTTCTTGTATGTTTTAGCATAATTTGCCATGAATGATGTAATAAATGATCACAAATGTCATTCTCATAATTTTTATGAACATATGTTTACAGTAAAATATAAGTATATACAATATTTATACATACTCCAGGAATGCATCAGTGTCTGGGCTCTGTCTCCTTTTTTCAACCATATTCAGATCCCTGCTGTCACTATCGCTTAACATACAAACTAGTTTGAATACTTCCCAAGAAGAAAGCTGAAGTGAAAACGTTAAGGGTTCTCTGAACAGTCAGATGTATTGGATGGTGTTTTGCTGGGGCAAAACCGTGAAGGAATCTTTTTCCGAAGTAGGCACAGGTGAAAGACTAAAGCAGAGACACAGGAGAGGGGATGTTCTGTTAAAGCATGATTGGATCTGTGATAAAGGATTTTTTGCTAGCAGCGTGTGTGTATTGTTCTGCCCTACACTGCGTCGTTGAGCTGCATTGGTTGGGACTCCATAGAGAGAAATGCACTGAAACACTTCTGGTGGTATACTGCGGTTTTTTGCTGTTTCCCAGGGCTCAAGATAAATGGATACCCACACTGAGGCCAGACCCATGATGAGGCAAGGCATGGGAAGGATGCATGATGTTTGGATGGTGTAAATAGGACTCCATTGAGTGAAGGAGACAGAGCTTGTTTTGCTAGTACAGATAGCTGTGCAATGCTTAAGGGTCTTGCATCTTCCCTGATTTTCACTTTCCTGAGAGAGACACAGCTGAGATAGCTGAGAACATCTCCTGGTGTCCCTCCTGCTGCATCGAGCCCAGGCTGAGGCCTGCCTGTCTCTGCTAGGTCTTATCACTGCTGTCGCTAACCTGACTCTACCGAACTGAACTGCTGTTCTATCTGCAAAGTGTTTGCTAGTGGAACAAGCTGCTGTTGCCTGCTAACCTGTGAACTGAACTTCCAATATTCAGACAACATAGAAAGGAGATGTTCTAAATATCCTTTATAAACAGGTCCACTTCCCCATATGCTTCCTTTTCTACTATCACTGGTTGGTGGCAGGGTACAAGGGAAGATAAAGCATTTAAGAACTATCATTAAAAATAAGGTTCATGATCAGGTGGGGGGGACTGAAGCCGTGAAAGCCAGGAGAAAGAATCAAAACAGAAAACCTCGGGAGGTAGGAGTTGGGGGGGGACCCTCTAGAATGTACCAGAGAAATGGAAGGACTCTCAGGACTAAAAGGGAGGAATCTTGGATCTTCAATAAAATGTCTTACAGGAGGGAGAAGGAACTTGTAGAGTCCACCTCCAATAGAAAGACAGTGGAGAGATGGGTTTGTCATCCCACCATCAAAAATGCTTGCTCAGAATTGTTCCTCTCTGAAAGAAATGCAGGGTTAAAAATGGAGAACCTGGGGGAAAGGAGGTCCAGAGACAGGCACAATTTGGGATCCAGCTCAAGGGGATGCCCCAAGGCCTGATACTATTACTGATACTATAGTGTGCTTACAAACAGAAACCTAGCATGACTGTCCTCCAATAGACCCAACAAGCACTGGAAAGAGTCAAATGCAGATATTTACACCCAACCAGTGACCCCTGTGGTATAATTAGAGAAAATCTGGATGAAGCTGAGGAGGAGGGCAGCCCTATAGGAAGACAAGCAGTCTCAACTAACCTGTGACCCTAAGATTTCTCAGACACTAATCCACCAATCTGGCAGAATACACTAGCTGATATAAGGCCCCCAACACACATATAGCAGAAGATTGCCAGGTATTGACTCAGTGAGAAAAGATGCATCCAACCCTCAAGAGGCCTCAGGGAGTGGGGAGGGCTTGTGGGGTAAGGGTTTGGATGGGGTGGGGACATCCTTTTGCAGTCAGGGGTGGGGTAGGATGGAGGTATGGTATGTGAAGCAGTCAGGGCTGGGCCATTAGAGGAAAAAAGACTGGATTGTACAAAAAAAGATTAAAGGATTAAAAAAATACTTTAAAAATGGAAAAAAAAAAGTTTCAAAAAATTAAAGTTACAGAAAGCCGTTGGGTATTTGGAGATAAATCAGCTTTGCTTGTTCATTTAATTATTCATCAAATATTTACAATGGATTATTAATACTCTCAAATCTCAGGATGTAATGTTGAAGAATAAACAGATCCTGAGGCAAGGAACTCCATAGTTCTCTGCATGCCTGCAGACACACAAGCCCTGAAAATGGCTGTTTTAATTAAGTAATAAATACAAGGCTCACTCATGAAGTCAGTGTACAGTACTAAAAATCCGCTAATGGTAATAAGGGATATGACCTGGGATCAAAAACTATTTCTGTACTTGTATTTGTTCTGCGTCAATGTGTCTGGTAGTTAGTCTCCATTGCCAACCTAGTCAATTTAGAATCACCTACCTAGGATACTAAACTCTGTGTATGCTTGAGGATGATTGTCTGGACCAAGATAACTTAGGAGAGCAGACCCATCCTAAATGTGGGCAACACTATGCATGGGCTGGGATCCTGGACTGAATAAAAATTTAGGCAATATGCTGTACAGCAGCAGCATTTGTGTCCTTTTGATTCCTGACCAAACTTGGACTGTGAGCAGTTAGTTACCTCTCTTCAGCTGCCATGTTTTCCCTGCTGTCTTTTCTATTGCTTAGAGGAGGTACCCTGACTAAGCCAACTTATAGAAGAAAGATTTTATTGCAAAGACTGCTTATAGTTTCAATAGTATGGCAGCATGCAGGCAGGAATAATGCTGGAGCAATAGCTGAGAGCTTTCATGTTGAGACAACAACCACGAGGTGGAGATAGTCAACTGAAACGATGAGGGCTTTTTACACCTCAAATTCATTCTTGTTAAAACCATCACAGCTGCCACAATGGACCACATTGCCTCCCCTACACTGAAAGCCAAATTAAACAGTTCCTTCCTTAAGATGCTATTGTTAGGTATGGTGTCAGAGTAAGGAAGAAAATACTTAACATAATGGGCTACCACAGAAACTGTACATTCTGTTTTTAAACCTGCAGAGTTTAATTGTAACTTTTTTACATGTATTTTTCTACAAGATTGTTTGAAGAACTAAATGAATTTATATGCAATGCAGTAGAAGACATAGTCACAAGACACAGTCACAGCATAATTATTATAAGCTAAAGGTGTTCCTATTACATATTTTAGACTCTTCAATGAAAATAGTGTGAAATATACGGGTGAGAAAAACGAGGAAGCCAAAGAATGTAGTTAATGGATAGCTTAGATACTACATCCCTTCTCATCCCCTGTTTGGCATTGTGTATAAGAAATAAAATGTGTTGGGCCTCAAACTTGGAAGGAATAGTAAGATCTCAGACTATAATACCATACCTAACTTAGTTTCATATGTGAGGTATATACTTAATAACTGTCCACACATTCGCTTATTCAACACAACCATTCCTTTAGTTCCCCCAAAGACAAGAAACAGAGAGAAACTTGGGCTTTAAAGACAACTTAGATTAAACCTGTAATAGAAAGGTGAACAACTGTTTAAAAATACACCAAAAAAGTCTTTCAGATAGATATTAAGTGCCCCTGTCATCATTGTTAATGACATACATTCCTCTCCATTCTAGGCTTTATAAATCTGGAAAGATAATGCCAGTTTATGACCCATAAAATAACTTCTTTCTCTTTCTAAATAGCAAGAACAAAAAACAAAATCCTGGCCGTTTTCTCTTCAAGGAAACAGTGTAAAGAGCCAAATGAGATAACCCATAGAAATGCACTTCATACATTTTTAACAAAACAAATATTGCTGGATTGCATATTGTAGTTGAGTTGCTCATATCCAACTTTGTTCAGTACAAATTTGGGAATTAAAGATTAATATAATCTACCTATTTATTTATTTATTTATTTATTTATTTGATAAATAATTATTGAATGATCACTGACTGGTAGCATTAGAAGTAGCATGGAGAATTAAATAAGTCCAATTCCTATCATTCTAGATCTAGTTTACAACAGAAAGAGAGACTGAAGCAAGCATTCTAGGGCAGGGAAATATTGGGGATTTCTAGAACACATTTGGTCCACATGGGAAGAAAAAGGATTATATGAAATATTCCATTTATGCATTGATGCACAACTTGAGAATAGTCTATAATCAATAACTGACAAAGAAAAATATAAGTGTTCAGTTTTGTTTCCAACAAGGATGGCTATGAGGTGTTCTCCCAGTCTAGATTTCTCCTAAAGGGTGTAACAGAGACTAATTATTGTGTATTAGAGCTTGTCTGTGGTGATTCATGTTCTTAGTTTTCATTCTTGTCCATTTTTTGTTCTCTTACCCACTGTTTTTTATTGTTTATCCATATTAAGTCATTTGCACAAAATCTTTTCTCTTGGAAAAGCCAACCTTGGGCAGATAAAGTCATGAACATAACCATGAAGAAAATTGTAAGCCTATGTGCAAGTATATGAAGTTGATCTGAAAGTAGGCAGAAGTCCTAGAAGAATTTCAAGAGTCTTTAGTTAGTGGCCTAAGAACATCAAGGAGACTAAGATTTTCGAAGCTCTGCATACCCCTGGCTGACAGTTCTGCTTCCTTTCTCTTTGCATTCAGATAAAGATACAGCCAATCAGGCCCTCCGGAGCAGCTGCACTATGGATTTTCTAAAAGGAGTGCAGGAGCTATTTTTGATCTTAGCTTTCCTGTAGGAGTTATTTATTATCCATTCTATATTTCTATGTCGCCTTGCACCTGCCACATCACCCCTCAGGAGTCAATAACTCTTGCTGAAGGTGTCATTCTGCAATTTATATGGCATATTGCATAATGTCACTGATGGACACTTTTAGTTAATACCCTCAAGTGTCCTGCGTTATCACTGAAGCAGATAATTTCCTCTGGCATTTGTAGGAAAGGTTAGATACTGGCAGTGTACCTGCTCACTTGAGGCTTTATGTATGCACTGTTTATTTTGGCACATGTTGTTAACACATGGCTCCAAATTTCTACACAATTACTTTATTTTTGAGCCTTTGTGTCAAAGAAGAAAGGCCCCACAGTAAAGGGACAATTCAATCATGGAAGCATCAATATATGAATCTACTTCCATCAAGCTCCACAAGGATGTCTTCACCCATGCTACAGTGTTTTTATCTATACATTGGTATCTCTTAAATGAATGCAGTAGAGATGGGGTGACACATAATGTTCTTTAC
This sequence comes from Micromys minutus, assembly GCF_963924665.1. Classification (NCBI taxonomy): domain Eukaryota; kingdom Metazoa; phylum Chordata; class Mammalia; order Rodentia; family Muridae; genus Micromys; species Micromys minutus. The sequence goes on along the minus strand of NC_137970.1, from coordinate 25,321,728 downwards.
CTTGAAGGCCTTTGTAAGCCCAGTTTTAAAGAGGATGAGAAAACAAATCATGTATGTATTTGTGCCAGTTGCAAAATGCTGCAAGGCCAAAGTTTAGAATTTTCTCTGGTAAATATATACTTTTCTTAGGAAATTTTTTTATAAGCTTCAGGGTATTTGACCCAAGTGTCACATTCATATGGTTTTCTGGAAACCCTGTATGTTATGAACTCAGTTGTCATTCAGAACTATGGAAAGGAAACCACTTGCTGTGTTTTGATTGGGAATATTAAGTGAGAAAAAAATGTAATGAAGTTGTGAATTAATGAGGCAGATGTGCATGAGAAATAAACCTGAATCTTGGAAACATAGACAAATAGGTGTCACAGACTGTGAAGAATTCTTTCTTTATTGGGAGAGCTATAGAGAATATATCAGATAATAATGTGGAGTTAGTTTGCTAAGTATCAGATTGAGTGTGTATGTGTCTCTTATCACAGAGTAGCCACTGGATTCAAAAAAAGAAAAAAGAAAAAAAAAAGAAAAGAAAGAATGGGGATATTTATGATAGAAGAATGTCACAGTGACCTTGGTGATAATAAACTGTGACTTCAACCTTAGAGAAGCATTTAACAACTAAAACTCTTCTGAAAAGGATGAAAATGTTGGTCCCTGGGCTGCTCAGTTACTAGGCATAGCACTGGGCAATCAGAGTGTTTTACTTCAGAGTTATCTCTGAAAGTGTTATATTTTGAGAGAAGACTGTTTACTTCAGTTGGGAAAAAATGCCCCAGAATTCTGAAAAAAAAATGTTATCCTCTGTCTTATATTTTATGACCACTATAACTAAAGATTATCAAACAACCTACATATCCTCCAATATTGGATGTACTGTTGGAAATGCAGCTTTGAAATTGGAAGGAAGTGATAACAAGAAATCCGAGTCAAGTACCTAGGCTTTACAATACAAAAGCTGAAGTTACAGTAAACAAATTGTGTGCAAACAAATACTTAATCTTCATTCACTTCCAAGCCTCAATTTCCTCCAAAACTTAATGCCTTTATCTGTTAATTGTACAGCATAATAATGGCAATGCTAATGATGTCTTCTTGAGTAAATGCTTTAAATAAATGGCTAGTTTCCTTTAAAATGTACAGAGGTTTCATCACCAATGAGTCTATTTCCTGTATGAAACAAGTGGCACAGACTAGAAACCATTGATTAAATCTAGGTAGCTTCAGTGTCTTCCCACTCTATATCTTTTTAAGAGGCACAAGAAGCCAATATGAAGAGATTGAAATTATATTCTATTTGAGAATACATAAATCCTATTACATGTTATATTCAAGAATTATATATATAAATTTAATATCCATCTCCAAAGACATTTAGTGACATTTCCAAGGATTTCTCCTTCTGCATCCAACCCATTGCAAACAATTTTCTGGAAGTTTTATGAATTTATATACACAGATGAGATATTTTATATATGTATAGTATGTGTGGAGGAGAGATAAGAGACCATATCAGTGCACATATATGTGTGGGTATGTTTGCATGTGCACATGCATGTATGCAGAAGCCAAAGGTCAGCCTTTGGTGTCATTTCACAAGTGCTGTAACCCTTTTCTTTGACACATGCAAAAATGCTTAAAATCTGTACATTTATCTTTGTTTTTTAAAATAAAGTTGTTCAATTTATAAATAAAGATAAATGGAATCAGTGAATCAGAGGACATTTTTCAGGCCATAGCTGTCAGGATTTTAGTATGACACATGAGACTCTGTTTATGTTACTTTTTCCTCTGTGGTGTATCAACCCTCGGTTTAGTAAAGGCATTATGACACACAATGTCTTAGATGAAATACTATAAAAAATCATCCATCAAATATTTTAGCTGTAAAATTGTTAAACTAAAAAAAGTGGATCAGTTGAATACTTCAGGTCCCTCCACCCAGATATTTAGAAGAAGAAATGCTTGAGAAGTATGAGGTATAGTATATATGTTTTGAACTTTAATTAATGCATTAAAATTGTACACATTTGTGAAATTTCGTGTCACATTTTAGTGTGTGGATTTATTGTGCATTGTTTAAGTCAGGGTAAACATATATTTACTTATATTTTGGTCATTTCTCTGTGTTATAAACATGTATTTTGTTGTGAATTTGCTTTAATATTAAATCCTAAATCTGTTGATCTAGTATATTTTACATAAAATGACTCCTATAAAAGTAAAATGAAACATTTAAAAGGAAACTGAATACAAAAAATCTATTGTGAATATCAGGTGGTAAGTCATCCTGTATCATATCATCTAACTTGAGTGTCTCTAATGAGGTTAACCAAACACTTGAGGTCCTTCTTTTATAGAGAGTTTGAGGTTCCAAGATAAATAAATAGCTTCCTGTTTCTCAATACATTTGTGGGACATGAAAACAAAAATACTTTTTTTCCCTTAAAGAATATCTGGTAAAAAAATATTTTGACTCCCTTGTTGGACATGAAGTGGTTTCTAGGAATCGATGCTGAGATATTTAAATAGAAACAACTTAGAAGACGTGAGATTATATTAAACTTCAGAAACACTTGGGTTTTTAAATGGAAGAACATTTTATGTGCTAAAGTAGATGAGGTTTCCTAGAGAAGCAGAATTGTGACAATAAATAACTCCAGATCAGACAGAGAATGGTAAATGAACAGGCTTTCCAGTGCTCACCATTTCCTGGAAATGTGTACTGCTTACTCTATGCCCTTTGAATGCCTCACCCAATGATTTTTGTTCTTTAATGATGCATCAAATATATGTAGAACTGAAGGGCATGAGCAGAAGAATGTGTCTTGAAAATACTTTCCTGAATAGATTTGGCATCACACCATGTATCTGAATGTAAGCTTGCAGGGTATTTCTTCATGGAATTGACACAGACCAGTCAAAACAATATTAGCAAGCCTACCAATTAGAATAGAAAGAAAACTATTCTATTACCAGTTAAAACACCTTTTACTTTTTATTCTGCATCCTACTTGGTCATTCTTATATTTTAACATTGATGACCTTATAACACACACACACACACACACACACACACACACACACTGAGTATATCAAACCATACTGCATTATGCTCTTCTCTCATTTATGTGTCCTGGAGTGTTGTTTATATATCAGAACAATATATATGAGAAATACCCCTTCTTCATTTCCCTTCTTTCTCCAAATTGATAAAGGAAGTTCACTGGAAATATTGTCCATTTTAGGGGTATCTTCTTGACCATTTGAATGTTAACAGGAAAGTAACTTTGTTTAAAACTACATTTAAGCCAGTTACCTTAAATTGTCACCATCCTCAATGTCCATCTCTCTTATTTGCCTATTCTTTGTATTCTGGAAAGCTAACCTTGAGGATTTCTATCAGTGATCTCTCTTAATCTCTGAATATGGACTATGAAAAGGTCCCATGGGAAATGGAAAACAGAAGATTGAGGTTAAGAGATGTATTCCCAAGCTGTCTCTGGGAAGGCTGCAAGGATTATCCATACTGCTTTCCCATTACCAGTGGTTAGCTTCTTTGTATGGTGGCCTTATGCTATAGTAGCAACTCCTTCTCTTTTTCTTTCAAGTCTTACTATTGTTTCCCAGAATACCACAATTTCCCTTTAGAAGTTAATTTTCCTATACCCAATATGAGTATACCATACCATTTATATACTGAACTATTCACCATTCAGCCTTCAAATTGTATCCTATTCTTTATTGTACTGAGATAACAGACATAAAAACTAACATTATTAATATACAAATAAACTATTTAGACCCAAAACATAAAGAGGAAAACCCACCTTTACATAAATATTTTGTATATAAAAATATGCTTCCTTGTAACAAGCTGATTCCATGCTTTGACAGTACATAGAGAAATGAGATTTTTACCCCCAAGAAATATGTCATCCTCTCAACAAAAAAAGAAGTAATGGAAAATAAAAATTTCCAGTATTATACATAACAATTGCTCGTGAATTTCCCACATTTATTCTCAATCCCAGAGTTGTTTTAGCCACGTCAATGAAAGCATTCACAAAACAGAGCCATCATTTGATGTATTCATGTACAAATGGAAAGTGGGGTGTACTCTTCAGGACAATACTAAAAGAGGCCACAGCTTTCCACTAGAATTGTCCTAGTTATTGTCCTAGTTGGGAGCCAAATCCAGTAGGTTGGCACACAAGAGTGGCTTCCCATTCTCTGTAAAGAGGAGGGGAATAAAGAAAGGAGGGATTTGTGAGGACCAGACTGGGAGAAGAAGGATAAAGGGGGCTGTGATTGAGATGTAAAATGAATAAATAAACTAATGGATAAAACCGATTGACTTTATTCCTAAATGTGTTCCACACTTCTGAGTAACACTCAGATACTTAAATCATTTGTTCATAAAAATCCTTAAGTGGCCTTTACATGCTACAAGAATCTATAATTGGTCATAAATATCTAGACCAGCCCTCTCAAGAGAATAGTCAGTGAACAAGTATTGTATGCCATGGTGTCTTCAGTGTCTTTGGTCAGAATATATTGTATAAAAATATTATCAGTGAAAAAACATAAATATGAGTTCCAAAAAGTCTTGTTAAGAGGCTTGATAGTTATGTTTCTCTAATGCCCTGTTCAAATAATTATCAAATCCAACACTACAAGAAAATATCTATTACCTATTATAGCTTTATTAAGAATAAACCAATGATTATTTTTCTTACTCTAAATCAAATGACTCCAGTTAGAATGATTATACTTTCTAATTATTAAATGCAAAGATACCTTAATATAGCTGTCATTTTTAATTTTTTATTTTTTTAAACTAAAGATTTATCAGCAACATATATTAACTTGTTTTTTTCTGAACTTAGCACAAGAAAGCTCTCTTGAACTTAGCACAAGATAAGATTAGACATTTTAGGGGAAAAAAGTATATATATACATATATATGTGTGTGTGTGTGTGTGTGTGTGTGTGTGTGTGTGTGTGTGTGTGGTTAATCATCATTGACTAAGGATTTACAAAATTCTTCTCAAAGAGTACATGATGGGTCTATTTTCATGCTCCTAAAGTCCCATGTTTCAGAGATTAAATGTTCTCTTTAAAACACTTACTGTAAAACTACAAATCAATTACATGTGTTTGTGTAATGAACCATGCAACAACAGTATGTGGGCAAGAGGATATATCAGAAACAAAAGTAATAGTAGCTTCAGTTAAATGCAGGATATCCTTTTCATAGACTGGGTAAAATTTAGTCTGTAGTTTTAACTTGGTTTATTCTTTTAGATAAATCCAATGTAATAATCATGGGTTGTATTTGAAAGGAGAAATATAGCACCTTCATACAAATGACTTTGTCTTGACTTCATATTCAGCATTTTAAATAACCCTTTGATATAAAAATGCTCCCACTAAACTAATAAAAGAAAAACTAAGTGAGATGCATAGCATCTGTTGTACAATCACTACCAGTAGAATCAGATGTGCTAGAATGTGTCTAATTGGTCTCTTCAATTTAAAAATATCAACATCTATGTGTAGGTTTATGTTAAGGTGATACACGATTGGAAAGTAGAGAAGTAGGCAGGAAAAGAGGCTGGAGGAGCAGAAGAGAGGAAGGCAGTAGGTGGGGATTCCGGAGGCAACATGGAAACTGATGTGTATGTTCCTCTTGGCACATTTCTAGCTGAATGAGGTTATTAGGATTATTTCTAAGGGTTTCTGTGAGTCTAATTTATCTCATATAGATGGACATTTTATATTTTTGTCTATTGTTTCTAAGCTTAATATATAGAGTGTTTGTAGATTGACAATTTAATATATAAACCTGTTTGATAAGGTAATGGATGTGAGTCATGCTTTTACCAGGCTGTGGAGAATGTGAGCTTAGTTCTGGGTTGATAGGGGAGAAGCCGGGGGTGAGTAGTTTCAGCACGGTGTCCTAAAGCTCCAAGTAGGAACTGCTAGCCAAAGTTCCAGACTAAAACAGAGATAGTTAAGAAAGGGTGGTGTGGGGATCATGTGGTAGAGAAAGAGCCTATGTTGGCACTAGTGTGGGATAAAAGGTATCATTTTTTTTAATATTTACCACAACATTTATGAGGATACACTAATGAGGAATGAGTTCTGACAATCACAGTAAATGCTGAATTAAATAATGCAAGAATGTTAGTAATAACTCACAGTATTGATAATAGTCCCTTTAATACAAGTTCAATTTGTAGTTTACTACTCTTTTATTAAAATATATTAACCATGCATTATAACAAGTTTTAATAGATATTTTGATTAGTTTATATAATGTATTTTGATCATAGGGACCACTTTTTACCTTTTCACGCCTGCTGATTCCCTCCCATTTTACACTAGTTTTTTTTCTAATATGATGGGGTTTTGCTGTTCCTGTTTTTCTTGACTTATTGCATGGAAGAAATCACTTACAGGATATGGGCACCTTAACAGTGGCTATACCAGTGTGTGGGGGAAATGTTTCTTCCTGGCCCAACAACCCTTAGATACCAATATATTTTCAGGCAGGGGTGGGGTCTCATGTCCTCAAAAAGCCTTCATTTCTCTATCACTGCATTTAGTTACTCACTATTATTGATGTGTGTGTGTGTGTGTGTGTGTGTGTGTGTGTGTGTGTGTATACATGCCTATAAGCATGATATGGATTTCTGAGCATGTGTATGAAATATGCATCTGTGGAAATCAAATTAACACTTTTTTGAAGTCTGTCATTTTCTTTTACCATCATTTCTATTGACCACTGTTCTTACTGACCACATGTTGGAATGTTAAAAGACTCATTATGCAAGTTTTATGCAAGTAGTTATAACTACTTACTTAGAAGAAAACAATTTTAATAGATGAAAACAGTAAAATACATGACTCTATTTGTTTAATTTGAGTCTCAGAATAAACCAGATAATGCAGTTAAAGACACAAGAATATAAAAAAACATGAATAAGTGTGAAGATATCTTTGCTCAAAACTGGCTGAACCACAACATAAACATGAATCTTCTAGGTCAAAGTCCAGGACTTTTTCCACAACATTTATGCTATTCTGTTCCTATGCAATGGGATATTACCTACTGATAGAGCTTTTGGCATGATGCTTTGTGAAAAATCATTATTATATTATGGATTATTACTTTTGATACCAGCTGTAATTCCTGATAAGTATCTCCCAGGCTTAATGCAAGTATTGGGGGCTGGGATAGAATAGACTGATATTTAAACAGCAAACAAAATTAAAGGAAATCATGAAACAATTTGTGGTCTTCAGATGTTTAAATCTTCATTGTCATTCTTGAACAAAACAGCTACATGTAAATTTCTTTTTGTCCCCCACGTTTACCTGAAATTGTCTTGCTTTGTAAAACTCACCCAGTGAGTTAGGCATGGTGAGATACATCTTTAAACAAAACACTCAAGTGGCATGAGGCCAACCTGGTTTACCGAGTGAGGTCGAGGACAGTCAGAACTGCTACACAGAAAAATAATCTGCCTCAAAATACCAAAGAAACAAACAAAGTACACTAAAACAAAATAACAAAACAAAGCCTCACTGGATCACAAAACAAAGCAATAAATGTGGGAAATGAACATTTAGGGAAAAGTGAGAAAGTGACAGGGCAGAAGATGAGAGTAATTAGAATGCTTTTTATACCTGGGTAGAAACACCAAGAAAAAATAATTAATTGAAAGAAATCCCAAAAACTTAGGGTCTACATTTTCTAGACTAGAAATCATAATCTCAGATAAGTTTTGGAGAAAGTAACTGATAAGTCTTACTATTCGTTCCATCATTTGTTTTAATGTGAGATGAGAAATTAGTGCAAAAAAGAAGCAGCATCACTGTCATTTGAGCCATGGTAGTAGCTAATTTAAGAAATACATTAGTCAGGAAATCTCTGGCAGGAGTTTTGAATATTATTAAAATCAGGCCACACTCATGTTACCATATGTAAAGTGGAATTAGCTCTAATCTGTAATCAAAGCCTGAACAATTTAAGAGGGAGAATATTCCTTGAATTCTACCTTGAATAAATACTTACAAATTAATTCTTCTTTGAAAATAGAAGTATGTGTGATAACTAAATTTCAGACATGTTAAAAAGGGGGGAGAGTTATTTCAATTCTAGGTCCCTTGGTAAACTCTCTTATTTCTCAGAGGCAACCAATATCCTCCTTTGTAATTTTTAAATATTTTAATGCATATACAAACATTGTATATGTACAGACACTTCTATTCATGTTGTATGTACATTGGAAAGAGAATATATAAATATACTGAAAACCCTTTGTAAAGTGGGTTTCTAATTTATTCTAAAATATTGCTTTCTTATTTTCAATCATCCAATCTTCTTTCCCCCTCTTCTCTCTCTTAGTTTTCTTCTAGTGTCCTCATATTTCTAGTTTCTTTTATTTCCAGTATATGACCAGGGGCATTTTTTCCTAATAAACTGACAATCATCTTGTAATTGGGCTTAGTTGTAGTCCACTTGAAATAAGTGCTGTTGCCATAATTTTAAAAAAAAATGTCTCAAAAAACCACATGATGCATTTATATACTTTATATTTTTACACAGAAACCTACAGATAACTGAAAAGCAAGCACTTTATATTTTCTAAAAATTAAGCTAGTATGTTTTAACACTGACATTATTTTGCTGGGCTTTTCTCCACATCTCAAAACTTAAAATATGACTTTATCTCAAACCAGATGATTAACTCAGAGAAATCCCAAATTAAAGAAGAGTAAAAATTTTTTGAGGAAAGTAATCAGAAAATGGATAATTCATATGATTCCACATTTTTATTTACCAAGGTAACTGAACCAATGTTTTCTGCAGTTCCTAATAAAAAAGAGATCTCAGAATAGCCAAGGTTTTGGTACACTTTAGGGTGCCTGGAGGCTTTTACTACTTTCTGCAGTCTCATGCTATATACTTGGAAGCATTCTAGCCCTCATTTTTAGAATTCAAAGTAATATCCAATGTCCATGCCATCAAACACATGGTCATGGTTGGCTATTTTATTCTTACCTGAGAAAGGTCATTTTCACCTTTCCCAGTTGTACAGGAGTTAATACTCATATCTTAAATTCAACTGAAATGTGCTACAGTCTCCAAAAGTTAAAGCTTGAAGGTCTCTGGTTTCATGGAAGTGAATCAACCCAGCTTTAACTATATGAAGCATTTCTTTAGCTACTCATTCATTGGAACTTTCAGAAAGCTATATGGGAAGCAAATGTGGGTTTTAATGTTATACATCCCAGTTTCAACCATACATTTTTAGGCATGAGAAAGATTAGTTTGCATGGCAAGCACTAGGATGAGGAAGGGATCTTACCCCTAATATTATCTATCTGAAATTCTGTCCCCCAGATTGCTGCATTGCAATGTATTTGTTCACACTGGGATGAGATTCAAGATTTAACTTGAAGGTAATTTTTAAGCAAACTGTATTAAAAGAGATGAAGGCTTTGTTTCAAAATGAGAGAAATGGAACTAATGCATTTCATTCATAAATGGAGGAGAGAAGCTTCTCTGTTGATACAGAATCAACATTTTCCATGGTCTTAGGACAAGGTAATTGTGAATAGGAATACTTTGTGTGTGTGTGTGTGTGTGTGTGTGTGTGTGTGTGTGTGTGTGTGTGTGTTTTCCCTGTATGGGAAAATTTGAAAATTTAAGTTTTGAAAGGGTCTGATTGCATCTCTATTGATTATAGAGATAGAATTCAATTGGCAACTCTGACTCATGATTTTGTTTATACACTTGTGCCTCAGCACATAAGAAAATCTATTTTTCACATATAGTTTCTAAGACAGTCTCTCAGTTAAAGGGACTAAGACTGAATCATTTCTTGTTTCTTTTCCTAGGTGGCATCTATCTTCCTTCATATATGTTTGTCCATATAATCTTTCAGGGAAAGATTAACCTATTAACCTATTAGCCCATCAGGTAAAGGAAATATTGCAATATTTTCCTGACTTGAAAGAACACTGGAGAAACATTTTTTTCAGTAGAAAAATGTTATACATTTCTATTTGGTTTTTATGTTTCCAGTGCAAAGAAGTACGAAAAACAGAGAAATCTTTTATAATTTCCTAAGACTCATGCAGTAGCCATTCACCTTAACTTAGTAGCCCATATTTAGTATGGCCTTTGTTTTCTACATAAAACTTTGTCTTTCTCTCTTCTTCATGATAACTGATATCATCAATATCAACATCATCATGTTTATTATTATCATAACCAATTTGCTTTAGAAGAAGACTCTCCATGTTACGTTTTGTTTTACATGTACTTTATGCTTATAATAACTGGAAAGATTTCAATGCATACTATCAAACCTTTTAAAAACTCAAGTACTGACAAAATATATTCATATAACTTTGTGCAAAAATGCTTTTAAAAATCTGTACATGTATCTCTATTTTTTAAAATAAAGCTGATTAATTTAAAAAAAGGAAAAAAGGAGACTCTCCCTATTCTAGATGCAATCACATCTCTTAATTGCTCTTCATTTCTACATATTATAAAAAATTTCTCATTCATGCATTTACAAACAAACATAAGCACTGTAGTTTCCTTCCTAGGTTCTTGATGCTCCAAGTTTTTTTTTCTCAGTTTTAATTATTTTTTCTTAACACTAATTTAAGATCATTTTTATTTGTCACTAGGTCTACTGCTGACCAAAATCCAACTCTAAACATCTAGTAAGTTAATTAGAAGAAATTATTTTCACACTTTAATCTGTATTTTCCCTCGTGTTTCTTGTTTTCTAATGATACCATAAAGAATGATTTATTTGTCTTAAGATGTCAGAAATTCATTTGTGGATACCATTTTATCTTTTTAAGTATAGTGTAGAGTAGATAAGAAGGCATAAATATGCATGCTCATCTTATTAGACAAAATGTTCCATTACGGTGACAATGATAAAAGTATTATTTTACCTTAAAATATTAGAGAATAATTTACATTGAAATACCAAGCTCCCCAAACTAAAGAACAGCTTTGAAAGTTGTCAAGTAACTAACTTAGTCTAATAAATGGTCTATCTAAATAAGGTTGTTGGGGAATAATTTTCTTCATTGTAGTGGGGAGTTAAAAGGAGAAGACAAACCTCAAAGACATTCACTCACTTTAGAATTCCAAGTGCTGTTCTGTTTCATTTATCCTAAATCAGTCCTCTAAAAGTTCTGTATTTTTTTCTTTACACATTGACTTAACCACAAAGGGGTGATTATACACTGCTAACCCAAACTCTTTGTTCATTGAACTTTTAGAACTATAAGCATCATTTTTAAAGAGTGACATCAGAAGAAGAAACAGCATAGGGAAATAAAATCGTGTAAAAAGTAATAATTCATTCCAAGTGCGTATTTAAACACTACATAATCACACATAAGCTTGCTTTACTAATATTTGACTGTGACAACCAATTAACCTAATCTGGGTAAAATATTTTTGAACTTGAGCAGTTTTCTCTATGTAGATAAAATGAGGCTTTCTATGAATTGTTTAGTAGGCAATTATCTCTCCAATATGAGGGACCTTCTAGTGTTTTATCCACACTAGTGCTGGTATTTAATTTCAAATGCTATACTTACTCATGTAATACCTTTTATACATTGACTATTTTTTGTGCATACACCTGTTTCCTCTCAGTTTTCCAAAGCACCCACCACTTAGTGTTGCACATATGTTTTAGACTCTATATATGTGAATGAGCAATGCTAGTGGATGCCGACTCTTGGCTTGTTAATCATACAACTTTATTTCAAATATTGAGTTCCTAAGAAATGTCCACAAAGTTGTAGAAAACTGAATGAACTTAAAGATTTTCTTCAGAAAAATTGAGCTTAGCTGTCGTTTTAGAAACATTTTCAATGAAAAGGATATTGTTTGGCCAGAATTATGATATACACCTTTAAGGAATGTGCTCAAACTGGGTATATTCAGAGGCATTACATTTAAAGAAGAGTTAAATTTAGAATTAGTTTCCATGCTCATATTTTCCAGTAATAGGAATCAAAACTCCAAGAAAGTAACATGATTAAATTACTAATGAACAAAACCACAGTGATAGATGCACTGCTACATAATAGTTAGGTTCAAAGCACCCCCTTTACAAAATATCATAAACACTCCACAGTAGATTGTTACATGCAATAATTTAGAAAGGACACTTGCCATTTAAAGTATGTATTAAAAACAAAAGCATCAGAACCATTCAGATCTAGCAACAGTTGTTTGTTTGTTTGTTTTTTTAACTATAGCTTTTTTTCTGTTTTAAAAGAAGCAGAAATAAATGGACAAATCAATGAATTCTACTGACTAATAACTATTGTGTAATGTTAAACAAGCAAAACAAAAATCAATCTTTTATTTTCTTCCAGTTAAACCAACAAAGTATTCACCATCTCTGACAGGTGCATTTTAGGATCCTATAACTTTTCTTTTCACTAATCTCAGATCAATAATTTCAAATCAACAACTGGAATATTTAAGTAACTTGAGATTCAATGTATCTGATATAGAAAATTAAAGTGTTTTCTTAAAAAGTTCAAGTGTTAGAGGCCCAAGAGATTACAAAATAGTATGTATTATATTTAAATAAAAACTTTACTCTGTTAAAGATATTGAAAATAGCTGAGTATTTAAGTGTAACCATTGAACTTGGTGTATGTCTTCATACATGTTCATGCAAGGAAAATCTATCATTTGCTCTTGTATTCACTTTCAGCCACAGTCCAACTTATGACAAAATGGGAATTTTGTCAATCATCTCTTCCATTATGGTTACTTGTAGAATAGAATAAATCCAAGGAAAGTTTTGAACATGAGAAGTTCTAAGTAATATGTAAGATCCTTAAATCTAGAAATATATAAAAGAAGGCTAAAATACAACAAATGACATAGGAGGTGATTCTTTTTTAGAGTGAGCCTGAAAGTGTACAATGAAATGTACTTCAGTGCAAAGTATTCCTACACCTGAGACATTTCACAAAGTGGCAACATAATTTTTCACTGGAACCTACCTTTAAAATTTGGCCTGATTCTTGCATCATATCCTGATGTCCTTCCCATCAGTTTATCCAAGAAATCTGAAGGAGATAGGGTCTGCGAGGGATGTTTTCCAGACCTGGAGTCATGGTCTTTGCAGAAAGCTTCCCTAAACACATTATTAACTCTTTTAGTAAGAATTACCCTTTTATCCTCTGAGAACTAATACAGCACATTTAAACTGCTTCTTGAAATAGATGGTTAATATACTAGCAAGAATAAAAATAGAAAAATTTGAAGTCTTGATCAACTTCTCAACTTGAACATTCTTTAAAGTTAACTTCAAATGATGAGAAGAATAACTCCGGAGCTGTGTCAACCAGTTTCTAAACTTTAATTATGTTTTGTTTATGGTGGGATATTGTCTATACATTCATATTCCAGATTTGTGGATGTACAAAGAATTTTTGTTTTTAGAATTATCAGAGAACTGAAGACAGTTATTTAAATGTATATGATAATGTGGTATCAATTCTTCCTGACTATACAAATTGTTACAACATTTCAGCTTTAAGACCATCTTTTAACATTTATGAGACATATATAATAATGAGATGGACTGAATAATACAATTGTTATATGCATATTTTCTCTTTGTATACCAATCTATTGCAGCTCTCAACCTTTTCCAATGTGTTATCTGTAAAATAAACGTTCACTTGGAATTTTACCACAATTTTATAATAGATCAATAATGAGTATGTTACTTGAATTATTTTATCAGTTCTTATTCATATATGAGCATACAAATTGCAGAATCTCCAATAAAGCAGAATGGAATATCATTTCTAAGACCTTTTACATTATCAAAAATAGGAAGAGGTGATGAGAGAATTTCTCAGATTTTTATATCCACATTAGAAGTCATAAAGAGCACATAAAAATCACATGTTTGTTTTGTAACAAGATAAATTATTTTATAATACATTAGTAGTTGAGTGAAAGTCACTAAAGTGTTTGTAGTTACGTATATGTATATATTATATGCATATGCTTGAAATAATTAGTTATTGCTATCATTATGATAATACAACAATTATACCAGTTTTCCAAATTAGAGGCATTAATTATTAGTGCAAAGATGATATGAACATTTGGTGGGAGTTAAAAATTGATACAGTCATCTAGAAATACTCACATTTCCATATGAAGATTCATCTTATTGATTGAGTATTATTTTATTATGATAGTAGTTGGATGACCATCAGTGAGGCTGATGATGATGATGTTGATGATGATGATGATGGTGGTGGTGGTGGTGGTGATGATGGTGGTGGTGATGACTCTATTAAAAACCCAGCCTACAATCTTTCTTAATGATAGTAAAATGTGTGAACCTGAAAAGAATATAGGGTTTTTTCCCAGTACCCATAGCATTATATCTATGTGTTCAATTTCTCCTGGTTCTGTAAAAAATAGCATAAAATATTTTAAAATATGACCTATATTTTGTTTTAATAGCATTTTTATGTCTAGCCCATCTTCCACTCTATGTCATCATCTGAATATTTCACTCATTGTCAGTAAAAGTGATATTTTGAAGTATCAATTGATTTCACAATTAGTAAATTATGTAGAAAATACAAGCATGCAAATATGACATCTCACTTGTTTTAATTACCCACACCCCATTTCTCATACAGGCATAAGTACAAAGATGTGATTTTAATTAAATTTTGGTATGCAATCAATTCTCAAATACACTGAACAGTAGGATGGAGTTTTATAAAGATATTTACTACTTGAAAAATTCTAAATCATAGACTTTGTAGTATAATTTTACTTGGTGAAATATAACAGAAGTCCCAAGTTGGCTGAAAATCAATGTTCTTATTTATTTTATATAAAACAAGTATGCTTTTGGGAAATTAATCCAGTCATTTCCACCAAATGAAAAAACAAAAAAGAGAACATTGTACCCAATAATCCCTTTAAATGACTTCCAGAAGAATTTGAAAGCAAAAGATATCAACCTTATACAGAAATGTAAGGAGCACACAACTCACTAGTCTAATCTTAATATCACATTGACTGCCAAAATGTGTGTCAAAACGCATAGAGAAAATGTGTGTCAAAATGCACAGAGTGCAGCTATGGAACATAAAACTTGCTTTTGTGAACATTTGCCTCCCTCCCACCATAATTAAGCTTTGTAAATGAACAAAAGAAAGCAAACTCTCCTCTCTAACATTGAAATAGTAGGGTTCAGGGAACAGACAGACAGATCATTACATACTTTCTCTTTCAAACAGTTTTCATGTGAAAAAATATAAGCATGCAAAATCATTTCACCTACCTGAAGTGGTTTGTCCCTAAGAAAAATGCAAACAAGGCTGTCAAAATGTTCACTAGCTGCCGGTTCATTCCTGTTTCTGTGATGCTTGTGGAAAATATCCCGAAATGATTCCAGTAAGAAGACTAGGACAAAGTGTCTATTTATTGTCCAGACTCAAAATCTGGCAGGAATCTAGTTTCCTTGAAAATCAAAAAGAGATTTGGGGTTGTACAGTTTGCTGAGAAAAAACAAAAAGTGCCAGTCTTGGGCATCATGGTCAGGTCAAACCTAGGCTTAGGACCATCAGTTAGCCCAGCAGAGACAAAGCCTCAGAACTGATAAATCCCCTAGCTGTTTTTCCTGAATAATAAAATGCTGCTACCTTAATCGCATCACCATGCAAAGGGGGCTGGTGACAATGCCACGCTGGAAGTCGGGCTGCTGTAGCTTTTGTTTTATATCTTTTCTATTCAGCGAAGCCCCTTTCCTTAGGAAATGTTCTCTTTTTAAAAGAAGTTGTAAATGAGGGAGAAGAAAAGACTCTGTGTATTGGAGTGTTTGGGGGAAAGAGGGGGGAAAATGCTGAGATCCTGTGCTGGAATGAGGGCTACAGAAAGAGACAGAGACGTGATCTTACCCAGCCTATAAATTTCAGCACTCGGACAGCTCCTAGCTCTGAAGTGCGCATGTTTCCTTTTTCAGTAGCTTGGGGCGGGGGTCGGAGAGAGGCATTGAGAGGAGAAGCGCCTGCTGTTAAAATGCAGAGTGACTGATTCTTTGGTGAGGGGCTACTGAAAGGAGAGCGATGACAACTGAGACAAGGGTCTGTGTAGAGGGAAAAGGTGAGGCTGGGGTCTAGCTCCTAGACATGCTAGTTGCCTGTGGGTAGGCGGGACAGGAGTTTGAAGCAGAAGAGACTGAAGGAGGCTTAAGCATCAGAAAAGTAAACTAGGCAAACAATAAAATAAGATCCAGCGTGCTGAAATTATAATACTAATATGGAAAGTCAACATCTGGTCAGTGGACGCTAGCAGAAAAGACAAGTCCTGGGCTGAAGTGGAGAGTGTATTTCCTCTGCATAGAAAAGCTTTTGCGTACAGGGGGAAAAGGGTTCGTGGAGATCAGTAATTTAATTTAGAATATCTTCTGCATTTCTCAGCTCTTGAGTGTTTTACTCCGATTCTCTGATTTTAGTCCTTTGTTCCTAACCGATCTATCTTCCTACTTGGGAAACTTCGTTCTACTACACAGTTGCATAAAATCTTTGGAAATCCTCAACTCACAGATAAATACCGAAAGGAGGAAAAATAAAGACGGCGAGCCAGCAGAGGGCAGTAGCAATCTTTTCCTGCCCTGATTAAGGTTTGAATAGGGTTCCATGATAGAAATGGAGCAAGGAAAATGAGACTGGGGGCTTTGTTTCATCTCCCCAGTACAGAGTGTTAGTCACCAGAAAGGGTCAAATAATTAAGTGTGTGTGTGGTTTTTTTTTCCCGTTCTCCCACACTTGCTGAAAATTGACTGAAAGGAAGGGAAGTTTTTCAGTCCAGTACAAAAGTATATCAGGTAACCTGCTCTCTTCAATTGAATTTACCAGTGCTATTAAAAAAATAAGAAAGGAGGAATATTTTAACACTAACAACTAGTTTCCCTTGAAAATGTGTGCCTTATCATAAGTGGGTGAGAAACTTGCATTTGTCCATGAAATATAACTTTTTGGAGTGCCATGTACGCATTCTATCACAGGACTTGAGAATGCTCCACTATCGTTATATTTATTCTATAAATGACAAGCTTATCCTTGGGTTGGCTTAAAAATCAAAGCAACGTAATAAAAAAGAAATCTATACTTTTTCAAAGGTAGATTCTGAGAGAAAAATATATATGTTCTTTTCATTTTTTAAACACAGGAATATCCCACTGAAATGCAAATTATGATGCTGAAGACCTGATAAGAGATGAAATATTAGAATATAGCCTTTATGAAATCAAATGTCTGTAGGTCAGGTAAAAAGGGTATGCATGACAAGAAGATGAAATAGGAGACAACCTTGGAGTTCACTGTGTTACAAAGGGGGAAAAATTGTGAAACCAGGAAAGACCAATAGCATTACAAAACATGGAAATGTCAAGTAAGATAAAAGTAGATAAAAAATTCATTAGCAAATTGAATGAGAGTTCTTTCTGTGACTGAAAAGGTACAGAATCTAAATTGAGGAAAACTGAGAAGTAAAATAAAAAGTGTAAATTAGATCCTTTCTAAACGATCTTCCGGACCTCAAATAATAGAGTGTCACAATTTTGTGCTAGTAGCTGGATTCTCTGTTATAACTGACTATATTTACATCCTCCTGGTATATAACATGACACTGTGTTTTGAAAGAAGGTGTTAAAAATTGTTTTACTTTGAGCATCATTACAGTATTATATTTGGGACAATCATTTGTTTTTTACTTTTAAATCTCTTTTGGAGATATTCCAAGTCTGTGTGCATGTATGTACATAAATACACAAAGAAACACACACATGCACACACAGACATGCACAAGCATATCCACATGGCTTTTTCAATATAGAATTTATGGAAGAGATACATTTCTGGGAATTGATTTTATTTTTGGCTAGAATATGAGGGCTGCAGGGATACCATCAGGTTTAGATATTTTGTGTGTGTATAGATGATTTTGAAAGTGAACATATTTGAAGCTGGAGTAAAGGAATGTCTCATACTATACCATATAGTTTTTGTTTGTTGTTTAAATGAGTTATTCTTTTCTAATTTAAAGTGTTACTAAAACAAATGCATGGATTTTATTTTGAATATAAGCAGAAGGTATGGCTTTGCTATATTTTATCTCACAAAAGGTTCAGAAACGCTCACTGTTTGAGTGGTAAAAAAAATCTGGTGAAAGGTCTTTCACAGCCTTGCTATCCAGTGTATGACCGTGGGCCAGATGTACCACCATGAGGTAACAAGAACTTGTTAGAAATGCAAAGGGAACGGCGGCTCGTAGAGGCTGAGCAACTGGTGGGTGGGATACCTGGGCTGCCGGGGAGCAGAGAGATCTCTGCGGAGTGCACACGGAAAGTGGACACCCTGCCTTGCCCTGCCCTGCCGTGCCAGATCCAGCGACCAGAAATAGAACGTTGAAACTTCTGTTCACACCTGGCAACTCTGAGGCATAGAACAGGGCTCAACCCATCTGACACCTGGACCAGTGGAGAACCAGGGACACAGACCAGATACAAGGGAAAGGCAAAACATATCACTGACAACAAAATGGCAAGAGAAAAGAGAAAGAGTATATCCCAAGGAAACCAAGACAGTCTAGCAATACCAGAACCCAGCTCTCCCATAACAGCAAACATCGGAATTCCAAACACTCCAGAAAAAGAAGACACAGACCTGTAATCATACCTCAAGATGCTGATAGAGATACTTAAACAAGAAAGGGAGGAAAGCAAAAAGATTCAGAAGCTTTTAAAGAAGAAACAAGAAAAACACTCAAAGAACTCAAAGAACTGGAGGAAAACAGAACCAAAGAAATAAAGGAATGGAAGGGGGAAATTAAAACAGAAATTGACACAATAAAGAAAACGCTAAAAGAGATAACCCAAGAGTCAGAACACAAAAAAAAGGAAATCAGGAGTCACAGAAGCAAGCATTTCCAATAGATTACAAGAGATCAAAGAGAGAATCACGGGGGCAGAAGACAACATTGCAAACATAGACAAAACAGCCAGAGAAGATGCAAAAGACAAAAGCACCTAACCCAAAATGTCCAGGAAATCCAAGACGCAATGAAAAGACCGAACCTAAGGAAAATAGGAATAGAAGAGGGAGAAGAGTATCAACTAAGAGGCACAGTAAATATCTTCAACAAAATCATAGAAAAAACTTCCCTACCCTCAAGAATGAGATGACCACGAGCATAAAAGAAGCCTTCAGAACTCCAAATAGGTTGGACCAGAAAAGAAATACCTCCTGACACATAATAGTAAAAACATCAAGTACCCAAAGCAAAGAAAGAATACTAAAAGCAGTAAGGGAAAAAGGTCAGGTAACATATAAAGGCAGACCAATCAGACTCACACCCGATTTCTCAACAGAGACTATGAAAGCTAGAAGAGCCTGGACAGACATCATGCACTCTTTAAGAGAGCACAAGTACCAGCCCAAGCTGCTATACCCAGCAAAACTATCAATCACCATCGATGGAGAGACGAAGATATTTCAAGACAAATCAAAATTCACACAATATCTGACCACAAACCCAGTACTACAACGAATTATAGATGGAAAACCCAACACAATGTGGGAAAATACAGCCTAGTAAAAACAAGAAAACTCCTAAATAAGAAAACTAAAAGAAGAAAAAAACACAGACACAACTCAACCCAAAAAAGCAAAAATGGCAGGAAACAGAAACAATTATTCCTTGATATCTATTAACATAAATGGTCTCAACTCCCCAATAAAGAGACATAGACTATCAGACTAGATACATAAACAATATCCAGCCTTTTGCTGCATACAGGAAACTCATCTCAGAGACAAAGACAGACACTATCTCAGAGTAAAAGGGTTGGAAAAAAACTTCCAAAAATTAAGGATTTTCTAGAATTGAACAAAAATGAAAACACAACATACCCAAACCTATGGGATGCAATGAAAGCAGTACTGAGAGAAAAACTCATAGCCCTAAGTGCTTCCAAAAAGGAACTGGAGAGAGCTTACATCAGCAACCTGACAGCACAGCTAAAAGCCCTAGAACAAAAGGAAGCAGATATACCCAAAAAGAGTAGACGGCAAGAAATAATCAAAATTAGGGCAGAAATAGACCAAATAGAAACAAAAAGAACCATTGAAAAAAATCAACAAAACAAAGAGTTGGTTCTTTGAGAAAATCAACAAGGTTGATAAAGCCCTAGCCAGACTAACTAGAGGGCAAAGAGAGAGTATCCAAATTAACAAAATCAGAAAGGAAAGTGGCGACATAACAACTGAAACTGAGGAAATTCAAAAACTCATCAGATCCTACTACAAAAACTTATACTCCAAAAAATTGGAAAATCTGGAGAAAATGGACGAATTCCTAGACAGATACAAGATCCCAAAGTTAAACCAGGACCAAGTAAACCATCTAAATAACCCTATAACACCTAAAGAAATAGAAGAAGTCATCAAAAGCCTCCCAACCAAAAAAAGCCCAGGTCCAGACAGGTTCAGTGCAGAAATTTATCACACATTTATTGGGGATATAACACCAATACTCGCCAAACTATTCCAAAAGATAGAATCAGATGGAATATTACCCAATTCATTTTTTGAGGCTACAATAACCCTCGTACCTAAACCACACAAAGGCCCTACAAGGAAAGAGAACTTCAGACCAATCTCACTTATGAACACTGATGCAAAAATACTCAACAAAATCCTTGCAAACCGAATCCAAGAACACAAAAAACGATCATTCATCATGACGAAGTAGGCTTCATCCCTGGGATGCAGGGATGGTTTAACATAAGGAAATCCATCAACGTAATCCACCATATAAACAAACACAAAGATCAAAATCACATGGTCATCTCATTAGACTCTGAGAAAGCATTCGACAAAATCCAACACCCCTTCCTGTTAAAAGTCCTGAAAAGAACAGGAATCCAAGGTCCATGCTTAAACATAATAAAAGCAATATACAGCAAACCAACAGCCAACATCAAACTTAATGGTGAGAAACTTGAAGCAATCCCACTAAAATCAGGGACTGGACAAGGCTGCCCACTTTCCCCCTACCAATTCAACATAGTACTGGAAGTCCTGGCTTGAGCAATTAGAAAGCAAAAGGAGATCAAGGGGATACAAATCGGAAAGGAAGAGGTAAAAACATCCCTCTTTACCGATGACAAGATAGTGTACTTGAGTGACCCCAAAAATTCCACCAAAGAACTCCTACAGCTGATAAATAAGTTCAGCAAAGTGGCTGGATACAAAATTAACTCAAACAAACCAGTAGCCTTCCTATACTCAAAGGACAAACATATGGAGAAAGAAATTAGGGAAAAGGTACCCTTCACAATTGTCACAAAAACTATGAAATACCTTGGTATGACTCTAACTAAGCAAGTGAAGGACCTGTATGACAAGAACTTCAAACTTCTAAAGAAAGAAATTGAGGAGGATCTCAGAAAATGGAAAGATCTCCCATGCTCATGGATTGGAAATATCAACATCTTAAAAATGGCTATCCTACCAAAAGCAATCTACAGATTCAAAGCAATCCCCATCAAAATTCCAACCCAGTTCTTCATGGAAATGGAAAGATCAATGTGCAATTTTATATGAAATAATAAATGACCTAGAATAGCGAAATCCATCCTCAACAACAAAAAAACATCTGCGGGAATCACTATCTCTGACCTCAAGCTATATTACAAGGCAATTGTTCTGAAAACTGCATGGTACTGGTACAGAAATAGGCATGTGGATCAATTGAATAGAATAGAAGATCCAGAAATGAGCCCTCATGTATATGGTCACCTGATTTTTGACAAATGAGCAGTAAACATTCAATGGAAAAAGGACAGCCTATTCAACAAATGGTGCTAGTCCAACTGGCACTCAGTATGCAAAAGAATGAAAATAGACCTTTCTTATCTCCTTGTACAAAGCTCAAGTGTAAGTGGATCAAAGATCCCCACATTAAACCAGATACACTGAAACTATTAGATGAGAAAGTAGGGAAAACCTTAGAACACATAGGCACAGGAGAAAATTTTCTGAACAAAACACCAATGGTTCAAGCTCTAAGGTCAAAGATTAACAAATGGGACTTAATGAGATTGCAAAGTTTCTGTAAGGCTAAGGACATCGTCAAGAAAACAAAACGGCAACCAACAGAATGGGAAAAGATCTTTACCAACACCACATCAGATAGAGGCCTAATATCCAAGGTGTACAAGGAACTCAAAAAGCTAGAAACTAGAGAATCAAATAACCCTATTAAAAATTGGGGTTCAGAGCTAAACAAAATGTTTTCCATTGAGGAACACCGAATGGCCAAGAAACATCTGAGGAAGTGCTAGACATCCTTAGCCATCAGAGAAATGCAAATCAAAACAACCCTGAGATTCCACCTCACACCAGTCAGATTGGCCAAGATCCAAAACTCAGATGACAGCAGAGGCTGGCGAGGTTGTGGAGAAAGAGGAACACTTCTCCACTCTTGGTGGGGTTGCAAGCTAATACAACCACTCTGGAAATCTGTCTGGAGGTACCTCAGAAAATTGGATATAGTACTACCTGAAGACCCAGCTATTCCACTTTTGGGCATATACCCCAGAGATACCTTAATACACAACAAAGATATATGCACCACTATGTTCATAGCGGCTCTATTCATAATAGCCAGAAGATGGAAGGAACCCAGATGTCCTTCTGAAGATGAATGGATACAAAAATTGTGGTACATATACACAATGGAATACTACTCAGCCACCAGAAACAATGACTTAACCAAATTCTTAAGAAAATGGCTGCATCTAGAGAATATCATTCTGAGTGAGATAACCCAGTCACAAAAGAACAGACATAATATGCAGTCACTGATAGTGGGATGCTAACCCCAGAGGCTTGCACTCCCCCAGAAACAACTCACAGACTGTATAAAGTCCAAGAAATAAAGAAAGCAAAACAAAACAAAAAAAATATTTACAAAACAAGAAAACTTTAACTATTTCCATGTTACATTTTGTTTTACATGTACTTTAGCTCATTGTAACTATTAAGTTTTCAAGGCATACTATCAAACCTTGAAAAAAATCAAGTACTGACTAAAGAATATATTCATATAGTTTTATGTAAAAATTATGTTAAAATCTGAAAAAAAGTACTGACAAAAATGTATACTTTTAAGCAAAAAATGTTTAAAATCTGTACATTTATCATTGTTTTGTAAAATAAAGTTGTTTAAAATAATAAAAAAAGAAATGCAAAGTTTCTATTAGGCAATATTATGATGCTATAATTTCCCTGGGTCTTTTTCTGTAAACCACATAGACACACACACACACACACACACACACACACACACAACTTATTCATTCTTCTGCTTCTTGGATAATTTATACTTCATATCTCTAAATATCTTCAAATTCTTCTCATGCTAAAATAAATGTTTTTAAAGTACCCTCTGATCTTCCATGAGGAGTTTTCCACAAAGCCGCATTGATTTGACTTTTGACTATTTCTCAAGTCTACCCTTCTACCTACCTTAACATCTCCAACCCCAATAGTGATTTCTATGTTGTTGTGTTAGGAACCTTACTATTCCACTAGAACCAACAACCTCTTTAAATATGCTCCAACCAGAATGAAGGATTAAAAATAGAATCTGATTATACACTGCTGCTCATTAATGCTATTGTTCTCCACTGATCTTTGGGTATAGCAAAAAAAATTACTTAAAATTTTAAAAACCCCATATAATCTGACTTTATTCACACTTTTCCTGACTCGCTTTTCCAGACTATCCTTTTTAACTATTTTGAGTTTCTTGTGCTTGCTGAGGTGCTTAATCTCATGGAATGATCAAAAATATTCAAAAATTCTTTCCTCGTGAAGGTCTTCCTTAACTCTAACAGCAATTTGTATTATAAGAAAGCTTAATACTCCCAGTCTCTGATCCATGAATCTTGGTTACCATTTCATGAATGTGGAATGCCTCTCACATCATAAAGTATTAGGAGTCTAGTTTTTAATAAAATATTCAGAGATAGAGTTTGGAGACCATGGTTAGACCATGATAGTTTGATCTCATCAATGTATTATTAACCTAATAATAATCTCATAATTAAATATCTTAATAAAAGCCGATAGAAATCATAAGAAGTCAGTTCTAGTTGGAGGAAGGAAGCCACTTGAAGTGTGTCCTTAGAGGCTATGCCTTCTATCTTATTCTTTTTTTTTTTTTTTTTTTTTTTTTTTGTGGCTACCATGTGTGTCTCATAAAAAAAAATTATTGTGTCATATTTTCTACACCACAGTGTTTAACCCAACACAAACTCACTAAAATAGAGTCCAGCAACCATTGCCTTTAATTTCTGAAAAAATAAAGCAGAAATATCCTTTCCCTCTTTAGAGTGGACTCTCTGAGGCAATTGTTTTTGCAGTGATTTTAGATAAGCTTTATGATGAACAGCAATATAAGACTTGTTCCAATATTGCACTCCCATATATTCAGTGCTAATGACAACACATATAATGATGATGAAGGTAACTAGGGTATAATTTTAAACATACACACAGAAATGCTGATAAATTACATAATATAAATAACTGTATAAGACCATGAATTAATGCTACAAAAATACATACTATAAATCAAAGATTTAAGATTATTGTAATTAGAAAGGCAATCACAATCAGTGGATCAGAAATTTTTAACATGAAATAAAAAAGTCAGGATATAGGATAACAAATCTAACTTCTAAGATTTGTTGGTTACGTGACCATGGACAAGTCATTTTATTCCTCTGAGCCTTATTCAAATATTGTGTAACATGTAGATATTGTTATCATTTAAAATATTTCTCTATAGAATATTTTGAAAGTCACAGGAAATCATAGTTAAGCAAGTATTTTAGGTTCTGTTTTTTCAATTATTTTACTGAATATTCTCTGTATTTAAATTTCAATTGTTATCCCATTTCCTCCACTCGCTCCCAAACCCCCTCCACTTGTTTCCATGAAGGTGCATTCTCTCCCAATCACCCTCTCTACCTCAATGCCTTGGCATTAGCCTACACTGGTAAAACACACCTTCATTGGACCATTCCATACCTGTTCCATTGATCTACCTGCCTTTCTGTACCAATACCATGCAGGTGTTTTCATGATTGATCTGTAATATAGCTTGAAGTCAGGGTTTGTAATTCCGCTGGGAGTTCTTTTACTATTGAGAAGAATTTTAGCTATCCTAGGTTTTTTGTTATTCCAAATGAATTTGCAAATTGCTCTTTCTAACTCTATAAAGAATTGAGTTGGAATTTTGATAGGGATTGAATTAAATCTGTAGATTGATTTTGGCAAGATGAGCATTTTTACGATATTAATCCTCAAATCCATGAGCATGGGAGATCTTTCCACATTCTGAGATCTTCTTCAATTTTATTCTTCAGATATTTGAAGTTCTTGTCATACAGATCTTTCACTTCCTTAATTAGGATCACACCAAGGTATTTCATATTGTTTGTGACTATTGTGAAGGTTCTTTTTCCCCAAATTTCTTTTTTAGCATTTTTATCCTTTGAGTAGAGGATGGTTATTGATTTGCTGGAGTTAATTTTATGTCCAGCCACTTGCTGAAATTGTTTATCAGCTGAAGGAGTTCTTTGTTGGAATGTTTGAGGTCACTTAAATATACTATCAAATCATCCACAAATAGTGATATTTTGACTTCTTTTCTGATTTTGTGTCCCTTTGATTTCCTTTTGCTATATAATTGTTCTGGCAAGGACTTCTATTACTATACCGAATATATAGGGAAAGAGTGGGTAGCCTAGTCTACTCTCTGATTTTAGTGGGAATTCTTCAAGTTTCTCACAATTTAGTTTGATGTTGGCTACTAATTTTCAGTCTGTTGCTTTTACTGTCTTTAGGTATGGGCCTTGAGTTCTTGATTTTTTCAAGAATTTTAACATGAAGGAATGTAAAATTTTATGAAATGTTTTCTCAGCATCTAGTGAGATAATCATCTATACTTTTTTCCTTTGAGCAGTTTATATAATGGATTATATTGATGGATTTCAGAATACTGAACCATCTCTAGTTATTCTGGTCAAGGGTTTATAGATATAGTTGATTTTCTCAAAGAACCAGCTCCAGGTTTTGTTGAATCTTTGTGTAGTTCTTTTTGTTTCTACTTGGTTGATTTCTGCTCAGAGTTTGATTATTTCCTGCCATCTACTCCTCTTGGGTGAATCTGCTTCTTTTTGTTCTAGAGATTTCAGTTGTGTTGTCAAGTTGTTAGTGTATGCTCGCTCCAGTTTTTTTTTTTTTTTTTTTTTTTTGTAGGCACTCAGAGCTCTTAGTACAGTTTTCATTGTTTCCCATAAGTTTGGTTATGTTGCACCTTCATTTTCATTAAATTCTAAAAATTCATTAATTTCTTTCTTTATTTCTTTCTTGACCATATTATCATTGAGTAGAGCATTGTTCAGTTTCCATATATATGTAAGATCTTTGTTGTCTTTTTTGTTATTAAAGACCAGCCTTAGTCCATGGTGATCTGACAGATAATGCATGGCATTATTTCTATCTTTCTAAATCTTTTGAGGCCTGTTTTGTGACTAACTATATGATCAATTTTGGAGAAGGTTTTTTGAGGTGGTGAGAAGAAGGTGTATAGTTTTGTTTTAGAATGAAATGTTCTATAGATGTCTGTCAAATCCAATCAGTTCCTAACCTCTGTTACTTTCATCGTGTCTCTGTTCAGTTTCTGTTTCCATGATCTGTCCATTGATGAGAGTAGGATGTTGAAGTCTCCCACAATTATTGTGTATGGTACAGTATATACTTTGGGCTTTAGTAATTTTTTGAATGTGTGTGCCCTTTTATTTGGAGCATACATGCTCAGGTTTAAGAGGTTATATTGATAGATTTCTCCTGAAATGAGTAAAAAGTGTCCTCCCTTGTTGTTTTTGGTAACTTTTGGATGAAAATATATTTTATTCGAAATTAGAATGGCTACTCCAGCTTGCTTTTTGAGACCACTTGCTTGGAAAGTTTTATCCCAGCCTTTTACTCTGTGATAGTGTCTGTCTTTGTCTCTGTGATGAGTTTCCTATAAGCAGAGAAATGTTGGATCCTATTTGTGTATCCAGTCTTATAGTCTATGTCTTTACTGGGGAACTGAGTCCATTGATTTTTAAGAGATATTAAAGAATAGTGATTGGTTTTTTTCATGATTATTTTTTTAGAGGTAGAATTATGTTTTTGTGCTTTTTTTTTTTTTAGTTTTCTTGCAATAAGATTATTTCCTTGCTTTTCCTAGGGTGTAGTTTTATTTTCTTTTGTTGGAGTTTTCCATCTATTATCCTTTATAGGGAAAATTTATAGTTTGATATTGTGAAAATTTGGTTTTATCCTGGAATATCTTGGTATCTACATTTATGGTAATTGAGAGTTTTACTGGATATAGTTACCTGGGATGGAATTTATATTCTCTTAGCGTCTGTATGATGTCTGTTCAGGATCTTCTAGCTTTCATAGTCTCTGTTGAAAAGTCTGGTATGATTCTGATCGGCCTGCCTATGTATGTTACCTCTTTTTTTTTTCCCTTACTGTTTTTAGTATTCTCTCTTTGTTTTGAACATTTGATGTTTTGACTATTACATGTTGGGAGGAGTTTCTTTTCTGTTCCAATCTATTCGGAGTTCTGTACGCTTCTTTCATGTTCATGGTCTTCTCATTCTTAAGCTTAGGTAAGATTTCTTCTATGATTTTGTTCAAGATATTTACTGGGCCATTTAATTGTAAGTCTTTGCTTTTTTCAACACCTGTTATTTTTAGGTTTGGTCTTCCTATTGTGTCCTGGATATCTTGGATGTTTCTGGTTAGGATCTTTTTAATTTTTACATTTTATCTTACTGTTGTGTCAATGTTTTCTATGTTACCTCGTGCTCCTGAGATTCTGTCTTCCATCTCTTGTACTCTGTTGGTGATGCTTGCAACTATGACTCCTGACTTCTTTACTAGGTTTCCTATCTCCATGGTTGTCTCCTTTTATGATTTTTATTGTTTCTTGTTCCATTTTTAACTTCTTCACCCATTGGTTATGTGTTCCTCTAGCTCTTTAAGTGTTTTTGGTTTCCTCTTTAAGGCATTCTACATGTTTACCTATGTTCTCCTGTAATTATTTAAGGAAGTTATCCATGTGTTTCTTTTTTTATTTTATTGAATAGCTTTATTTTAAAAAACAAAATAAATATACATTTTTGCATAGAAGTATATGAATACATTTTTAAGGTTGTAGTTAAGTATTTGTGGGTACATATACATAAACATATGTATATATGTAACAATAATATAGGAAAAGAGGTTATTAGTTTGAGGGGATGGGAGTAACACTGGGAGGGGATGTAGGAAGGAAAGGTGAATATGATACAGTTCTATTTTAATTAAAATATTTTTTTCTTGAAATTGACACAGTCTGTGAGTTGTTTCTGGGGGGATCAGAGCATTCCAGGGTTAGTATCCCATTATCAGTGACTGCATACTATGTCTGTTCTTTTGTGACTGGGTTATCTCACTCAGGATGATATTCTGTAGATGCATCCATTTTCTTAAGAATTTTATTAAGTCATTGATTCTGATAGCCTAGTACTACTCCATTGTGTAAATGTACCTCAATTTTTGTATCCATTCAACTACTGAAGGACATCTGGGTTCTTTCCAGCTTCTAGCTATTATAAATAGAGCTGCAATGAACATTGTGGTGCATGAATCTTTGTTGTATATTGGAGCATCTCTGGGGTAAATGCCCAGAAGTGGAATAACTGGGTCTTTAGGTAGTAGTATGTCCATTTTTCTGAGGAACCATCAGACTGATTTCCAGAATGGTTGTATCAGTTTATAACCCCACCAACAGTGGAGAAGTGCTTCTCTTTCTCCACATCCTTGCCAGCATCTGCTGTCATCTGAGTTTTGGATCTTGGCCAATCTGACTGGTGTGAGGTATAATCTCAGGGTTGTTTTGATTTGCAATTCTCTGATGGCTAAAAATGTTAAGCACTTCCTGAGATGTTTCTCAGCCATTCGATATTCCTCTATTGAGAACTTTTTGTTCAAGTCTGTATCCAATTTTTTAATACGGTTGTTTGATACTTTGGTATCTCTCTTTTTGAGTTTTTGTATACCTTGGATATTAGGCCTCTATCTGATGTAGGGTTAGTAAAAAACTTTTCCCGCTCTATTGGCTGCTGTTTTGTTTACTTGACACTCTCTTTAGCCTTAAAGAAACTTTGTAATCCCATTAAGTCTCATTTGTCAATTTTTGACCTTAGAGCTCGAGCTATTGGTGTTCTGCTCAAGAAATTTTCTCCTGTGCATATGAGTTCTAAGGTTTTTACTACTTTCTCATCTAATACTTTCAGTGTACCTGGTTTAATGTGGAGATCTTTGATCCACTTACACTTGAGCTTTGTACAAGGAGATAAGAAAGGGTCAATCTTCATTCTTCTGCATGCTGAGTGCCAATTGGACCAACACCATTTGTTGAATAGGCTGTCCTTTTTCCATTGAATGTTTATGGCTCCTTTGTCAAAAATCAGGTGACCAAATATGTGAGGGCTCATTTCTGGATCTTCCATTGTATTCCATTGATCTATGTGCCTATATCGATACCAGTACCATGCAGTTTTCAGCACAATTGCCTTGTAATATAGCTTGAGGTCAGGGATAGTGATTCCTGCAGATGTTTTCTTGTTGTTGAGTATGGATTTCGCTGTTCTAGGTCTTATGTTATTCCAGATGAAATGGCACATTGATCTTTCCAACTCAATGAAGAACTGGGTTGGAATTTTGATGGGGATTGCATTGAATATGTAGATTGCTTTGGATAAGATGGTCATTTTTAAAATGTTGATGCTTCCAATCCATGAGCATGGGAGATCTTTCCATTTTCTGAGATCTTCCTTGTTTTCCTTTTTTAGAGGTTTGAAGTTCTTGTCATACAGGTCCTTCACTTGCTTAGTTAGAGTCACACCAATGTATTTCATAGTTTTTGTGACTATTGTGAAGGGTATCTTTTCCCTAATTTCTTTCTCCACATGTTTGTCCTTTGAATATAGGAAGGCTACTGATTTGTTTGAGTTAATTTTATATTCAACCACATTGCTGAACTTGTTTATCAGCTGTAGAAGTTCTCTGGTGGAATTTGTAAGGTCGCTTAAGAATACTATCATGTCATCTGCAAATAGTGATGTTTTTACTTCTTCCTTTCCAACTTGTATCCCTTTGATTTACTTTTGCTGTCTAATTGCTCTGGCCAGGACATCTAGTACTATGTTGAATAGTTAGGGGAAGAATGGCCAGCCTTGTCTAGTCCCTGATTTTAGTGGGATTGCTTAAAGTTTTTCACCGTTACGTTTGATGTGGCTGTTGGTTTACTGTATATTGCTTTTATTGTGTTTAGGTATGGGCCTTGGATTCCTGTTCTTCCCAGGACTTTTAACATGAAGGGGTGTTGAATTGTGTCAAATGCTTTCTCAGCATCTATTGAGACGACCATATGGATTTTTCTTTGAGTGTGTTTATATGATGGATTACTTTGATGGATTTCCATATGTTAAACCATCCCTGTATCCCAGGGATGAAGCCAACTTAATCATGATGAATGATTGTTTTGATGTGTTCTTGGATTCAGTTTGCAAGGATTTTGTTGAGTATTTTTGCATCAATGTTCATTAGTGAGATTGGTCTAAGATTTTCTTTCCTTTTAGGATCTCTGTGTGGTTTAGGAAAGAGCAATATTATAGCCTCAAAAAATGAGTATGGTAGAGTTCCATCTGATTCTATTTTGTGGAATAGTTTGGAGAGTATTGGTATTATATCGTCAATAAATGTCTGATAAAATTCTGCACTGAACACATTTGGACCTGGGCTCTTTTTCTTTTTGGTTGGGAGACTTTTGATGACTGCCTCTATTTCTTCAGGTGTTATGGGATTATTTAGATTGTTTACCTATTCCTGATTTAATTTTAGTATCTTGTATCTGTCTAGGAGTTCATCCATTTTCTCCAGGTTTTGTAGCTTTGTTGAGTATATATATGCTTTTATAATAGGATCTGGTGATTTCTTGAATTTCCTCAGTTTCAGCTGTTATTTCTCCACTTTCCTTTCTGATTTTGTTAATTTGGATACTCTCTCTTTGCCCTCTAGTTAGTCTGGCTAAGGGTTTATAAATCTTGTTAATTTTCTCAAAGAGCCAGCTCTTGGTTTTATTGATTCTTTCAATCGTTCTTTATCTTTCTATTTGGTCTATTTCTGCCCTAAATTTGATTATTTCTTGCCATCTACTCTTTTTGGGTGTATCTGCTTCCTTTTGTTCTAGAGCTTTCAGCTATGCTGTCAAGTTGCTGAGGTATGCTCTCTCCAGTTTCTTTTTGGAAGCACTCAGAGCTATGAGTTTTCCTCTCAGTCATGCTTTCATTGCATCCCATAGGTTTCGGTATGTTGTGTTTTCCTTTTCATTGAATTGTAGAAAATCCTTAATTTCTTTCTTTATTTCTTCTTTGACCCTGCTATCGATTAATAGAGCATTGTTTAGTTTCCATGTGTATGTGGGCTTTCGTTGTCTTTGTTGTTACTAAAGACTAGCCTTAGACCATGGTGATCTGAAAGGGTGTATTTTAATATTCTTTATCTATTGAGCCTCGTTTTGTGACCTTTATGTGGTCAATTTTCGAGAAGGTTCCCTGTGGTGATGAGAAGATGTATTCTTTAGTTTTAGGATGATACGTTCTGTAGATATCTATTAATTCCAGTTCGTTCATAACCTCTGCTAGTTTTACAGTGTCCTTGTTCAGTTTCTGTGTCCATGATCTGTCCATTGGTGAGAGTGGGGTATTGACGTCTCCCACTATTATTGTTTGGGGCAAAATGTATTTTTTGAGCTTTAGTAGGGTTTCTTTTATGAATATTGTTGCTTTTGTATTTGGAGCATATATGTTAACGATTGAGAATTCCTCCTGACAAATTTCCCCTGTAATGAGTAAAAAGTGTCCTTCCTTATTTTTTTTGATAACTTTTGGTTGAAAATCTACTTTATTTGATATTAGAATGGCCACTCCAGCTTGCTTCTTGGGGCCATTTGCTTGGAAGGTTTTTTTCCCAACCTTTTACTCTGAGATAGTGTCTGTCTTTGTCTCTGAGATGAGTTTCCTGTATGCAGCAAATTGCTGGGGTTTGTTTATGTATCCAGTCTGATAGCCTATGTCTTTTTATTGTGGAATTGAGTCCATTTATGTTACCAGATATCAAGGAATAGTGGTTGCTGTTTCCTGCTATTTTTGCTTTTGGAGGTTGAATTGTGCCTGTATGTCTTTCTTCTTTTGGTTTTTCTGCTTGAGAGTTTTCTTGTTTTTATTAGGATGTAGTTCCCCTCATTGTATTGGGTTTTTCCTCTATAATTCATTGTAGTGCTGGGTTTGTTTTCAGATATTGTGTAAATTTAGTTTTGTCTTGGAATATCTTAGTCTCTCCATCTATGTTGATTGACTGTTTTGCTGGGTATAGCAGCTTTGGCTGGTACCTGTGCTCTCTTAGGGTCTGCATGATGTCTGTCCAGGCTCTTCTAGCTTTCATAGTCTCTGTTGAGAATTCAGGTGTTATTCTGATTGGTCTTCCTTTATATGTCACCTGGCCTTTTTCCCTTACTGCTTTTAATATTCTGTCTTTGTTTGGGTACTTGGCGTTTGGATTATTATGTGTTGGGAGGAATTTCTTTTCTGGTCCAATCTATTTGGAGTTCAGCAGGCTTGTTTTATGCTCATGGTCATCTCATTCTTAAGGATAGGGAAGTTTTCTTCTATGCTTTTGTTGAATATATTTACTGTAACTCTTAGTTGATATTCTTTGCCCTCTTCTATTCCTATTATCTTTAAGTTTGGTCTTCTCATTGTGTCCTGGATCTCCTGAACTTTTTGGGTTAGGAGCTTTTTGGTTTTTGCATCTTCTCTGACTGTTTTTTCTATGTTTTCAATGTTGTCTTCAGCCCCCTAGATTTTCTCTTCCATCTCTTGTAGTCTACTGCAAATGCTTGCATCTGTGACTCCTGATTTCTTTTTTAGGTTGTCTGTCTCTTTGGTTGTCTCTTTTAGTGTTTTCTTTATTGTGTCTATTTCCATTTTAAATTCCTTCTTTCATTCCTTCATCTCTTTGGTTCTGTTTTCCTTTAGTTCTCTGAATGTTTTTCTTGTTTCCTCTTTAAAATCTTCTAATGTTTATGTTTTTCCTCCCGTTCATGTTTAAGGATCTCTACCATCATTTTTAGGTATGATTTCAGGTCTGTGTCTTCTTTTTCTGGAGTGTTTGGCATTCTGCTGTTTGCTGTGTTAGGAGAGCTGGGTACTGGTGTTGCCAGGTTTTCTTGGTTTCCCCGGGTAAGTTCTTTTCCTTTCCTCTTGCCATCTTGTTGTCAGTCTTGTGTAGATGCTGGATTACTGGTTCCCTGAGCTGAGCTGGGGCGGGGAGGGGGACCGGCAAACTGCTCTTTTGTGAACTCTGCAGAGATCTCCCTGCACTCAGGCTAGTCTGAAAGCCTCCTTGCCAGTCCAGTGTCCCTGGATCACCACTGGACCACCTTGGCTCACCTCTGCTCCCAGTGCCGGATGGTCCTAGTGCTCTCAACGTGGTCCAGCTGGGAACAGGCGATGCTGTGTCACAGGTTCCCTGAACTGAGCTGGGGCAGGGAGGGGAACCGGCGAACCACACTTTTTTGCGCGTTCGGCAGAGATCTCTCTGCCGAGGTCTTTCTGCACCCTGGTCAGTCGGAATGACTCCTCACCTATCCTGGGCCCCTGGGCCCCTGGACCACCGCTGGCTCACTGCTGCTCCCAGTCTATTCATGCATTTCTTGAGGCCCTCCATTATCCTCATGAAGTATGTTTTTAAATCCATACCTTGTTTTATTTGGTGTGTTGGGAAATCCACTACTTGCTGTTGTGGAAGAATGGGGTTCTGATGTTGCCAGGTTGTCTTGGTTTTCATTGGTTTAGGTTCTTGTGATTCCTTGTTGTTTGTGATGTTAAGTGATCTTGTTGTCTCTGACTGGAACTTGTCTTTCCTGTGGGGCTGAGGGCCTGTGGGCTGAGGAGGGAGATTGCTCCTGGATGCTCTCTGCGGGCTGGCAGTGAGTTCTGATGGAGGTGACTGGCTCTGTTTTAATTGGCTTGGTGGGTAGCTTGGGCAGAGTGCTTCTGAGTCTCTTCTTGGTACTCAGAAGTCGTGAGGCAGGCCCTGCGTCCTGATGGCAGTGACCAGGCTCTCTCTCTGGGCCTGAACAGACCTGTTCCCAGAGAGTACTATGCTACCTGCACCGGAGAGTTCCTGGTGGTCTCTCCTTGATAGTCAGTAGGAGGGTTTTGGGTGACCCACCTGTGGGCTCACCTGTGGACCCAGTTGGTAGAGCACTTGTGAGGCTCTTCTGAGTGCTCAGCAGTCTGTGTTTAGGCCCCGAGTCCCATTGGCGGTGAACTCGTATTGTATTTCTGGTTCTTATTTGTAGTTTCTAGCATCTATGATTGTTCAAATTTAGGTTTCGACTTTGTTTTTAAAAATTCTACTTTAAATTATAGTAAGACTCAGGAGATTTGCAAAGGTCTTATTTGCAAAGCAATGAACATCCTGAAGTGTTGACCTATGCATCTAACTTGCCAAATTACAACTTGTTACAGCCTGTGGCACCTTTGTTCTGTTTGATCCACCATATAATAAATACTGTAAGGATAAACACATAATGCTTGGTCTATATCATTATATACCTAAAATATTTAAATAGATATATAAAAACATTTAAAATGAATGCCAGCATTCTGTATTAATAATTAATTTGTAAAAATATTTAGAAGGTAAATAGGATGCCAAAGGTTTAAAAAATACTCACACTCTGAAGCAGAACAATAATTAATGCACGTATTTTTCAAAGAAGATTCTAACATTCGTGTACATTCATTAATTTTCCCTGGTATTAATGTTCAAGTGACAAAGGCATAGTTTCTATGGTTATTAGCAAAGCAAGCAGAATTATCTCTCATTATGTGTAACTGACACAATTCTTATAGTTCCTGGAAGAACACTATACCTGTACTTATTTTTAGTAACCATATTCTCATGCTTTTTTTACTTGATGGCAATTTGGTCACCATTAACTAACATATGCATGCAATACACACACATATCATTAATGAAAAAGCAACACTAAATGTCTCAGAGACAAATTCTTGAAGGTAAGGCCAAGGGAATACCTAATATCCTTTATCAAGACATGAAGCAAACCCTTCTCCAAACCGAGCATGTTACTTCCATTTTTAAAGATTAAGTTGGCATATAAAAGAAAGTATTAACTTACAGTTGATACACACTGAGCATTAAAGGAAAATTTGAATTAATAAAATCACTGGTTATCTGAATTTGGCAATCCTGAGATCCCAGTGACTATGTCAAGGTCAGAAACCTACAGAACCAAGAAAGTAAATCGTTTAACATTTAATTCAAGACAAAAGGGTTGAAGGCTCAGACCAACACTCACTAACATATGTGCTAGACTCCAAGACTTGAGACTCTGGAGTTTGAGATCTCAAAGCAGGACAATACCCAGCACAGTAGATGTTGTTCCCTTATATCCAGGGAGTTATCTATATTCCCTTATATCTACCAACACTCCAGTCTCCTCCAGAAATAAACTTACAGCACCGGAGAAATAATGTTTTGCCATTTCTTTGGAATTTCTTGCCAGTCAAGTTGATACACCAAAAAATTAACTATCACAAATGTATTATTCATCAAGTAGAGGGTCTCTCCTTCAGATTGAGCTACTCCATGCAGAGTTTCTGACAAACACGGCAACATTCTTTCATATTAGATAACTTGCTGAGAAGATATGATGGTGAAGAAGGAAGCATAGTTTCTACACATTCATTTGTATAATCTACTGCAAACATACATATTAATAAAACGAAAAGAGTTTTTAATCACGAGCATTGTCCACTATGCCAAGAACTAATGGGACTCTACACCCATGTTCTCTTGTTTTCAGAAATACAGTTTTCTCTTCTCCCATGTGAAATACAGATACTCAGCATGCAGAACCAAAAGCTTCAAGGCTATGAAGTCTGAATGGGAATTTACTGCTCTCCCAGGGTCCAAGAAGACAACTGGATGTCTGTTTAAAGTATTTCTGGATTAAATTACTTGGAAGTCATTTTAGTACTGGAACTCATCAAGTTATTAGTGTTCCATATTTACAAATGTGCCCAACTTGAAATAATTTTTATTTCCAGCTATGTTTAATGGCAAATGATTGCTGTTCTATTGTTTAGGGTGAGTAAATGGACTGTTTCAAGATCACATGCATTGTACTTTCTCCTAGTCAGTTCATTTGTAGCCAACCAACAGAGACTAAACATAATAAGTCAAGAGCTATATATCCTTTGAAAATAAAGAGGCAAAGTGTTGCTTGTGATGTTTAAGGACTTATATATGCAAAGATCAAATAATAAGATGGAAGTGGAACTTTAGGGTATCACACAGGGAGATTAACTTATTGATACCCAAGAAATATCACAAATAGACATTCTTTTATATACTCATCAGTTGAAATTCTAGTTCTTAAATTAACCAGTTCATAAAAGTAATCTTGTTAGTAATCCTCTAAATATGTTACAAATTAGGGATATGACATAATAACAACTTTGTAATAGCAAAGAGTGTGACCTATCATGAGGAATTAGAATACATTACGTGATTCAAGGCATAGGCTTCCTGGTTATATACTGAAGTGCTTCATGATAAACATTACATTAGAATAATGATCTGTGACCTTATCTTTAAAATGTGAAGGCACTGAGTAAGCACAAATTAAAGGAAGTGATGGAGTCATCCCATCTCTAGCTTCATAATAGGGAATATTTAAGCCATTTGTGTCCATGACTCATTCCTGGCATGGGGGCTTGCTGTATCTGTCAGACTTCTTTTCATTTTCCTCTCTAATTATTGTCAACACTGTTGCTGACTTATTGCTCATTTTGAAAATGTTACATAATAGAATAAGTAGTTTGGAGTGTTTTGAGTGTAAGTAACTTGTACATAAGAATTAAAAAAATAAACAAATATTTGTATAAGCACAGATAGCATAGGCCAAAAACCAGTCAGGGTTGACACAAAATAAGTGACTCAGCCATTGAAAATATTTGCATGCAAGCCTGACTACTTGAGTTTCATCACTGGAACTTATGGTGTAAAGAGTAAGTCCAAGTCGTCCTCTGATAGTCACACATGCACTGTGGCACATGTATATGTGCACACACAGGTACACACACACACAAGAAAATCTGTAAGACAAAACTAGCAATGCCTTTATTAACCACTGAGTGCTAATGCATTCTTCTCTCCCTTGTGTTGATTTCTACACTAAATATTTTCTTATTCTTTCTCTAATTTGTTATTTTAGTGCACACAGAAATCTTATAGTTTCTCTTCTTGTAAAGTGTTCATGAATTGTGTTCTGCCATGTTTTGCTTTATTTAGTCAGTATAATGCTATTATACTTAACAAGGATTCATTCCTTTCCATGCTCTGCTGCTTCGTTCAATGAGCATTCCAAAATTTATTTATCTGTTCCACTGCTGGTGGGATTT
This sequence comes from Micromys minutus, assembly GCF_963924665.1. Classification (NCBI taxonomy): domain Eukaryota; kingdom Metazoa; phylum Chordata; class Mammalia; order Rodentia; family Muridae; genus Micromys; species Micromys minutus. Next base: position 25,283,938 of record NC_137970.1, on the reverse strand, counting down.
AGGTTTTCTTCTAGTTGGAATTTTTTTTGGTACAATAAATAATGCTACACAATGTACTTGAGCAGTTCTTCTGCTGTACATGTGCAATGTTTCTCTAGGGTACATATTTGGAGGAAGAATTGCTAAATCTCAGGGAATGCATAGCTTCACTTTTGTTACATGCTACCACGCCGTATCCTAATATGTAATAAAATCTTACAGTCTTCCCATAATTGAGAAAATGTGTAATTACTTTTTATTCCTACCAATACTTGGCATTTTCAGACTTCTTAATTCTTGCCAATCTTAAGACCATTAAATACTATCACATACTGATTTTAGTTTGCATTTGTCTGATTACTATTGTGGTTGGATGCCAATGTAATATATTTACAAATTGCATTTTGCCTTCCAAATATCCTATTTATTGATTAAAAGAACTTTCAATTTACTTCTTTCTTTTCCGTGATTTATGTGTATGAATTATTTTATAGTGGTCATTTTCCAGTTATTGTGTCTATTGTTGCAAAATTTGTGTGTTTTCCCTTTGTGGCATGTATTTTTTAATTTTTAATTTAATAATTGTTATGTATTAAACATTATTAATAAATGTAATGTATATTTTCTAAGATTAATTGTTTTATATTTTGTCATAGTTATATATTTATTAATCAGACACATGTTTCTTTTTGTCATTTTATGCTAATAAAGACACTTGTTTCAGATGTTATGTCCTATATCTTCTATCATGTGTTTCTGGATTTTCTCTCAATGTTCTCAGAATTAATATCTAAAGTAACTTCTATTCATTTTAATTTTCTAAGCAACTGCCATAAACACAAAGTATCTGACAGATGTGTGAACATTATATACTAATAAAAAAACTTAAGTTATCCTTTTCTGAGGGTTGGTAAATCAAGATGAGCTATAATATTGGGACAGCATATTACACTATATATTGGCAAATTAATTGAAAGATCTACAATGTCTCCCCTTTGTTCTACTAATGCATTGCTACATAATAAAACATCATTACATATACTAGTTTAAGACACTTATCTCTCTTTGTTTTATTTGAACATTTCAATACCAGAACACTGAAATTACATCATTTACCCGCTCCAAATGTTCCTATATTCGCCAACTACCTCCTCTTGCAATCATGACTACATTATTCATGTACATGTGTTAAATTCCAAATAAATTATAAAGTAGTTTTTCCATTGTGACAATGCATATGACACATTTTTATCATATCCCCAATTGTTCTCATTTTTCCTCTCTCCTTTCCCTATGCTTTCTCACTTTCCCCTCCGTTTATCCTCCTCTCTCTGCTCTCTGTTTTATTAAGATTCCACAAATAAAACAAAACATATGACACTTGTCTTTAAGGGTAGGTAATTTTCTTTAACATAATGATCTTTGATTTGATTTATTATATGAGATAATGTAATTTATTTCCTCTTTATATTTGATTCTAGTCTAATGTAAATATACCATGTTCTCTTTATGCATTCATCTACTGACAGGCATTTAGACTGACTACATAGTTTGCCTGACATAAACAAGAAGATGCAGGTTATCTCTATTCCATTCTGATTTTGATTTTGTATTCTGTTATTCTGACTTTGATTCCTTTCAATATATCTGTATGACTGGTAGAGAAGACTCACACGACAGTTCTATACTTTCTCCACAGTTCTCATTAAGTAGTATTATAGTTGGTTTTAAATGTTAATTTTCCACAAATTGGAATCACTCTTGTAAGAAGCACCAATTGAGGAATTGTCTGGATTTTCTTAACTGATATGGGAATAGTCATCCTTAGTTTATTCAGCACATTCTGCCAGATAAAAAGAACACAAAAGAAAAAGAACTATTCACAGGTGGGTTTTTTTGGGGGGGGGTCTTCTTTGTCACATTCAAAGTAATTTACCCTGTTGCTTCTGTTCTCAATACTTCAGCTGATATTAGGACAAACTAAGGCTTGATTCAAATGAAGGTTTGACTAGGCTAGACTCCCATGATGGCTTGCTTACTAACATGACTGGAATATTACACTGGCTATAAGGTATTGAATAGGAGATTATTGTAAAGTTAGCCAGGAAATACATGCATGTTTTTCCCCTGAACCTTAGCTTCTTACGGCATGATGAGTTAGTTCTGAGAAAATGGCTCCCCACAGTGAGCACAGCAAAGTGAGTTTAGAGAGATAGTAATGTAACAGTTTTCCTAATCTAGTCAGGGATTCATACAGCCTCTTCAAGTAGAAATTTATACATACATTTTCTACATTTTCATAGTTGTATGTATCTCACCAAGTTTCAGGATAGAAGAAAATATCAAATGGAAGAAAACATGGTTCATTGGGCAATAGTCTTTGATGAGAGTGTCAGCGCTTTAGTTGATCAATAAAGATTAGATAGGCAGTAAAGACTCACACTATAAAATGTCTCAAATTTATGGATAAAATATATGTGCTATTTGGGAAAAAACAAAAAGATAAAATGTCCATGAGGTATGGGAAATTCTCAGAGCCCTAAAACACATAGTAAAACCCAAGTACTAAACGCACACTGCCTTTGAGTAACTTTTGATTTCACAGACCTGTGACTGAGGTTTTAGTGGCACTGTGGGGAGCTGAGAGAAGGAAAGAAGCAGCTTAGAACCCAAGAAAAGTGAAGGTCTATTGAGGTGGTGAGCCATGTAGTAACCAGAAATCATGCTTATCTAAAACTATATGTTTAATAAAACATAAAATTATAGAATTTGGACTAGTAGGAAAATATAAGAATTTATGATACAAATAAATATTAAGTACATAATCAAAATATTTCAAGTAAAGCATTTAAAATTACTCAAAGTTGGGAATCTCTAGTATTTTTGTATAAGGAATGTTACTTCACTTAGGGGGAAACAAAGTTCGACACATATTTTATGGTTTTCCTTCAAGTAAAGATAGTGTAAAGATGATCTGCCAATAAAAATCACAAAACATAACAGGAAACTCATGAATACAGGCTAGGAGAAGGAAAGACTAATACAGCAAAACATATCAGATATTAGAATTACCAGCGTTCAAATAAATGTATTAAACCTCTTTAGAAATTAGAAAGAGAAGTTAAAAGGAAGAAACAACCAAATACAATATCTATAAATGAAATGTGTAAAGAGTAAGTTTTAGAAGCTAGTGAATCATATTAGATAGGTCTGAATGTCATTAGAAATGACAAATGAGACAATTATTAAACTTGAATAGACAACGTCTTACCAAGAAAGGAAGAAACAGAAACAAAGTATTTGATGATATAAAAGAGAAATCTAGATACATGAAAAATAGAAGAAGGAAGGCTATCTCACACATATTAAATAAGAGTTTACAAAGAATACAAAAGTTCAGAGGAGAAAATTTCTAAAAACATCAGAATTAGGGATTTCAGTTAGATTCAGGAAGAAGGAAATATTGTCACATCTAAAAACCTAGAGATAAGCTGTGCATTTCATGCCTTTAATCCCAGAACTCAAGAGGCAGAGGCACGTGAATTTATGAGCCTGATGACAGTGTGGTCTTAAGAAAGACTTTCAGGACTGGCAGGGCTACAGAGAGAAAACCAGTCTTAAAGAACAATTAAAATCTGACCTTTAATGAGGAACCATAGGAGGAGGATCCCAGGAGGTGGGCAATGGATGTTACTGTAAGAAAATAAAAGTAATAATAAAAAAAAGCCTATGCCTCATCCTAGAGATGCTATGCATCTCTTCCACCCTGTCAGCTGCCGATTTCCATTTGTTTTCTTTTGTTTTTTTTTTTTAGTTTTTACACTCAAGATTTTATTTCCCTCCCAGTACATTCTCTGACTGTTCCACATCTCATATCCCATCCTCCCAACCCTCCCTGTCTCCAAGAGCATGTTTCCACCTCACCAGAACTCTAAACTCCCTGGGGAATCCAGTCTCTTGAGGTTTAGGAGCATCTTCTCTGACTGATCCCAGACCTGAGAGTCCTCTGCTGTGTATGTGTTGGGGACCTCATTTCAGCTACTTTACGCTGCCTGGTTGGCGATCCAGTGTATGAGAGATCTCAGGGGTCTCCTACAGGGTCATCCTCCTCCTCAGCTTCCTCCAGCTTTTCCCTAATTCAACCTCAGTGTTCAGCAGCTTCTGTTGATTGGTTGTGTGCAAATATCTGCATCTGACTCCTTTAGCTGCTTGTTGAGTCAGTCTTGCTAGGTCCCATTTTTGTGAGCACTCCATAGCTTTATAAATGGTGTCTTGATTTAGCTTTCTCTCTTAATGCTGTTGTTATCACTGCAATAAATATTTCAGTGCTAAAAGTAAAAAAAAAAAAAAAGAAAGAAAGAAAAAAAAAAAAGAAATAGTGTCAGGCCTTTGGGCCTCCCCTTGAGCTGGATCCCCTTTTGGGCCGGTCCCTGGACCTTCTTTTCCTCCAGATCATCTCAATTTCCATCACTTGAGTTTTTTTCAGAAGAAACTATTATGGGTCAGAGTTTTGACTTTGGGATGGCAACCCCATCCCTCACTTGATGCTCTGTTCTTATTTTGGAGTTGGGCTCTAGAAGTTCCCTCTTCCTGCTGTAGGGCATTTCATGTACCCCATACTTCAAGTACTGAGGTTCTCTTACCTTCCAGGTCTCTGGTGCATTCTGGAGGGTCTTCCCAACCTCCTACATCCTGAGGTTGCCTGTTTTCATTCTTTCTTATGGCCCTCGAAGATTCAGTCCTTTTTCCCCACCCAATACTAGATAATGTTCCTTTTTCCCCCACTGCCCCCTTTACCTCCCATGTCTCATCCTCCCTCCCTGTAACTCAAGCAGTTAACCACCAAAAAACCAAACAACCCAATCAAATACTGGGGTATAGATCTAAACCGAGAATTCATAATAGAGGAATCTCAAATGGCTGAGAAGCACCTAAAGAAATGTTCAAAGTCCTTAGTGATCAGAGAAATAGAAATAAAAATGACCCTGACATTCTACTTTACAACAATCAGAATGGCTAAGATCAAAACCTCAGGTGACAGCAGGTGCTGGTGAGAATGTGGAGAAAGAGGATTACTCCTCCATTGTGGGTGGAACTGGAAACTGGTACAACCACTCTTAAAATCAATCTGGAGGTTCCTCGGAAAATTGAAAATAGATCTACCTAAAGACACAGCAATACCACTCTTTGGTATATACACAAAAGTTCATGCCACTGGGGCACATGTCCCACTATGTTCATAGCAGACTTATATGTGAGAGCCAGAAACTGGAAACAACCCAGATGTCTCATGATAGAAGAATGGATACAGAAAATGTTGTTCATTTATAAAATGGAATACTACTCAGCCACTAAGAATGAGGGCATCCTGAGTTTTGCAAGCAAATGGACGGAACTAGAAAATATCATCCTGAGCATGTTAACTCAGATACAAAAGGACATGCATGGTATATACTCACTAATATGTTGGTATTAGCCAAAAAAGTACAGAATACCCCAGATATAGTGCACACAACTCAAAAAATGTTAACAATATGAATGGCCCAAGTGAGGATCTCTCAGTCCCACTTGGGAGGGAAATTTTCATTCAGTTTCATGGCCTACTCATTTTTACTTTACTCATATCTACTTGTTCTTCCCCACACCTGATTCTGAACCCCACATTTCCATCCCCATCTCCATACCATTTCATTTCCTATATCTGCATATTTTGACTATTTTATTCCCCCTTCTAAGTCAGACTAAAGCTTCCATCCTTGGCCTTTCTTTTTAGCTTCTTTTGGTTTGTGGAATGTAACATGGTACCTGAATTTTATGACTAATATCCACTTATACTTACAGTGCATGTCTGTTGAGATGGGGTTACCTCACTCAGATGATATTCTTAAGTTCCATTTATTTGCCTGCAAAATTTATGATGTATTGGTTTTTAATAACTGTATAGTATTCCATTGTGAAGTTGTACTACATTTTATTTATCCATTCTTCAGTTGAGGGACATCTAGGATTTTTCTAGTTTCCGACTACTACAAATAAATCTGCTATGAACAGAATTGAACAAGTGTCGTTGTGAAATGTTTGACCATCTTTTAGGTATAGGCCCAGAAGTATTACCGCTGGGTCTTGAGGTTGAATGATTCTCAGGCTTTTGTTTGTTTGTTTGTATGCTTTTAAGAAAACACCAAACTGATTTGCAAAGTAGTTGTACAAGTTTGCTCTCCAACCAGAAATGAAGAAATATTCCCCTTTCTTCACATCCTTGCCTTTTTTTTTGGTATATATATTTTTTAATCTTAGCCATTCTAATGGGTGGAAAATGGAACCTCAAAGGTGTTTGATTTGTATTTCCCCGATGACTAAGAACTTTGGACATTTTTTAAGTGCTTCTTGGTCATTTAAAATTCCTATGTTGAGAATTCTTTGTTTACCTGGGACAAGGAGGACTCCCACGAATCAATGTGAGTGATCCTAGCTGTAACTCAGTACACTGGGGATATGAATTCTGTAGAGGCCACCACTTGTAGCCAGACAGTAACCCCAGTGAAACAATCGAGATAATAAATAATCCACCCACAAAACTTTCAACCCAAAATCTATTCTGTCTACAAGAAATGCGGGGATGCAGCATGGAGCAGAGGCTGAGGGAATAGCTAAGCAATAACTGGCTCAACTTTAAACCCATCTGATGGGCAAGCACTGATCTCTAACACTATTAATGGTACTCTGTTATGCTTGCGGTTTTGAACAAATTGTTCTCTTAGTGGCTCAACCTAGCATCTGACTCAGGCAGATACAGATACCTACAGCCAAATAGTGGATAAGGTTGGGGACTTTTATGGAAGAATAGGAGGAAAAACTTTAGGACCCTAAGGTGAGAGAAACTCCACAGGAAGACCAACAGAGTCAACTAACCTGGAACCTTGGGGCACTCAGAGACTGAAACACCAACCAAAGAATATATATGGGCTGGACCAAGGGCTCCCTGCTCATATGTAGCAAATGTGCAGCTTGATCTTTATGAAGGTCCTGAACAAATGGAGTGGGAGCTATTCCAAAAGCTGTTGCCTGTCTGTGGGATATGTCCTTTTAGCTGGACTACCTTGTTTGGCCTCAGTGGGAGAGAATTCACCTCACAGAAACTTGAATTGTCACGGTGGAAGGAAACCTAGGAGATTGATAAAGGAAGAATTGTGAGAGGGGTTGACTGAGAAAGAGGCTGTGAGCAGAATGTAAAGTGAATAATTTTTTAAAAGAATTTAAAAAAAAAACTATGCAATATCGGGAGAGATGAATTCTCTGCAATACTACCAGGGCAAAATAGTAAAACCAAAATACTCAATATACTGAAGGATCATTGCTTCTGACCTAGGGCTATGTGTATGCCAAGTTCTTTTACCTGAAAAAGAAAGCAACAGCTTTCAGACAAATAAAAACAGTTACTATCATTAACACTTCAAGAGAGAAAAACTTAAAGAAACATTTCAGGGACAAGGAGAAGTCTCCCAGATGAAAAGCACTGAAGGCAGACACCCAGGCACTTTCCCACCTGACCCAGCAGAGAACCTGGGGAACAGTCCCTGTGAGGTTGTCCCATGAGTACCCAGAGCACAGAGTGTGCCTGGCGGTGCTTGTGGAAAAGGTTCCTTTCCAACCCATAATTAGGGCAGGGCCTCTGTCAGAGAGAATTATGATCTACATGGGAAAGGCAGTTCTCAAAGATCAGCTCCACAGGCATTTTTACACATGGACCAGAGGTGAGCCTGACACATAGGTCCAGGGACTGCACACCTGGAGTTCTCAGTGGGCAGAGAGTTCTGTGATCACTTGAAAAGAGACCTTTTTTGTCCTAGAGAAAGAGCACGGTCCCTGCCAGTAGTACTCAGGACCGGTGGTCAGAGGGCTGAGCACCCAGAACAGCCTCACAAGAGCTCCCAAACCTGAGCCCACAAAAACAGAACTGAGTCACTGCCACCAGAACTCACTGCTTGCCCACAAAAAGACTAACACTCAGAAGCAATTTTCTTCCTGAGCCCACAGGCCCTCAGATTTACGGGAGAGACAGGCACCAGTCACTAAAAAAAAGACCACAAATAATCACAGATAACAAGATCACAAGAGGAGAGAGAAAGGACTTAAGCAATGGAAACCAAGAGATCCTGGCAAGACCAGAACCAAGGTCTCCCACCATAACAAGTAACAGATTGCTAAAAAATCCAGAAAAACACTATCATGTCATCTGCAAATAGTGATGTTTTTACTTCTCCCTTTCCAATTTGAATCCCTTTTATTTCCTTTTGCTGTCTAATTCCTCCAGCCAGGACTTCCAGCACTAGGAGGAGAGTGGGCAGCCTTGTCTAGTCCCTGATTTTAGCGGGATTGCTTTAAGTTTCCTACCATTAAGTTTGATGTTGGCTGTTGGTGTGCCATATATTGCTTTTAGTATGGTTAGGTATGGGCCTTGGATTCCTGTTCTTTCCAAGACTTTTAACATGAAGGGGTGTTGAATCTTGTTAAATGCTTTCTCAGCATCTAGTGAGATGACAATGTGTTTTTTTCTTTGAGTTTGTTTATATGGTGGATTACATTGATAGGTTTCTGTATATCAAACCATCCCTGCATCCCAGGGATGAAGCCTACTTGATCATGGTGAATGATCATTTTGATGTGTTCTTGAATTCAGTTTACAAGGATTTTTGTTGAGTATCAGTGCTTTGCATCAGTGTTCATAAGTGAGATTGGTCTGAAGTTTTTTTTTTTCCTTGTAGGGTCTTTGTGTGGTTTAGGAACGAGGGTTATTGTAACCTCAAAAAATGAGTTAGGTAGTGTTCCATCTGATTCTATTTTGTGGAATAGTTTGGAGAGTATTGGTATTAGGCCATCAATAAATGTCTAATAAAATTCTGCAATAAACCCATCTGGACTTGGGCTTTTTTTGGTTGGGGGGCTTTTGATGACTGCTTCTATTTCTTTAGGTGTTTTGGGATTATTTAGATGGTTTACCTGGTCCTGGTTTAACTTTAGTATCTGGTATCTTTCTAGGAATTCATCCATTTGTTAGCGATTTTCCAGCTTTGTTGAGTATAGACTTTTATAGTAGGATCTGATGATTTCTTGAATTTCCTCAGTTTCAGTTATTATGTCTCCACTTTCCTATCTGATTTTGTTAATTTGGATACTCTCTTTTTGCCCTCTAGTTAGTCTGGCTAAGGGTTTATCAATCTTGTTAATTTTCTCAAAGTACCAGCTCTTGGTTTTGTTGATTCTTTGAATGGTTCTTTTTGTTTCTATTTGGTTAATTTCTGCTCTGAGTTTGATTATTTCTTTCTGTCTACTCCTCTTGGGTGTATCTGTTTCCTTTTGTTCTAGAGCTTTCAACTGTGCTGTCAAGTTGCTAGTGTATGCTCTCTCCAGTTTCTTTATGGAAGCACTCAGAGCTATGAGTTTTTCTTTCAGTATTGCTTTCATTGCATCCCATAGGTTTCGGTATGTTGTGTTTTCATTTTCATTGAATTCTAGAAAATCCTTAATTTCTATCTTTATTTCTTCTTTGACCCTGCTATCATTTAATAGAGCATTGTTTAGTTTTCATGTGTATATGTGCTTTTTGTTGTCTTTGCTGTTATTAAAGACCAGCCTTTGACTATGTTGATCTGAAAGGGTGCATGGGAGTATTTCAATCTTCTTATATAGAGGCCTAATATCAAAGGTATACAAAGAACTCAAGAAGCTAGACACCAGAGAATCAAACAACTTTATTAAAAATGTGGTACAGAGCTAAACAAAGGTTCTCAGTTGAGGGATATCACATGGCTGAGAAGCATCTAAGGAAGTGCTCAACATCATTAGCCATCAGGTATATGCAAATCAAAAACAACCCTGAGATTTCACCTCACACCAGTCAGATTGGCCAAGATCAAAAATTCAGATGACAGCAGATGCTGGTGAGGTTGTGGAGAAAGAGGAACACTTCTCCACTGCTGGTGGGGTTGTAAACTGATACAACTACTCTGGAAATCAGTCTGGTGATTCCTCAGAAAATTGGACATAGTACTACCTGAAGACCCAGTTATTCCACTTCTGGGCATTTACCCCAGAGACACTCCAACATACAACAAAGATACATGCACCACAATGTTCATTAGAGCTCTATTTATAATAGCCAGAAGCTGGAAAGAACCCAGATGTCCTTCAGTAGATGGATACAAAAATTGTGGTATATTTACACAATGGAGTACTACTCAGCTATCAGAAACAATGACTTAAGGAAATTCTTTAGAAAATAGATGCATCTGGAGAACATCATCCTGAATGAGATAACCCAGTCACAAAAGAACGGACATAATATGCAGTCACTAATAATGAGATACTAACCCCAGAAAGCTCTGAATACCCCAGAAACAACTCACAGACTGTGTGAAGTTCAAGAAAAGTAAAAAAAAAAAAAAAAGCAAGAAGAAAATTAAAAAAAAAAAACATTATGCTTAATTTTTACACACCAAGAAAACTTTGACTACTTCTAGGTTACATCATGTTTTACATGTACTTTATGCTCATTGTAACTAGTAAGATGTTAATGCACATTATCAAACCTTCAAAAAAAATAAGCACTGACAAAAATGTATTCGTATACTTTTATTCAAAAATGCTTAAAATCTGTACATTTATCTTTGTTTTTTTAAAATAAATCTGTTCAATAAAAAAAAAAAAACAGCGACTGAGTCAATGAAGATGTGAAGAAAGAAAAACAGCGGAAGTCAAAGATAGAAAGGCATGGTGCAAAGTGTTTAAATGTCAAAGAAAGGCTGACTAGCATTACCATTTCCAACTGGAAAATCAAAGTTTTATCTATTTTTCACCACAGCAGCTCTCTCTGGTATTGATCCTACTGGGGTGTTCTCTGTGGTTTAGGAGGACACTATCATGTTTATGTAAACTAATCACTGTTGATAGGTCTATTAGTGAATTAAAAATATTCAACCGTAGGTTACTTAAAGGTGATATAGTAGATAACAGCATGAAATTATTTTTAGAGTCAGATTCTACTTTTGATTTAAACTATACTATTTTAAGCCTCCAAGACTCAAAGGTTCAAAGGCAAGACGAAAATACATCCAATATATGAATCTAAAGGTAATAAGAATCATTTTGTCCTCAGGGAAATGATCCAGTTTTATTTTGCTAGTAAGAGTATAAGGGGTAATGTTTTATATCACTCTTTAGGAAGAAGAAAAATAATGAGTAACAGTCCTGGTAAGAGCTGGGAAAGGAGTATCCAAATCAATGTGAGGCCATTCCAAATGTGAAAGTAATGCCATTAATTTCTCATGTCAATTTTGCAGTAGATCATAGTAAACATGAACTCTAGAATTGTAAAGTTTTGCATTTAAAAAAATGGTTCTACCATTTGCAGAGTTGAACTATTGATACCTTAAGGTTTCTAGTTTTTCAAATTTGATAAACTTGATATCTATTTATTCTCTCAGCATATGTTTTATGGATTATCAATACATTCCAGGCCTCTGTCAATCACTGAAGATATTAAAAATAGAAGCATTAGAATGTTTCTAACCTCATAGGACTTAGCATGGCTCTGCAGGCTGGCTTCCTCTTTAGCCATCAACCAACCCTAAAAAGGGCCAAATGGCACATTGCTCCTCCTGTGTCCATAGGCAATCATCCAAAATGCACTAATTAAATGTCTCCATAATGACTGTGTGCTTCAGGAATGGCCTGGTGCCAATGCCTTGAAAAGACAGCTCCAAATGCCACTCTTGTCCAGCAGCTAATGGATAAAGTGACCACAGCATATGCTTAGAATTCATTGTTTGCTTTAGATTTAATCAAACACTCCTCCTCCTTTTCTCCTCCTCCTCTTTTTCTTACTATAGCCACTATACCTTAACCAAAAAGAGTCAGATTGTCCTCTCTGACTTTTAATTATCCTTGGGCATCTTTGAGAAATGGCATGAGTAACACAAATCCGAAATGCCAGTTGGCTTTGGAATGCATCCCATTTGCCTTGGAAACAGATTTTTGATCTTTTTTTAAAAACAAATGTTAATGCTGATTTGTGTTTCTTTAACAGACACCAACAGATAATAAGACCATGAAGATGAAGGGTAATTAAATTAAGAAAATTTAATTATTCTTATAAGGGTTTGTAGGTGATATATACATGTCAGATATTACTTCGACTTAGGTACCATCTATATCATTGTTTGTAAAAGTATCTGTGGATGCTAACTTCTTTTCAAAAGAATTCAAATCTGAAAGTTTCTAATCACTAGCTCTCTATTCTGTGACACACACCTCCCCCTATTAAAGAGCAATAGCAAATGATCAGGGTTTGCATTGTCATGAAACTCATGTCGAGTATGCCCAGTTACATAGAAAAAGGTTAAATTACATGTAGCATATAACATAATAAACATTTTACAAATGCTATAGCTGAATATCCCTAATCATCATGGGAGGGTAAAAATTTCTATTTTATAGCAAAACAAGTATAGCGAGTTAAATTTTTTTTTTTCTGAGAGTCACTCAATTAGGTAATGATAAACCATTGCTCTGGGTTCATATCTTTCCAGCATCATGTGTTAAGGCTCAGCAAGCAGAAAGATTGGATAGAGTTTGAAACATATAGGTTTTTGACAAAAGAATGACACTAGACAGAATCTCATAGATCAAAGTCACAACCTAATGCTAGAAACAAAACACCAGAAGCACTTAATTTGCTATGGGTCAAGTACTAAACAGTTGAAGATAAAAGTAGTTGCAGCTGATTTAGTAGCTACCCATGAAATGCATCTCATGATCAGATACCAAAACAAAAATTTTGCTTTCTTAATTCTTTATTCATAAGAGAGTGAACCACTACAAGAGCAGTAATCTGATTCTTTTATCAGTTTACAATTTACCTTGATAATCCTGATCTGTCTATAATACATATATCTGTCATAACTTATTGAACTAAGAAAACTGAAGATACATTTTTGGCATAATGTGAGGTTCACATGGAGAGTGCTACTGTGCTCAGGGAGATAAACTTGCATACCATTGAGGGTAACCTAATTAAAGTACTTGACCCCTCTTTACCATCAGAACACAATCCTTGTATGGAAGCATGCCTTGTTAAGTTAATAGAATTTACTAACCCCCAGATGGAGTAGATGAGATCTAAGTATGCCCAAATCCAATGTTAGACACAAGATCCAGTACATATCTATTCAAGTGTATAAAATAAAGAAGACCATATCACCAGACACTCCCATGTGTACAACACATACTATCAGCTGTTCATATCTACACCACCCAAAATTACAATTTAAATATATGTTATGTACATTATTTGTTGGAGGTTCCACTGAATTTGTAGATTGCTTTTGGTCAGGTGGCCATTTTTACCGTGTTAGTCCTACTGATCCATGATCACGGAAATCTTTCTATTATATATTATTATAATGTCTATAAACAAAGACACTTCAATTTTTTTCCAATTTTGAACCATTTATCTCCTATATTTTTTTACTGCTCTATCTAAAATTTCAAGAACTATACTGAATAGATATGAAAAGAGTGCACAGGCTTATCTTGTCCATAATTTTAGTGGAGTTGCTTTGAGTTTCTCTCCATTCACTTTGATGTTGGCTATTATCTTGTTGCATATTGCCTTTATTGTGTTTAGGTATGTACCTTGTATCCCTAATCTCTCTAAGACTTTTATCATGATGGGGTGTTGATTCTGTAAAAGGCTAATTAATATATACAACGAACTCAAGAAGTTAGACTTCAGAGAATCAAATAATCCTATTACAAATGGGGTACATATCTAAACAAAGAATTCTCAACTGAGTATTGTTGAATGGCTGAGAAGCACCTAAAGACATCCTTAGTCATCAGAGAAATGCAAATCAAAACAAGCCCAAAATTCCACCTTATACCAGTTATAATGGCTAAGATAAAAAACTCAGGTGATAGCAGATGGTGGTAAAGATGCAGAGAAAGAGAAACAATCCTCCACTGTTGGTGGGATTTTAAGCTGGTATAACCACTCTGGAAATCAGTCTGGTGGTTTCTCAGAAAATTGGATGTAGTACTACCTGAGGGCCCAGCTATACGACTCTTGGATATCTAACCAAACAATCTATACCACAGGGGCACATTTTTCACTATTTTCATAGCGGCCTTATTTATAATAGTCTGGAAGGAACCCAGATGTCTTTCAACAGAGGAATGGATGCAGAAAATGTGGTATATTTACACATTGGAGTACCACTCAGCTATTAAAAACAATAACTTCATGAAATTCTTAGGTCAATGGATGGAGTCCAATATCATCTTCAGTGGAGTAATGCAGTCACAAAAGGACACACATGGTATGTACTCACTGATAAATGAATATTAGGGAACAAGCTCAGAATACCCAAGATACAACTCACAGATCAAATGAAGTTCATGAAGAAGGAAGGTCATAGTTTGTGTCCTTCAGTCCTACTATAAGGGGGGACAAACTAATCACAGGATGTAGAGGGGAGAAGGACTTAGAAGGAAGAGACAGTGGAGTGAAAGGGGACAGGATCAGGTGTGTAAGGAGAAGGGGAAGATGTACAGAGAGTTAGGAAATTGAACAGAGGGGTGTAGCAGTGGGGCTGGGAACTGGGGGTAGCTTCCAGTATGTTCCAGATTCCAGAAAAGCAAGAGGCTCTCAGGACCCAACTGGAATGAAATTAGCTGAAATACCCAACTTAGGGGAGAGAGAAACTGGAGAGATCATATCTAAATGTTAGGCACCGCCCTCAGTTAAAGGATGGGACCAATCAAAGATCTCCAAAATATTAACCTAGAATTGTTCCTGACTAAAGGAAATACAGGGACAAAGAATGGAGCAGAGACTGAAGGAAATGCTATCCAAAGACTGCCCTACCTGGGGATCTATCCCACATGCAAACACTCATTCCAGCTACTATTTCTGATGCCAAGAAGTGCTGGCTGAGAGGAGCCTGATATAGCTGTTTCTTGAGAGGATCTGCCAGAACTAGACCAATATGGATATATATGATTTGAGGCAGCCATTGAACTCTACACAGGGACCCCAGTGGAGGAGTTAGGGGGAAGGACTGAAGGA
Organism: Micromys minutus; assembly: GCF_963924665.1. Taxonomy (NCBI): domain Eukaryota; kingdom Metazoa; phylum Chordata; class Mammalia; order Rodentia; family Muridae; genus Micromys; species Micromys minutus. The sequence continues at coordinate 25,268,835 of NC_137970.1, read as the reverse complement.
GCTGAAGGAGTTTGCAATCCAATAGCAAGAACAACAATATCAACTAAACAGATCCCTCAGAGCTCCCAGGGACTAATCCACCAACCAAAGAGTACACATGGAGGAACCCATGGCTTTAGCTGCATATTCAGCAAATGACTGGATCTATGGGAGGGGAGGCCCTTGGTCCTGTGAAGGATGGATACCCCAGTGTAGGGGAATGCTTTTATGTTAAGGTGAGTGTGGGTGAATGATTGTGATAGCATCCTCATAGAATCAGGGGAAAGGGTGGATGGGATAAAGGACTTGGAGAGGGAAATCCAGGGATGGGGATAATATTTAAAATGCAAATAAGTAAAATAACCAATAAAAAAGAATTAAAATGTATTCTTTGCGATTTTTTTCTTTAATGAGTATTTAATACCTTTCCCCATTTCTCCTAATTACTTTTGGTTTGAAATTTATTTTTCCAGAAATTAAAATTGGACCCCTTTTCTCAGAATACCCCCTTCCATTCTTTTTCCCTGAGGTAGTGCTTTTATTGGATTCCTGAATGTGCAAGCAAATGGAATATCTGTATCTTTGTTTATTGTGCCTTTTTCTTGAGCTCTTTTCTTTCTACTTGTTTGTTTAACCCTATCCCAATATACCACCTTTTTGTTATTATATTTTATTATTATTAATTAGAAGCCTATTTTTCTTTCTACTTAGAGATGGGAAGAAAGTTAGGATGAAACACTGGGAGATAAAGGGAGGAAAAGGCATAATCAGAATATATTATTTGAGAAAATAAATATTTTCAATAAAAGGATAAAGCTAAACATGGTCAAGAACAAAACAGAAAACAAAATAAATGAAAGGAAGGAAGGAAGGAAGGAAAAAAGGAAGGAAGGAAGGAAGGAAGGAAGGAAGGAAGGAAGGAAGGAAGGAAGGAGCGAAAGAACAAAGGAAGTATAAGAAAATGAGCCGGGAGAGGGGGCATTTGGCAGTTGTGGAAAACAAGAGGTGAAATGTATTCAGAAGAATGCAAGGCCATCATGGAAGCTCTATTTGACCCTAGAGTAATTCCTCAGTCTTTCTCTTCCTGCTTGGATTATTTTATAGTCTTCTTTAGAATAGGCCTTCTCTCACACAGAAAGTTTATAATCTTGGCCGACAATTAGACTGTATTAAGATAATCAACCATTCCTGTTTTACTGGGACTAAAACGTTTTACAGGTCTTTGAGCTTTTTAACTTTAAATGTTCCAAACAAATCAGGATTTTAGTTATTCTATGAAGATGTACCCAATTGTCAGGTCATCCCTTGATGACAGTTCTGCTTTTGCTAATGGAATACTAGACAAGACTTTTTCTCATTTCACATTTCTGGTTCATAGAGCCATTTAATCTCAAAGGTCCAAGAGTTAAAACTGGCTTCCTAGTGTCTGCCTCTAGTTCTAACTTTTGTGATTCACTTTGGTGTAGACCTGTTCTATATGCATCATGAACAATAAACACACCCATTATCCAATCTCCATTTCTTTTTCTCTTGGTTCTGATCACATACATATATGCTTCGGAAATATCATCAAATCTCACTTGCCATCCATGTGCAGTGACAGAATCTGCTAGTCCCCTTACTACTATGTCCTGATCCCAACTTATAATCCATTCTTGAAGCTCCGTGGTTCTAATTCAAATTTTTGTCTGAGATTTTTTTTGCATCATCAGTTATCTTCCTGCCAAAAGTTGCAAACCTCATGAATCCTGGAAAGTTGGCTGTGTAGCTTATTCTCCTTGAGAACCATGGACTGAATATCCCAACCTAATAGAACAGCAGAGGATAACTTTCAGCCCTTTTTGTCAAACAAAAAGAAGCTCTCTGGACTACTTGACTACTGTGGATAAATAGTATATCTAAATTAGTCTAGTAAAAATTCATCACCTTTAGATGACCTTCTGCATATCATTGCAAGATGGCTTTGCTGTGTAACACAGACGGGATTTTAGCACACCATTTGACAACTTTGTATTTGTCTCAGCCTTTGCTTTTGTAGGGAGAACCTGGTGGCTTTTATTCTGTTCATCTACCCACTTAAATATATTTTAGGTTTACCTCTTAGATTTTGATCTGAACGTTTTCTTCAAAGATCCAGATATGTTATTATAAAAACAAACACATAAACAGACAATAAAAAGAGAACCCTGCTTGGCTCAAACCTATGTCTCCCCTGGTCTCATTGACCATTGACTGAGAGCTCAAAGGATATAATTAGAGACACAAAACAGCCCTGGAATTTTTGCCCTGAAGCATTCAAGCTCAGCTATCACGTGAGAGATCATACTGTCTTTACTGCCATTCACTAAATATTAAGGATTTTTCCTCTTGTTTTTGTATCTTTGGAGGGAAAGCCATAATTTATTTCTCCCAATGTTATGGATATATTGTGAACATACTGTGAGGAATAAAAATCTGTTAAGTTGTATATTTGTTTTGTGGACAAGACAAAACCTTGCTCTTTTTCAAGAAGATATGTTTCGAAGAGACAACACCCACAGAAACACGAAATGCACTTGCTTTTTACTCAAATTCAGGTGGTGGCTGTTGTCTTTTCTCCAAAGGTCCAGTTGAACTTAGTCTTATATTATTGTCTACTCTGAAAAATACTTGTGTATGGAAAATGAAGAAAGAGTGGGGAAATGGGTTATTGGTCTGGCTTTTAAATTTCTGGAATTCATTGTGGGTCCTTTGTGTTAAAAAAAATACTGTGTAAGCTCGGGGGAATAGAACATTTGCATAAAAGTCTTACAAATTGTGAAACATACTTTACAGTTTGTGATTTAAAATGATTTTTATTTAGTATTTCTTACAAATCCCCTCTCTTATCCAAGGGCATGAGAGCAGATTGTGGCACTATCGCTCTGGAGACCAACTTCAGAGACCAAACTAAATTCAAGAGCCCAATAAATGGAGTTTCTTGTGAGTTATTAAAGAGAGTCTAATGAAGTTTGACTTAGACATATTCAAATCTCTTTACAGATGCCAGTCCCCTCAACCTCTGAGAGTTGGAGGCTCATAAATAGGCAGGTGCTCTCGAGGGGTAATTCTTTAAAACGGCCACACATAACACTCCAAATTCAGCTGGAAGAAGCCAGGTCATCACCCCAATTCTGTAATGGAAGTTAGGGTTACCTCATCAGAGGAAGGAATGATATTAATGGAAAGAAAAAAAATGGCTACGCAGTTTAGGGTAAAAAGCCTCCAAAGAAAAGTAACCTTTTTGTTTTCCTTGGCAAAAAAACAAAAATGTGCTTGGGACTCTTGGCAGCTTCATCTTTGCCAGAGGACAAAGAAGCCAAAATTGTTTGGGGGCCTTTGATCTCTGATCTTGTTTGTAAGTGATTCTGGGGTCTTTAAAAAGGAACAATGTAATAACAAAGGACTCTTGAGAAAGTAATGCCCTTGATCAAGAAAATACAATTTCTGACCTGGGTACACAACTAACAGCGGGGTCAGGGCCCAACTGAGGAAGGATGGCTCACTTTAAATCATGCTAATGAAATAGATGAAATCATTAATTATTTGTGCTAGGGGAGTAACTGAAATTTATTCAGTCAACTATTACTAAACTGGAACTTCCTCTTTATTCCAGTTTCTTACTCACAGAAATGACAAAGAGAAGCCATATTTTATTGAGTCTGATTAGCATATTTGTTATAGGATCTATATTAATGTTTTTCATCACTTTCTTGTAGAAGAGGTGGTGCTACTAGTTCTTAATGGTGGTTCTTCACTCAGGAGACCTTAGAAAATAAGAACACTTGGAGCTCTCTACCAGAGTCTATCAGATTGCTCTGGAACAAAGGCTGACTTTGGTGGGTATTCAGAGCCTATCTAGTGGATCTCATGTACAGTTGTAATTCAGGATTGTTGTTTGTGTTTTTGTTTGGTCTTTACTTCTAAATTACTTTTTCAAAGTTAGGATGCAATATAATGGGTTGCATTACATATACTGTACACTTTGTTCTTGTCCTCCCAGCCACTTCTCTTCCTTATGTCCCTATGTCCATTACACTCTTTCTTAACTTTGTGTCTCCTGCTCTTAGTCTCCTTTCTACCTCCATGTCTACAAACACACTTCTAGAATCCATACATAAGACATAACATGTGACAAAACACTTAAAACATGTTTATGGTTTTATTTATTTGGAAGTGAAAAATATGTATATGTCACAGTAGTCAGTTTTCTCTTTAATTATATGGGTTCCTGGGACTGAACTCAGGTTGCCATAATTGACAGCAAGTACCTTTAGCCTCTGAGACAACTTTATGTCCCACAGCAGTGTCCTTGTTTAATCTGGTTTGTTTCTTTTGATACAGTGATTTCTAGTTCCATCCAATCTTTTTTTTTTTTAATAATTTCATGATTCATTCTTCTTTACAGCTGAACAAAATTCTACTGTATATATCTACCATATTTTCTTTATCTGTTAGTAAAAACATCAAGGCTGGTTCTATGTTTTGGATAATCTGAATAGTATAATAATCATGAGTATATAAATGTATTGATGTTATGCTGGTGACAACGTTTCTGGTACTGATATATCTACTGGTATATCTAGGTCATATGGTAGTTTTAGTTTTAAATTTTTGAGGAACCTCTATACCAACTTCCACGGTAGCCCCATGAATTTACATTCCTACAGAATTGTGTAAGTGTTCTTTTTTCTCCACATTATTCTCAGCACAGAAACCCTGTTTTAAATTTTAGTGGCAGGGGTTAGGGGATAAAAAAAGAGCATATGGGTCTTGAAAAAGGTTCATGTTTCTCTCTTGAAGAACTCTTGCCATTGGAATCAAATAGAGCACTAAAAGCTAAGTTAATGCCACAATGAAGAAGGAAAATGTTACTCACAGAGGCCACTGGAGTTAAAGGAGAATCCAGTTCTGTGTCAGACAAATGAAAGCCCTTTCCATAAGCCTGAGGACACATGAGAATATGCTGACCAACTATATTATTCAGTTTGGACCTCACTAGGTTCTTCCCTGATTGTAATAACGCCCCATCCTGTAAAGAGAAACCAATGATTCAGTAAGTGGAGTGACAGATCCTGAAAGACATTGAGATGCTCAGAATCCTCTTCCTTCCTAGAGAACACACTGAATTAGAACATCCCTACCAATGCTTTAAGTCACTAGGTCAATCTTTAAACTTTTCTTTTGCCATCTTACCATCCTAACACATTCTAGACAGTAAGCATCACTTAAGAAACTCACCTTTTGCAGCGCGCCCTAGATTTTTAATACAGTGCTCATCATATTGTCAGTATTCTGTATTCAAGGATGCTGTATTTGGGAATTCATCTCCTTGCTGAAATTTATATGAAACTTGAACATCAGTACTCAGAGCATTTTCACAGTCTTCCATGGACATGGGTGGAACAACTAAAAAACCGTCTTCATGTGTGCATGCACATTAACAACTGTTGTTAGTAAACCACCATGCTGCCTTCTTGTAATCATTCTCACGCTAAAACAAAATGTCCTGATGAAAACAAATTAATGGCACTTCTGTTTGTATTTTTTTATGTTCTTTGTCAGTAAACCCACTATCTCAAATGTGTTTTAGGGATTTGCAATGTTGTTCAATATTGGAGGTCTTGCCAAGCATGTAAAATAAATTTAATAAATAAACACGTGTGTCAAGTGTACTTCTATAGTGCATGTGTCTAGTATCTTTAAGTACAAATGCTGGGGGGGATCTGTGCTTTGTGAATAAACTCACTTGAGTCAGGTTGACAGGAGGTCAATGTCCACAAATCAATGTTGGATATTAAATAAGGTGTCACTAAATGTGAATGTGAATAAAATGATTTTATATATTAATAAAGTAATGAAAATATTGTGGCTAGAAGCTTAAGAAGTATAATTCTGTATTTCCTTTAGGAATAAAGATTCAGTATTCTATAATTCAGCATTCGTGGTAGCTTTGTATGAAATAATCACCAGAAATAATGAGAGTCAATTGTGCATAGTCTGTGTTCAGTTAGTACTTATGAAGGGAGTGAATACCTTAGTATTTTTTATGTATATAGGCATTCTTTTAAGTAATTTTATTGATTCTGTGTTAGTACTGGACCAGATAATAATAATAATAGTTTATTGAGTAACAGCTATAATTCAAGCACTTTTGATATCTATTGTCATATTCTTTTTCACAACAATTCTACTAGACAAAAAATTATCTTTCTTATTTTGTGAAGAAGGTAACTGAGGCTTAAATAAAGTAACTTTCTCAAAGTTCCTTACTGGATGTACATGCATGATCTAGTACTATAGGATGAATTGGTTCTTTCTTTCTTCCCCTGTTCAAAATCCTCTGGTAGATTTTTATCCCCCAGTATCTCAGAATGTGACTATATTTTAAAATCGAGCTTTTAAGGAAGTAGCTATGGTAAAACTAGGTCAGTGGGTGAGCCTTAGTCAAGTTTTATTAGTGTCTTTTTAAAAAAAATTAGAACACGTACACTCGAAAGAAAGACTACGTGAAGGAACAGATTGAAGATGGCCATCTCAAAGTCACACACAGAGAGTGGCTCTAAAAGAAACCAACTCTGTTGACAGCTTGATTTCAGATGTCTTTCCTCCTGAACCTTGAGGAAAAACATTTCTGTAGATTAAGCCCAGACTGTCATCCTTTGCCACGGCTGCCTGAGCAGGGGAATGAAGCTATGATTGAGATGCCTGGCTGATGAATCAGACAGGCTCTCAGCCTTCAAATCTCTCAGAGTCTAGCCACTTGTCATAATCCACCAGAGAACATTTTTTTTCCTTTTTTTTTTTAAATTCTGGGGATGGAACAGTATAATTACGAATGAGGCTGTGACTAAATCTGGAATTGCGGACACCAGTAAGAATGGAGCAAGTGAGAAAAATTTGCTGGCTCTTGGGTCAAAGCCAAGTGGAACAGAGAGGTAGCCAAGCCAGAACAAAGCACTGGGAGCAGTGCCAGATTGCAGACTTACACACCAAGCAGGGAACCCAATGAAAAAACAAGACCAAATGTGCAGATGAGAAGGAGGAACAAGTCTCAGTGCTAAATGTTAAAAAAAGCAAAATGCAGATTGATCCCAGGAATGCTTTCAGGACCAAAGCTCCTCTGAGGCCCAACCAGCAAGGCCAACTTTCCTAATGCTCAGACCCTTTACTATAGTTCCTCATGTTGTGGTGGGCCTCCAATCCTAAAATCATTTAATCACTATCTTATAACTGTAATTTTACTACTGTGATGAATTAGCAAATATCTGTGTTTTACAGTGTATGGTCTTACCTGACTCCTGGGAAAAGGTCATTCTCCCCCAGAAGGGTCATGACTCACAGAGTGATAGCAACCGGGCTGCATCCTATACCTGTAGAAAGCTGAAACTCATTTCCTTACCTGTTTCTTTATCTGATTCATAAGTATAGAAACAACTTAAATGCTGACATCCTTAACAAAATATGTGTCAGTTGTAAACTGATCATAACTGTGTCCTGCTGAATTCCTCAAAACAGATGCTGAGAGGAAGCTCTAGAATAAACAAACTTTGATATTAATAGTTGGGAGAACAAGCCTTTATTATCTAGTTTTGCTAAAGAATTCTTGGAAACTTTCTCATACTTTTGTTTCTCACATACATTGTTTATTTTCTGTTTTGTAAATTCACTCAACCATCTATAAAAAGATGTTGTTGGGTCCAGATTTCTCATATGTACTAAAAATTGTTTTGTCTAATTAAATTCTACTGGATTTTTTATTTTAAAAATTGTACTGATATACATAATATATTTGGGAGAAGGTAGCATTTGTATTATATTCAGTCAAGGAGCATGGGGTGTCTCTGCTGGACATATTTTGTGTGTCTCAACAAAATGTGTAACTCTCTAAATAAGTCTCATGTTTTGATTTTTTTACTGTTCATGTCATTTTGTCTCAATCATTAATAGAGTACATAAGTTCTGTTTCCATCTCTGCCTGGTTTCATCCTAAATCAGCTGATATTTTAAAATATACTTAGTTTTGAATTGGTCTCACTTCAGGGAGAGAAGAAGTACCTAACCCATGAGAGACTTGAGGCCCCAAGGAAAGGCAGGTCTGGTGGGGTAGGGGATGAGGACATCCTCTTGGAGACTGAGGAGGAGAAATGGGGTGAGGAAGTAAAAGAAGGTAGATCTGGAGGAGAATAACAACTAGACTGTATAAAAAGATTTAATAATAATAATAATAATAATAATAATAATAATAATAATAATAATAATAATGATGATAATAATAAATATACTTAGTTTTAGTTCTTTTTAAAGGCCATTGTTTCTCCTTAAAGTTTTTATTTTACTTGTAATTAGAAAAAATATTATTTTTTAATATTATAATATTATAATGTTACTGTCATTCTCCCCTTTCCTTTTCTTCCTCTAAATCCTCCTGCTTGCTCTCTCTCACATCTCACATTCATGGCTCATTTTATCATTAATTGTTGTTATATACCTACATACATATGTAGGTATATGCATATGTTCATAAATGTATAAATATACCCTGTTCAGTCTGTACTATGTTATTTGTATGTGTGTTTTCAGGGCTGACCAATTAGTATTGAATATCCAGGTGGTATGCTCGTCCCTCGGGGTCCACATTTTCTCTAGCTTTTGACATTCTTTAGTTGCCTGTATTTCTTTGTGTAGAGTTTAGGCCTTTTAAGCTTTCCCTGTCCACTTTAGCATGCATAGTATTGTTGTCCTCGTTCAGTACATGATTCTATAGCCACGTTGGTGAGACTTTATAGATATACCTTCTGACTTGGAGACTCAAACTCAAAATAAACTCCCAGATCCTCTGGCTCTTTACAGATTTTCTGTCCCCTCTTCTACAATGATCCCCTCACTCCATATGACCTTTTCTGGTTTCTGCAATTTACCTGCAATGACTTTGGCTGATCAAATATAAGTGTTATATCTGAGTCTCATGGAAGATTTCATTTTAGCTCTTTTGAGAAATAGCCACACGGATTTCAATAGTGACTGTACCAGTTTGTAATCATACCAGAGGGTAGGAGAATCCTTTTTCCAGTCAGTTATTTTTTTTTTAATTGATCATTACCATTCTGACTGGAGTAAGATGAAACGTCAAACTTGTCTTGTGCATTTCACTAATTGCTAAGAATGAAGTGTATATGTTTGCATTCTGTTTTCGTGCCTAGCTAATCATGTAACAAATCAGTGAGCTTTTAAAAATATAGTTCCTTGGTAAACAATAACTTACTATCACATTTTCTTTCCAAACCATACTTTATATTTAATTAGCTTATGTTGGGCTCGTATAAAACCATGAAATCTTTTACGTATTGGGAAAATATGACTTAAATATTTACTTCCAGGCTTAAAGAATCTCTTCATTTGTTAGAACTCTAAAGCAACGAAAGCAATACTGTGTCCTTGACTGAGCCTAAGCTACTGATCAGTATTTACTGAATAACAAGATGCCAAATGTTTCATATAGATTTTATACTCCTTTGTGGTGTTCCAAGACGGTATGGCTCTGTTAAAACACTTCCCTACATAGAACAATCTGCAGCTAGAGGATTTCATGGAATTTTGATGCATATTTTCTCTGTGCTTTGGGTAGATGGGGCTTTGAGAGACAAAGAAAATAGTGTGACACAATTATTTCCTTGTTCGTATTTCAGTAGTTGTTGCCACATTTTTAAAATTGAAAAATTTGAGTTTTGTATACATTTTAAGGTTGAGTACAAATTCGCCTATTATTAAACAGAGTAGAGTGAACACTCTCCCTGGATCAGGTCTTGTACTTTCTGGGGAGGTGGACATTGTTTCTATTTAACTGTGTCACCAAGTATTGCACTATAGGCTTGGGGCTCAACTGCTATTTGAAAGTTCATAGCAACATTATGTACCTTTCTCTGTCCTCAAGGGCAAACCTTTCCTCACATAGCAAAATCCACAATCTGAGTACTGAGACTTTTTACTCTGACTCCTCTAAGGAATTTCTTCCTTAGCTTTCAAGTCAAATAACTGGATGATTTGTTCTCTCTCCCTTCACCTTTTTGCTTTTCCATTTTGAAATTGCCACAGAATCCCAGGGAAGCTAAGATCAGTTGTCCTGGTTATTGTATGATTTCTCTTCTCTAGACTGATCTCTCATCATACCCTGTACATGATATTTTTCTGCGTGTTACAAGTATTTATTTCAGTGCCTTGGGATCTAAACTCTCTGCAACTAACCATCTATACTTTGTTTTTCCTCTTGTGTGCCCTAAGATATCTATAACAATTATCATCTTATAATTAACCCAGTCTATCAGATGCAGAGTATTTGGTGTTGCATCATTGCAGTAACAAATTTAGCCAAATATAACATGTATACAATGAAAAGGCTTTTTATTATTTTTCTAAGACTTTGATGTGTTGGTATTTTGAGCCAGTCAGACTGTGATTGCTCAAGTTGCCTAGTAACCATCCAAGAAACAGCACCAGAGGGGAACCAAGAGACACCATGCTTCTTAATAAAGAGGGCAACAGCAGGGAAAGCAGTAAGTCCAGGCTCACAGTTGGTTTGGATTCTCACTCCTTTGGGGGTGTGACTGACATGCCTTCTATTAAGCTGCCCAAATCCTCTGTCTAGAAAATGGACCTGACATTTGGCAGTAGTTGCCTTTTGTACATATGGTGAGGATTAATAAAGAACTCCAAAAAAGTGTTTGAAACCTTTAGAATAAAAGCCTGTGGAGATTGTGGAGGATTCCCAATAATTTAGGTTAATCATGAAGAAAATGATGGAAATCAGGATAATATAAACCACTGATTGATTCTTTCATTTTATATGTGTGTGAAGATACACATGTATGTGTTCTTGTACCTATTTGTGTGTGTGGAGACCAGCAGAGGACAAGGATCTTTTTGAAGGTTCCATTCCTTGAGTACTATCCATCACTCTTTTTGTGAGATAGGTTCTCTCACTGAACTGGAACTTGATGTGCCTGCTTCTTCTCTTTAGGGGTGGGTCATAAATATGATCCATGTTGGTTTCTTTCTCTTCTTGCCCCAAAGAATAATGACTTCTCAGCTATGACGATCAGCTCACAAGCAGCTGCCTAAACATAATTGTTTTGTTTGTTTGTTTCTTTCTTTCTTTCTTTCTTTCTTTCTTTTCTTGATTGTATGAAACAGAACTATCCTGATGGCTCAGTTAGAAAGGTACTTACAAGCTTAAGGGCCTGAATTTGGATCCCTAGACACTATCTAAAGCCAGATGCAATAGTGCACATTTGTAATTCTAATGCTGCTGTGGGGAGATGGAAGGATGAGAGAGGGGAGACCGCAAAGTGCACAGGCCAGCAATATTGGCATATGCAGCAGTGAAACCAAGATTCTGTCTCAAAACATTGTGGAAAGCAACAAGAAACTCACATACGTGAATTAAAAAAATAACAAAACAAAAAACAGATCCAGTTTAATTCTGGACAGTGGACTTCTGTTTCCCAGGTTCACAATAATCATGAGTTCTCAAGGTATCATTAAGCAACAGGAAATACATTCATGTCTTCTCTTTGTTCTGTTCTATACAGACTTAAGGTAAAGTACTCCATCTTGCTCTGGTGTGGGCATTCAGTTAGAAACTATCTTGTGCTTGTGACTATTTTTCCATTACTAGGTGGCCTCATCTAGTTTGTTCCTTGTCTTACTAAATTTTCTTAGTACTACGTTCAGTGGGTGTCCCCCTGGAAGCCTGCTTTTTATTATTTTTTTTCTAAGAGAAACAGAGGAGGAGTTTATCTGGGGGAGATGGGAAGCTGGAAGGGGACTGGGAGGAGTGGAAGGGTGAAAAACTGTGCCCAGGATATAATGTATGAGAGAAAAATAAGAATGAAAAATTAAATGGAAAAATAAAGTAGAATATTTATATATTCTAAATATATGTATATATATATATATATATATATATATATATATACTAAAGTTTGTTAAGACTAAGTGTATATGCAATAACTATAGACATATTTTATATAGCTGTATATTTAGTCTATATATAAAATATGTATATATGTATATGTCCACATACATATATAGTAAATCACAAGTTTCATAAATACTTCATGTTCAATAATCTTGTACTTGGTAGACTTCTTTCTCTTCCCCTCTCCCTCTGTTCCTCACCACTTCTCTCTGTCTCTGTCTCTCTGTCTTATCTCTGTCTCTCTCTGTCTCTGTCTCTGTCTCTGTCTCTGTCTCTCTCTCTCTCTCTCTCTCTCTCTCTCTCTCTCTCTCTGTCTGTGTGTGTGTGTGGGGGGTGTGTGCGTATGTGTGACTGTGTCTTTCTCTCTCTTCATTAAGTTCCTTGCTTGTTCTCATTTAAAATGTTGAAGTCCTCCTAGAGTATAAATTGGATCTTGTATTGCCTAACAAAATATAAGTATTCTTTTGGTAAGCGTTTGCAATTTTGTCAAAGAGCAACACATAGTATCAGCTGGCTTACATTTGAGTTTTCTACAATATTTAGAAAACAGTAATTTTTGTCTTCCAAATTACCTTTTGTTGAGATTGTACATTAATTGCAAATGCAAAAGCATTTTTCTTATTAAATGTAGGAAAACAGACTCTTCATTTTTTAAATGTACATGTATGGATCCATCCTTCTTTAAGCAGGGATATTTTGAGCTCTTAAATTGAGCATAATTGTAAGTGGTGAACATATAATATTCGACGAAACATAAAAAGCTACAATCTTACAAAGAGACAATACCTTCTGCTGAAAACTCCAAAGGGATCCTGGGTTCTTTGTGCCTTTTCTCTGGGAATTGGGAAACACGTTGTTGGAAAACCCGTGATAGTGGTGGCCTACTCTGATCTACCAGCAAGGACTGGATGAAAGTCATTTAATCACTTGTCCTGAAGCCACAGCTGAAACTGCTGCCTTCTGAAGTAACACAGGAAACCAAGTCCTATCACTTAACGTGGAAGATGAAAAACAGCATCATAAAGATGGTTGATTAAAGGCTTGGTGCTGTGGTGAGCCTTACCTCAGATCCTCACAGAATTTTGCAGTGTTGCTCTGACAGGAATCAAAGTGCCCCCCACCCTTTCTTTCTCTCCCCATACTCTTCCTCCCCACACTCTCAACAAGTACTAGCAATTCCATGCAGCCTTGCTATGAAAGCAATCTGTGTGCTTCTGTGGAGAAAGTGATTCCTAATATCTTGGAACTCCAGTATCACAAGCACTTCAGAATCTGTCTCTTCTACAAAGAGCAAAAAGTGTATCTCCTGTGTTGCCTTTCAATTAGCTCAGGGTTTATTCCCCTTTAGCAGTGAAAGCCCCTAAACTCAGGCAGTCTACACTAAGGGAGCAAGAAGCAGCTTTCTTAGAAATATAGCTAGAGCTGGAGAATGCTGCAGGCAATATAAAAATACTAAAAAGTTTGTCCTTAAGGTAGTGATTAGATTATGAAAGTTCCACTCTTATGAATGGTATTAAAACATTGTTAAAAAGTCACAAGGAAAGTAGTTACACCTTTTAGGTCTTCTAGTAGTTGAAAACACAGTGTTAGTCCCTTTTACAGAATACAGCAAGTAGAGCCATCTGGGAAACATAGACCAGGACTTCATCCTCTTGTAAATCTGTAGGTGCCTTGATTTTATTCTCTCCAGTCTCCAGAACTTTAAGATATACGTTTTTGTTCTTTATAGGTTATCTGGCACCAGATATTTTGTTGTTGCAGAAACAGTAGACTAATAAACAAGATAATCACTTAGAAATATTGGTTCACTTGGTATCTCTTTAAGAATCTGCATAATAGGTTGGGTGAAAATACCTGCTTATTACTACTCCAGCGGCTTGTTGTGTCTTTCAGGGCAGTCAAGATAGGTCTCTTTTGGTGAGTGCTTCATAACCTAAAGCTGCTGACCCCCATGGTTATTAGGGAAAAGCTGGAAGAAGCTAAGGAGGAGAGTGGTCCCACATGAAGACCAGTAGTTTGAATTTAACCTGGACCCCTGAGGTCTCTCAGATACTGGATCACCAAGGGGGCAACATACACCAGCTGATATGAGTCCCCAACACATATACAGCAGAGGACTGCCAGGGCTGGTTTCAGTCAGAGAAGATGCACTTAACCCTCAAGAGACTGGAGGCCCCAGGGAGTTTAGAGGTCTTGTGGAGAGGGGTGGGTTGGGGACATCCTTGTGGAAACATGGGGTGTTCGTGAGGAGGAGGTATGGGATATGGAAGAGTTGGAAGGTGGAACAGGAGGGGAATAAAATTTGGAGAGTAAAACAAAAGAATCTCCATAATGGTTTTCCATGGTGACTATGCCATTTTTAATTTTGATCATCAGTGCAAGAGCACTCTACTTACCCCACATCCTAACCTTCACTAGCCATTGCCACATATTGTAAAGTCCAATTCAAGACTTATATTGAGATATCTTATTGTACTGTTGTTTTAATTTACACTTCCAAAATGGCTAATTTTCTGAAGATTCAATAATGTTTTCATTGGTGCTTTTTTCCCCATCCTCAGATACATACTTGTGAAGCTTGTTCAGAGTTTTCAGTTGTAATTAGTGAGAAGACTGGTATAGGATACTTATTCCATCTCAGAAAGATCCAGAAATCTTCAATTCTTTTACAATGGATTTTAGTATATTGTTTAGTTGCTCTTGTAGATAGAAAAACAGATAAATTAACAGCATGAGGATGGCAGATGACATGAATGTATCACAATGACACTCAATGTACCTCATCTTTTATGGGTCTCTTGTTTTCTTAAGAGCCTGCTATTGGGTAGGATAAGCTCTTGGAAAACTGAAGTTTATAAAGAGTACATCGGAGTTAACTAAAAATCCTTCTCACATTGTTTTTGGGCTTTCTATTTTTCTTGCCAGGGGAACAAGTTAACACTTTCACCTTGGGCTAGGGCAGTTTAAACCATACAAAGTAATTGAATGTGCTTGAGGGTTTCCACCTTTTTTTTGCATAGTTTACTGGCATAAACTCAAGTTTTATTGGGCACAGTAGTTCCCAAAAAAGGAAAACAGGCTTTCTTTATAAAATTTATATTATATATATTTAAAGTGTACAAGGGTCACCTTACCATCTCAACTTATAATATACATAGGCTATGTGCTCATCTATGAAAACATAATAACCAAAGTAGAGTTGCTCTCAAAATAGTCTTTTTACAGCTAAGCTGTAACATACCCTGGCCTTAAAACACGCACTCGTGTGCTCGCGCGCGCACGCGCACACACACACACACACACACACACACACACACACACACACAAAGGAAGAGACAACTTTGAAGATGTTTAATGTTTTACACAGCTCCATTGACCCATCTAAACATTTAGAATAGTAACTTCCTAAGTGTGACTTGCATCAGTAACAGGTAGGGACTGTGTAAAGATCCTGATGCCCAGGCAATCCCTTCTGAGTCTTATCTTTAGGGTTAGATGTAGACTCTTGGGGCTTACCACATTTTCTAAGGGATTTTTGTAGTCTGAAGTTTAAGAACAAATTATTCATAATTTGACTTACTTTTTACAAAATTGAATTTAAAAATGGGGAAGAAGAAATGGGATTCTTCTTCCAATATTTTGAAATCTCTACCAGGAGTTAATATATTCCTCTTTCACAATTACAATTACAATGAGACCTACTGGAAATGTTAGGAACTCTACAAAAGAAATAATGAAGATGGCTTTATAAAAGCAGTGAACAAGACTGTAGGAATACATAGCCTTCTTTTGCAATAATAGCCAGAAAATAATACTACAAGATGTAGAAATTGTATGTAAAATACACCGTTAAAATCTTTCATTAGCATGCACTCATTCTAAGTGGAATGGTGTTGCTCAACAACATTCTTATACAAGTATACATGCATTGTGTATGTCCCCTTCTGTATTTCCCTTTCCCACCTGATTTTCCACCTCGTCATTTCACTAAACTCTTTGTTTGCATAGATGGTTGTGCTTCTAATTTTGGTATCATATATGACTGTGCATGACTATGTGTGTCTGTGTGTGTGTGCGTGCATGTGTGTGTGTGTGTGTGTGTGTGTGTGTGTATGTGTGTGTATTTCTATCGTACTTTGAAATGGGCATGATGATGGCCAGCTTCAGCTGGCAGTATGTAACCCAAACATAATAAGTACCCAATACATACATACATACATACATGCATGCATATATATATATATATATATATATATATATATATCTTGGAACAATACATTAAATTATGTACTATTTCTCCTTTGAAACTACTTAACTTGCTTAATATAATTCTCTCCAATTGTATATTTTTCTCACATTCCTTTATTCTTCTTTATAACTAAAATATATTCCATTGTGTATGTATATTTTACTATTTTTATCTCTTGTTACTGAACACCTACTTTGGTTCCCTCTATTAGTTACTGTAAAGCATGCTGCAATAAATGTTGGTGAGAAGGGATCATTATAATATAATGAATTGGATGAATATCATGATAATGTGATGAATATTGGTTAAATATGCAAATGGAAAATGTGTTTTTTGAGCAATTTTAGAGAAAATATTCATGGTAAAATAATTGTTAAATGAAAACTTCCTTTTTAAAATAAGATTAAGATAATAGCCAAACCAAACAATTGTTTGTGTCATGTGGTATGTTTTCCACTTGAAGAACATTGTTTTCTTTCATAATGCCAAGGCTAATTAAGCACATTTTATCGTGATTCTGAATCTAATCTCAGAATAGAGCCTAGTTACAGGAATTTCAAGAACCAAAATCAGTTAGAGGGAGACTGGCAGTGAAAAAGAAAAAAAAAAAAAAGAAAAATCAGAAACAGTCTCCTAAAATTGAACCTGAATTGTTCAGCTGCTGTTAATAAATATTTATTGAGTACTTATTATGTGTGGAGCATGCTCTGCTTGCTGAAGCTAGCCATCATTATGCCCGTTTGGATAAGCTAGCCTTTAAAGATGTCCACCAAAACCCAGAGATGCAAATGCAAAAGAAAGAGATGTTTTTAGTCTCTCCTATGTTTTCCTTCCACTCCTCTCCATTACTTCCATTATTTCTATTAATACACAAAGAGAGACACAGAGACAGAGAGGCAGAGAGACAAAGACAAAAACAAAGAGACAGAGAGACTGTGACAGACAGGCACACACACACCGAGAGAGAGAGAGAGAGAGAGAGAGAGAGAGAGAGAGAGAGAGAGAGAGAGAGAGAGAGAGAGAGAGAGAGAGAGAGAGAGAGAGAGACAGATTGCAGCTGTTTTACTGGAGAAGTAGCTTCTACTGATTTTAGCTCCAAGGGTTTTCATTGGTTTTTGTTGTTGTTTTTTTGCAGTTATTGTTGATGCCTTTTGATTCAGCCACAGATTTTCTGATTCACTTGTTCCCCCCAAGTTATTACCAGCAACATGGATTTTGCAGGCTAATCAACTAAAATTTGAGATGAAAACTGTGGAATAGAAGTGAGCTAAAGGAGTTTATTTATACAAAAGGGAGATTTTTAAGGAAAATTGCCTGTCCTTGCCATTTAAACTTTAAGCAAAAGACACATATTGGATTGTACTATTACCCAGTCTTCCAATTAATTTCACTGTGAAAACAATTTGTTACATGAGTCATCACATCATAGCTTTTAATCTTGGGACTGAAACTAGAGTGTGTCACCAGTTTTGTCACCTCCCTGCTGCCCGTCCACCTCCCAATGACTTCAATCTCAGCTCACTGAAGAAGAACAGATAAAGTTGCCCATTTAACCAGAACTGCAGAGATATTTGTCACACTGCAGACTCTGGAGGAATGAGAGCTGCTTGCCCATCTTTATACTTTAACTCTAGGAAGATAAGTAGCACAGTTGTTTGCAAGGGAAGATACTGAGTAATAGGTTACCTGGGTACTTTTCCTACTCCAGCAATACCTAAGAATGTCAAATTAGTCCCAGATAAAATCTGGGTATGAGATTACATGCATAATATGTCTTGAGATCCACCTAGATCGTATTATTTCCTTATGTTTGGAAATAAATTGTGTTTTGGGAGAACAGAAAGTGGGTAATGATTTTAGATGACCAAATGATTTTATTGTTTATTTATTTGTTTATTTTGGGTTTGAAAGGGTTTATTCTATTTTCCTTTGCTTAGAACCTAGGCATATTTCCTAAGCTCTTCTAGGGATCACTGAAGGTCTCTTATCAGGAGTGGGTAGCTCCTGTTGCTCCAAAATTATATTATAACCAATTTTACATATTAATCTGTAGTAGGAGAGAACCTACCCACATGATATAAACAAAGTTTGTATAACACTGATGAGCTTTGGGAGGCAGTATGAAGAACTGTTTATATCATTAAAAAAAAAACAAATTATTATGATTTTCACTTATATTTCTAGGACTAGTTGATTGAAGATATACTTGAACTGGAATGAAAATTGAATACATATTTAATAAGAGTTTTACAAGGCCTTTTTCTTGATTAATCACAGCATGTACAAATATCTAAATTTAGCAGTACATATACAGGAATATCTTTTTATTCAGCATGCAGACAATACTTGTGGATCAAAAACGGTTATAGATCCTTTATACACAGTACTTTGAGGTCCTAAAAATTCATAATGCACGGACTTGACACCAATGATTTAGACAGCAAATGTTAACAAAAACAAGTGGATGAATAAGAAATGTAAAAAACAAAACCTGAGCTTATTATTAAAATATAGCAAAGTATCTCTTCTTTGTTGTGGCCAGAATTTGAGTTACTTTGGTTGGTAAAGCAGATATTATTTTGAGAATATTTTTGCTGTTGTTATGAAAATCTGCAATCTATTTAGAGTCTTCATTGATGTGCATCAATGAATTCTTGTTAGTAGTACTATCAGACAAAAGCATCTTGCTGATAAGTAAATTTTCATTATTAAATGGCATTTTAAAGATTTTTTTTCTCTTTAGACATTCAGGAGTACAAATCATGTAAACATTTATAACTGAAATGACACATTGCCAGGAAAGACAGACATATGCTTATTGTCCTGGGCTTAGACAGAAAGCAACTCCATCTTTCCCACTTTAGCACTCCTACTATTAATAGCAGGATAGCTGTTCATCAGAGGTAGGAAACTCCTGTTTTATCAGGGATTTTAAGACCTAACAGAGCCATCTGTGACTAAATACAGGACTGTTACATTTGTAACTCTCTCCTCAACTTTCAATTCCTCATAATCTCTCTTGAGAATTTGAGTACTATTTAATAGAAAAGGATAAAACATCACCTGAATTTTATCTTGAAGGCTGACCTCCTCTCTTCTCCTTAAAATGTCTATGATACTCACCATATTAATAAGGAAGAGGTTGTATTTCTGTACTTGAAATATGAAATATTTCTAGGCAACCTATCAGAAATCCATGGATTAGACCCCCGAAAAAAGAGGAAGAAAGAAAGAAAGAAAGAAAGAAGGAAAGGAAGGAAGGAAGGAAGGAAGGAAGAAAGAAAAGGCAGCTTATTCTTTCTTCAAATGCAAACCCCACTTTCAAATTTTCATTACTGTCACGTCAGCCATATTAGAAATATGAAGCCAGGTGTTTCAGCATTCAAGTGTACATGTAGAAAACAAAGAAAGAATTCTATGGCATAATGTCAGATTCTGATCCACAGAGGCAAGAGTAACAAGAAAAGAAGCCCATGTGTTTGACTCTTGAACACATCGTCAAACACTTATTAAAGCCTTAGTATCTAAACAACTCAGATTCGGCAGTGTGTACTTGGAGGGGAAAATCTAGAAAATAGATGAGAAAAGGACCCTTTTCTTTCTCTGGAGTATGTATCTCTCTCTGGATGGCCACTGCTCACTTAAGCATTCTATCTTAGAGAAAATGTAGCTTTAACATTTTTCACAGTGGATATTTTTAGCAGATGAAAGATGCTGCTCGCAATCTTGTTGGCACAAACTGAACTTGTATGCCTAGAAACCAGTCATCTTTGACATCCTAAAGCTGAAAAATAAGCATGCTCATGCTGGCACTTGATGAGTTAAACGAGATGAAATATAAACCCTGACAAATTAGTTAATGTCATTTCTTCTAACAGAGAGGATCAACAAAATCCCTAGGAAGTCAATCTTTGCTTCATCTCCTACTGATGATATTGACAGAACTGTAGAGATATTTTGTACAGCAAGCAACCAATTTTTTGCATTTGTAAAACGTGGATTAAAACAGTCTGCAATCTAAGGAGATAAAAATGTTCTAGAACTGTGAGGGTAAATAATCTGTAGTATTATATATGTTAACATTAAGGGTCACAGGTTTGTTGAATATCTTAATTCTGATTGATTTTATATAATTTATATTATATAATTTAATATAACAAAATTATATCATTTAAATTAAATAAAGACACTCATTTGTGTCTTAATTACTATAAGGAACATCAGAGTTGTGGTGGTTTGAAGAGGTTTGGGCCCCATAGATTCATGTGTTTCCATGTTTGGCCATAGAACATGGGATTAATAGGAACTGAGGCCTTATTGGAATAGGTGTGGGCTTGTTGGAGGAAGTGTGTCACCATGTAGCCAGCGAGTTTTAAGGTTGTCTGGTGCTCAAGCTCTGCCCACAGTCTCCTCCCCGCTGACTTGAGAACAAGATGTAAAACTAAAGATGTAGGTCCTCTAGCACCATCTGTGCCTGCTTGCTGCCTTGCTCCCTGCTATGTTGAAAATGGACGAAATGAACACCTGAACCTGTAAGTCAGCCTTAATTAAATGTTTTCCTTTTAAGAGTTGTGTTAGTCATGGTGTCTCTTCACAACAATAAAACCCTAACTAAGACAACAATTCTAAAAAAAATTCCCATCCATGAGCTTGATATTATTATTTAAAATAGTATTGGTAGAAAAGGGATGTAGCTTACACAATACAAAAGACAGTAAATTTACCCATGTATTATACAAACCAGAGTAAGAGACTATAACACAAATAACTGAAATTTCTCAGTGGCCATATAGATCTCGTTGTATCCTACCCTACTACAAAATTAAGGATAACGTCAATTTTCTGCTCATTACTTTTTATACTTTTCATACAAATTAAACTTTTATTTCATTTCACATGTTTCCTTAATATTAGATAATTAAAATAATATTGTATGTTTTCTTTGATGAGAATATTTGTAAAAGGCAATATCAAGTTATTTCATTATTCATGCAGTATTGAACAGATAGATGTTATTTACTTGCTGATGCCATGTGCAGCCTTTCTGTTTTTAATTATATTATTGAATACTCTCTGTATTTACATTTTAAATGTCATCCCCTTCCCATTCCCATCCCCTCTTCCCCTCAACATGTCTCCATGAAGGTGCACCCTCTGCCAATCACCCTCTTCACCTCAGTGCTTTGGCATTCCCCAACATTTGGAAAACATGCCCTCAGTGGACCAAAGGAAGCTTTTCTCACATTGATGCCAGACAATGCAGTCCTCTGTTACATATGCAACTGTAACCATCAGTTTCTCCATATGTGCTCAATGGTTGGTGTTTTAGTCCCTGGGAGGTGTGGAGGGTTTAGTTGGTTGATAATGTTGTTCTTCCCATAAGGTTGCAAACCCTTTCTGCTGCTTCAGGCCTTTCTCTAGTACCTTCATTGGGGTTCCCATGTTCAGTCTGATGGTTAGCTGCAACATGTCCATCTGTATCAGTATGGCTGTAGCAGAGACTCTGAGAAGGCATCTATATCTAGCTCCTGCCAGTAAGTACTTCTTGGCATCAGCTATAGTGCTTAGGTTTGGTGGCTGCATATGATGTGGATTCTCAGGTGAGGCAGCCTCTGCATGATATTTTCTTCAGTCATTGTTCCTCTATTTGCCCTTGTATTTCCTCCTGTGAGTATTTTCTTCTAAGAAGGACTGAGGCATCCACATTCTGGATTTAACACTTTTTGAGCATCATAAGGTCTGTGAACTGTATCTTGGGTATTAAGAACTTTCTGGGGCTAGTATCCACTTACCAGGAAGTATATACCATGTGTGTTCTTTTGTGATTGGGTTACCTCACTCAGGATGATAGTCTTTAGTTCCATCCATTTGCCTAGGAATATCATAAAGTCATTGTTTCTAATAGCTAAGTAGTACTCCATTGTGTAAATATACCACAATTTTTGTATCCATTAATCTACTGAAGGACATCTGGGTTCTTTCCAGCTTCTGGCTATTATAAATAGGGCTGCTATGGACATCATGGTGCATGTGTCCTCATTGTATGTTGGAGCGTCTCTGAGGTATGTGCCCAGAAGTGGAATAACTGGGTCTTCAGGTAGAACTATGTCCAATTTTCTGAGGAATTTCGAGACGGATTTTCAGAGTGGTTGTACCAGTTTACAACCCCACCAACAGTGGAGAAGTGTTTCTCTTTCTCTGCATCCTTGCCAGCAATTTCTGTCATCTGAGTTTTTGGCCTTAGCCATTCTGACTGGTGTGAGGTGGAATCTCAGGGTTGTTTTGATTTGCATTTCTCCCGATGACTAGGGATGTTGAGCATTTCCTTAGTTGTTTCTCAACCATTCTATATTCCTCAATTGAAATTTTATTGTTTAGCTCTGTATCCCACATTTAATACAATTATTTGATTATTTGAGTTCTTTGTATATATTGAATAATAGCCCTCTATCAGATGTAGGATTGATTGATAAAGATCATTTTCCAATATGTTGGCTGATGTTTTGTTTTCTTGATAGTGTCCTTAGGATTACAAAAATTTTGCAATTTCATGAGGTTCCATTTGTCGATACCTGATTTTAGAGCATAAGCCATTGGTGTGCTGTTCTGTAAAAATTTCCCCTCTGCCTATGTCCTCTAAGCTCTTCCCCCACTTTATCCTCTGTTATTTTCAGTGTACCTGGTTTTATGTGGAGGTCTTTGATCCACTTGGAGTTGAGCTTTGTACAAAGAGATAAGAATGAATGGATTTGCATTCTTCTGCATGTTGGCTGCCAGTTGAATTAGCACTATTTGTTGAGGGGCTGTCCTTTTTCCGTTAAGGATTTTTAGCACTGTTGTCAAATATCAACCCTTTCTATACATGAGAATTGTTTCAGGCTCTCTCTTTTCATTTGCCATTTGTCTATTTTTCATATTTGAATGTATCCTTTCTATTGTGTATATTTGAGCAGTTCCGGTCTCTCCTTTTTATTCTATCAGTCCATCTAATCATGATATAACACCAGTATACTCATTATCATACGGTTAAAAGAAAATACCAACACACAAAATAGCAATTAATGTTTGCTGGTTTTTACACAATGCTAAAGATATAATACTCTCCTCTTAACCAATGATCCAAGAAGAACCAAAAGTGCAGGAAGACAATCATGAAATGATATGGAAGACACTAGAACGCTTTCAGTAGAGGAGTAGCATGGCCTAACCTGCATCTTTAAAGTATAATTCTGAAGCCTTATTGACCTTCATGATGCAAGAACAGAGGTAAAGAGGTAAAGTTATGAGACCAATACAAACATCCAGAGGTGATGATGAAAGGAGACCATAGTGTGACAAATACAGAAATGGTTGCATGATGTGAGATTTCAAGTATGTTGTGAAGGGAAAGATATTTGCTGATGAATCCATTGAGCAATACCAAAGGAAAATAAGAGGACTTAGGTGGTAGAAAGGATACCTTAGATAGGAGCATCTCTGAGTTTGATTCCTAGAGTATCAAACAAAAAAAAAATGAAAACTTTTCAAATTTGAGCTTGGGCTTGTGCCAGACCATTGCAATCCCAACAATTAAGTGACTGCAGCAGAAAGATTTCAACTTCAAGGCTAGCTAAGATTGCATATTGAGTGTGACTCTGTCTTACAAATTTAAGGAAGATACAAAGTTAAATCTGGAGAACTTTATGCCTGGTAAAATGAGTCAGGTACAAAAGGAGAGACTGCATAATATCACTTAAAGTAAAATATAAAATAATAAAGTGTTTACTGTGAGTATAGAAAGGGGAAAGGGAGGAATGAGGATATATAGGTATATATCAAAGGACAGTTTGTATGGTAAATAACACTAGGATACAAAGTAGGGCATGGAAGTCATGATTAATCAATTTGTTGCTTCCTAGAGATGCTATAGATATGACCAAATGGTAGATCTTTGGTTTTCTCACAAAACAAGATAACAATGTGAAATGATACATATCCTAATTTTTTTTAACTATTGTAACCATTTCACTACATGTAAGTCTACAAAAATACCACACTGTACATGTTAAGTATATGAAAGTTACACAGAAAAAAAAATGAGTTTTATAGATTGAGAAATTGCCAGAATGGATTAATATGTTATTATTCATGTATTACACAGAATGCGTAGTATAATTTCTGACATTTTATGTCTATGTTTACTAAATATTCCCTTTCCTTTAATTTTGAGGTATGAATATAAAATCCAGTCCACTTGAGAATTTAATATTCTATAGGCATTTAAACTTAAAAAAAATGACTTCACCATCAAGTGATAAATTCTGTGTTACTCTGCCAAATAATGAATTTGAGATGAAAGAAGCAGTTTCAGAAGGTGACTTAAAGTTTCAGAAGTCTTGACTGTTAGGAAGTGAATATACAAGAGTAGAGACTCTTACCTTCTGAAATAATAAAAAGAATCAATGTTGCTATAACAGCAAGGCTTCCAAGAAAGTAATATTTTTTAAGAATGATTGCTGCTTTGGCATGAGACCATGGCTGGATATTTGTGGTAGAGACCTAGATCTGTATAGAAATAGAATATTTGAGCTTCTTTGCTGAAACTTTAGGTATTTGCCAAAATAATAATTATTCTCTGTCGTGGCTCATCAGTAAAAAGCTTCCTGAGACTTGTTTCATTCCATCAGTTCTCAGGATGGATGGCTTGGCATGACCTTATCGGCTAGGAGCCTTTAGGAGATGACAGACCACATCACTAACATGATAAAATGGCACTCTTTATGTATCAGTCTGCAAAGCCAATACCAAGTATTTGATGATCAGGTTAACACTATCAACATCAGATAAATCTTTGTGGTTGCTACACAAGCAGCACTTTTGCCATTTCTGGATTTATAATGGATGTCTTATCAAAGTCTTTTCCAACAACTGTCTCTATTTACTATCACTTGGTGTTCTAAAGACTCAAAGAAAACTATCACCAAATCCTACTATCAACTCAGTTGAGATATTGTTAATATATTTTCGTGAGCAGTATCCATTGTTATTGACGTTGGTTTTGTTGTTCTTGATGTTTGTTTGTTTTGGTTGGTTTTTAACATTTCAACAAATATACAAGGTACTGAATAGTAGGAGACAAATACATATTCTGAACTGAAATCTTTCCTCATAGAAGTCATAGCATATACAGCATGTCCTTATGGAATATTTAGGCCCTTTTATATTTACATGATAGATGGGTATAGTAGTTATTTTACATCACTATGAGTTTACTTTAGAAATTTGTGAGACTATTACAAAATTATCTAAGGTCTGAAGTAAAAGATCTGCCTTGTTACCCACACTTCTTTTTAAACTTTATTTTAAGAAAACAAAGATAAAAAATTTTAAACTTTTTTGCATAAATGTATACAAATACAATTGTGTCAGTGCTTGGCTTTTTTTTTCTTTTTTCTTTTTTTTTTTTTTTTACAATGAGCAAAAATTACATGTAAAACAGGGTGTAACCCGGAATTTGTCAATGTGTTCTTGGTGTGTAAGGATTGAGCATGATTTTTTTGTTGTTGTTTGTTATGTTTTGTTTTGTTTTCTTTTTTCTTGAACTTCACATAGTCTGTGAGTTGTTTCTGGGGCAGTCCAAGCCTCTGGGGTTAGCATCCCACTATCAGTGACTGCATATTATGTCTGTTCTTTTGTGACTGGGTTATCTCACTCAGGATGATATTCTCTAGATGCAGCCATTTTCTTAAGAATTTGGTTAAGTCATTGTTTCTGGTGCCAATTTCCGTTTTAAATTCCTTCTTCCATTCCTTCATCTTTTTGCT
Source organism: Micromys minutus (assembly GCF_963924665.1). Lineage (NCBI taxonomy): Eukaryota > Metazoa > Chordata > Mammalia > Rodentia > Muridae > Micromys > Micromys minutus. The sequence goes on along the minus strand of NC_137970.1, from coordinate 25,242,809 downwards.
TCTGTTTTCTTCTAGTTCTTTGAGTGTTTTTCTTTTTTCCTCTTTAAAAGTTTCTGATTCTTTTTGCTTTTCCTCCCGTTCTTGTGTAAGTATCTCTATCAGCGTTTTGAGGTATGATTTTAGGTCTGTGTCTTCTTTTTCTGGAGTGTTTGGCATTCCAATGTTTGCTGTGATGGGAGAGCTGGGTTCTGATGTTGTCAGGTTGTCTTGGTTTCCTTGGGATATACTCTTTCACTTTCCTCTTGCCATTTTGTTGTCAGTGATATGTTCTTGCCTTTCCCTTGTATCTGGTCTGTGTCCCTGTATCTCCACTGGTCCAGGTGGCAGTTGGGCTGAGCCCTCTTCTGTGCCCCAAATTCTCTGGGTGGAAGCAGAAGTTCCAGTGCTGTGTTCCTGGTCCCTGGATCAGGCAGAGCAGTGGCGCACTTTTTCTGTGCACTCTGCAGAGATCTCTCTGCTCCCTGGCTACCCAGATCCCCTCCTCACCAGTCTTTTTCTACCCACACTTTTTAAAAAATATTTTTATTTGTGTATTTATTAGTATAATGGTATATAATACTATATATAATTTATACTTATATATTTGCATTTATCATATAAGTTATATATAATTATTCTATTTTTCAGAAACTTTAATGTATAGTTGCACTGTTTCTTTTCTTTCTTTCTTTATTTTTTCTCTCTTACACCTTTATTTTTTTTAAAAGAGGAATACGTATACTGATTTTTAAAGACATTTTGGCATAACACGATTTGAATATTTTTTTCAGTACTTAATTTTTTTAGAGGTTTGATACCATGCATTGAAATCCCACTAGTTACCATAAACATAAAGTACATATGGGACAGAACGTAACATGGAAACTGTTTTCATGGTGAGTATAGAGAGATGGCTCAGCAGTTAAGAGCACTGACTGCTCTTCCAGAGGTCCTGAGCTCAATTCCCAGAAACCACATGGTGGCTTACCCACACATTTTTTATGCAATAAAATGTCACTGGTTTCTTGCTCATAAAAGCAGCAATTTTGCCCTGGTATTTGCCATTAAATACTTTATTATCATAGATTCATATGGTCATGGCATTGGGTATGGCAAGGGGCTAATTATAGCTTCTGGGGACCAATTTAGTTGTAAGAAATAAATACTGTAGTTCAATAATAAGAGTTAGCACTTATCCTATAATAGTACACTGCATGTAGCATCCAGGATGATATTTATTACAAAGTTATCAAATTAGTATATTGTTTCTTATTATATTTAATTAAAGCAATGGAGGACTGGTAAGATTAAATGACCAATTAATCCAGAGGGTATTGAGGGGTGCAGTCAGTTTGTTCTGCTCCCAAACCAACATCAATTTTTGGTTTCTAGATTTTCTATCTCTCTGATGTCCACTTAGGAAAATTAGTGCTACCATTTACTACAGTAACAAAGTGTCAGAAACAAAAGAGCATTTCAGTATGCCTGTGTACTAGCAAGCTGAAAACTGGGAGCCTCCATGACTACTCAGGTAATGGATTTTTAAACCAATTTATAATAGTACTTTCAAGTAATAATTCAGAAAAAAAAGGTTGCCCCTGTGTTCTAAAATATACTCTATTAAGAAGAGGACCAAAGATGGCATTATTAGTGTTTTAGAGATATCTATTTTGATGCTCTAAGAATTTGTTTTGCTTTAAAAGGGGAACTAATATATTAAATACTCTCTGGACAATGAAATGCTTATCATTACATCTGGAACATGACATAATTATGGTGATGATGATGACATATTCAACATCAATTTTGAGTATGCCCTGCAAATGTTCCTTACATTTTATTTGATTCTTTTCAATGAAATTTTACAATCATAGACAGTGACAGAGTATTTAGCTTTACTGTGATCTGTTACCAATGAGATTTCATATACTTCTTGGTCATTATTCCAAAATCCTATAAAAGCATTATTTTTCACAGTAACAATTGATTTGACAAACTGAGTTGAAAGAATTTTTGCTTAAATGATATTTGTCCTACTTGTTTTCTCATGCTTAAGAATTTGCATCTTCAGAACATCACTCTGAACATTAATTTGAACAGATTAGGATTTGTTTGAGATTAAAGTAATCACACAATAATATTCCTACATAATTGAGAAGCTCACTTAGTTTATTATGTACACTATGAGTATATCCACTTCTATCCATAGCATACTTTTCCAAAAAAAATGATTTTCAGGTAATAATTCATTGAGCATCCTTACCTAAATTCATATGTAATATATCTCCTAAACATTCACATTTCATTGGATCTATGAAAGACAATCAAGGAAGACATTTTAAGATTCTTCACTATACCAACTGATATGAGGCTCCCAACATATATACAACAGAGGACTCCCTGGTCTGGCCTCAGTCAAAGAAGATGTGCCTAACCCTCAAGATTCTTGAGGCCCCAGGGAATGGGAGGTCTGGTGGGGTAGGGATTGGGGATGGGGACATCCTCTTGGAGACAAGTGGGGAAGGAGGTAAAAGATGGGAAACAGTTGGGGGGCAGACAGTGAAGATGAAATCTGAACTGTAAAAAATGATTTAAAAATATTAATTAAAAAGATTCTGTAGTTCTTCTTTACTATCAGAGAAAGGTTTCTCTCTGTCAACAGTGAGATATTGTATCACATTCACAAAAATATGAGACATACAATTAATTCTAATGGTTAGTCCTAATTGGTTCTTTTTTTGCTTGTATTTATACTCATTTTAAATGTATTCAATTCTATAAAATAAAAGCATGCCATTTTTGGTTTTTTCCTTTCAATTTTCCAAAGCCATACTTACAGTGCAGTCTGAGATGTTAGACTATGTTAGCATATAGACTTATTAATATGACTGGATGTCACCGAATTGTAAAAGAAGTTTGACACCGTGGACTTTTCTGTGTGTATACTTATGTGTTGCTGATATGCTGATCCAATATAATCACTGTTCAGGCTCTAAAGTGATAGCAGAATTTTTATGGATCTCATTTGAGATGTTGTTCAAATTAATAATTGGCTTATTAGAATATCCAATGAAGAAATGTAATAACATTCTTATTTTAGCAATGAAGGTTGGGTGGTTTTCTGTTTTTCTTTTTAATTGATTGGGTGGTTTTATAACTTCCATTTATTTTTGCTACACACGCCTCACTACCTTTGCCAATAAACATCCGTTGTAAACTGTTGAAGAACTCAAGGATTTCACTTCAAATTTCCAGTATGCCTTCAGTGTTAACTCCCAATACCAAATGTTCATCTCCATCTCTTGAGTTGCCATTGATCTCAGTAAGCTAACCCATCAGGTATAAATCTAATATAGATTTATCCCTGGTTGGAGAATCCAGTAAATACCAAGGGTATAATGAAGACTAAGAAATTCTAGACTGGAACTAATTAGGCCTCTAGGTAAAAATTAGAATCTGATAACACAGACCAAAAATAAAGGCACAAAGTTCACTGAAAACTAGATTATAAGCAAACAAACAATAACAAAAGATTCCAGGAATGCAATATTTAATCTGAGTCTGTTAAATACAGTTTGAATTTTGATCCCTGAGTGATGATATAAAAACTGAGAGCAAGCTGTGTCTTTGCTGTTCAGCTTCCAAGAGAATGCCTTTTAAG